>NC_089784.1:14240503-14290503 GCF_040412425.1 Macrobrachium rosenbergii | reverse complement strand
TTGTATTTGTATTTGCAACTCGGTTTATTTAGCTATTCCTATTTCTTATTCTTGAGCGGATTAGCGTTTCATTTTTAGGTCCTTGTTCACGCTCTCAAGCCGCATCATCAGTAACATTCTTCTTTTTTTTTATGTTTTCAGTTTATTTACTTTTCTTAGTCTCATGAAAGGTCAACGTCAGTGCTCCTTTCTCCTTCCTGTATTTCCTCCGTTTTTTAGTTTCATTTGTAACTTTTCATCGTATAATTTGATTTGTGTATATATTTTCAGTTGGCTCGCCTCTATCAACGTATTTTTAATTTGTGGATAACAGTCACTATTTACTTAACGTTTTCCTTCACCCTACGTAATATTTGTATGGCACGAATTTATTTTATATGTTATATTCAGTACGATTTGATAGTTCTGCACTTCTTTCTTAATTTCTTCAGAAATAAGTATCACGTACGTGAAGGATATCTCATCTTATGCAGAGGAGTTTTTCAGCAGTACATACAAGAAATGCCAACGAAACAGAATAAGATGTAAGGTACTATGAAGGAATTCCATTCCGATTATTCATTCTCTTGCACCTGTGTTCAACTCCTCATTGTCTTCATTCTGTGTTTTCCCTTTGGCCCTTTTTCAAAACGTTTTGTCATGAGTTCTCTTCCCTTGCCAGTGACACAGAGCTCCTTTGTATCTGTGTGAATAATCTTCCTTCTTTGTTCGGTTTAATCCAGTTCATTTCCTCCCTTCCCTGTTCCTTGAATGCAAGCAGTTCAGATTGCTCTTGGAAAGATGTCTTCTTTCTCTCGGGTATCAGTTAAGTGTTAATTAAATTGTGTCCAATGATTTACGTTTATATATATTCAATGTTGGCTATGAGGAGCGTAGGAAATATCTTCCGTAAAAATGAAAATACTGAAGCCAACATGTCGATCAAAAAAGATCAGCACAATATTCATCTTTATGCAGATATTAAAAATCAAATAAAACGAAAAAAAATTAAATACTCGAGACTGGAGAGTATCGGATTGTAATGAAACGAAAATCAAGTCGAGTAACGGTGTCGAAAAAAATAAATAAATACAAAAATATAAAAGAACAAAGCTGAAAAGATTCTGGACTAGCAAAGGTTTTTTTTTTTCCTTAGGCTTCCCGTACTTGTGAAATTAAGACCCTGAAAATGTAAATAATAAAACAAATAAAAAATGGGCCAGATTTTCTTCGGCACAATCGGGTATTCTGTACAGCCGCTGCAGCGTATAATCAAGGCCACCGAAAACAGTTCTATTTTTCGGTGGTCTCGGTACAAAGCTGTTTAAGCCTCGGCCCATGAAACTTTAACCACGGCCCGGTGGTGGCCTATCCTATATAATTGCCAGAAGCACGATTATAGCTAACTTTAACCTTAAATAAAATAAAAACTACTCAGGCTAGAGGGCTGCAATTTGGTATGTTTGATGGTTGGAGAGTGGATGATCAACATACCAATTTGCAGCCCTCTAACCTCGGTAGTTTTTAAGATCTGAGGGCGGACAGAAAAAAGTGCGGACGCACAGACAGAGCCGGCACAATAGTTTTCTTTTACAGAGAACTAAAAATGTAGGAGATTGGGGAAATGAAGCTGTATTGAGGACAAGGGTAAATGTGGAAATTTCTCTGAGTCAGCTGTCGCTCAAAGGTTCCATGAATATAAACTGACCGAAGCTAGTTTAATTCTGAACTGAAAGTGAGCCCCGCGTGGGCTCAGCGAATTTTTATTATTATTATTTCTGAGAAGGAAATAACGAAAGCTTTGAGGTCGAGAGAGATAGACTTAATTTATTCTCGAAACAGATTCATCAAGGAATTATTTGTACAAATACTGTATGGTTTATTTAGCTATTCCTATTTCTTATTCTTGAGCGGATTAGTGTTTCATTTAGCCGCAGCATCAGTAACATTCTTCTTTTTTTATGTGTTTTCAGTTTATTTACTTTTCTTAGTCTCATGAAAGGTCAACGTCAGTGCTCCTTTTTCCTTCCTTTTTTATTCCTCCATTTTTTAGTGGATATATTTTCAGTTGGCTCGTCTCTACCAACTTATTTTTAATTTGTGGGTACAGTCACTATTTACTTAACGTTTTCCTTCACCCTACGTAATATTTGTATACGAATTTATTTTATATGTTATATTCAGCACGATTTGATAGATCTGCACTTCTTTCTTAATTTCTTCAGAATTAAGTATCACGTACGTGAAGGATATCTCATCTTATGCAGAGGAGTTTTTCAGCAGTACATACAAGAAATGCCAACGAAACAGAATAAGATGTAAGGTACTATGAAGGAATTCCACTCCGGTTATTCATTCTCTTGCACCTGTGTTCCACTCCTCATTGTCATCATTCTGTGTTTTCCCTTTGGCCCTTTTTCAAAACGTTTTGTCATGAGTTCTCTTTCCTTGCCAGTGACACAGAGCTCCTTTGTATCTGTGTGAATAATCTTCCTTCTTTGTTCGGTTTAATCCAGTTCATTTCCTCCCTTCCCTGTTCCTTGAATGCAAGCAGTTCAGATTGCTCTTTGAAAGATGTCTTCTTTCTCTCGGGTATCAGTTAAGTGTTAATTAAATTGTGTCCAATGATTTACGTTTATATATATTCAGTGTTGGCTATGAGGAACGTGGGAAATATCTTCCGTAAAAATGCAAATACTGAAGCCAACATGTCGATCAAAAAAGATCAGCACAATATTCATCTTTATGCAGATATTAAAAATCAAATAAAACGAAAAAAAATTAAATACTCTAGACTGGAGAGTATCGGATTGTAATGAAACGAAAATCAAGTCGAGTAACGGTGTGGAAAAAACAAATAAATACAAAAATATAAAAGAACAAAGCTGAAAAGATTCTGGACTAGCAAAGGTTTTTTTTTTTTCCTTAGGCTTATACTTGTGAAATTAAGACCTGAAAATGTAAATAATAAAACAAATAAAAAATGGGCCAGATTTTCTTCGGCACAATCGGGTATTCTGTACAGCCGCTGCATATATAATCAAGGCCACCGAAAACAGTTCTATTTTTTCGGTGGTCTCGGTAAAGCTGTTTAAGCCTCGGCCCATGAAACTTTAACCACGGCCCGGTGGTGGCCTATCCTATATAATTGCCAGAAGCACGATTATAGCTAACTTTAACCTTAAATAAAATAAAAACTATCAGGCTAGAGGGCTGCAATTTGGTATGTTTGATGGTTGGAGAGTGGATGATCAACATACCAATTTGCAGCCCTAAACTCGGTCGGTAGTTTTAAGATCTGAGGGCGGACAGAAAAAGTGCGGACGCACAGACAGAGCCGGCACAATAGTTTTTTTTACAGAGAACTAAAAATGTAGGAGATTGGGGAAATGAAGCTGTATTGAGGACAAGGGTAAATGTGGAAATTTCTCTGAGTCAGCTGTCGCTCAAAGGTTCCATGAATATAAACTGACCGAAGCTAGTTTAATTCTGAACTGAAAGTGATGGCTCAGCGAATTTTTATTATTATTATTTCTGAGAAGGAAATAATAAAGCTTTGAGGTCGAGAGAGATAGACTTAATTTATTCTCGAAACAGATTCATCAAGGAATTATTTGTACAAATACTGTATGGTTATATATATATATATATATATATATATATATATATATATATATATATATATATATATATATTACATATATTTATATATGCATATATAATTTATATATGTATAACTGAATCATGAAAATATGAAACGTGATGAATATAATAAAGACAAAATCCCGAAAGGGTTGGAGTGCTGAAGGGCATTTTGAAAAGCCTCGCAGCACTCCAGGTTTCTTCCTTTGGATTTTGTCTTCTTATATATATATATATATATATATATATATATATATATATATATATATAGGTATTATTTTATATTTATATATTCACACACACATATATATATATATATATATATATATATATATATATATATATATATTTATATGTTGTATATTTATACATACATATATATATACATATAAATAACTATATATATATATATATATATATATATATATATATATATATATATATATATATATATATATATATATATATATATGGATGTATGTATGTTCTAGCATAACTCTGAAACGCATGGGACAATTTCAAAAAATAAGTATATGCCATACATTTTGGAAAGAATACTCTGGGGGTAAGACATCACTAGCACGAAAGGGCACCAAAGGGGGTTGGGGTGAGAAGGGCTTCCTCGAAACGGGGCTGGTGCTGCCCATAGACTTATTAACTAAATAAACTTTACAGGTTTGTCATACCTTATTTCAACCAACTGAAGAAAACGAAAAAATTAGTTGCAGAAACAATGGGGTTGCGCTCTTACTGATGGGAAGAAGTATATGCTCTGGGTGTTTTCTACACGTTGAGCTTTTACCGTTCAGCGCCGGGTATGTCAGCTATTTATCCCGACATATAAAAATGAATGTATGTGTATGTGTATGTTCCAGCATAACTCTGAAATGTATGGAGCAATTTCGACCAACCTGGTATACGTATGATTTACTATCCGGAAAAGAATACTATGTTTTGGGTGTGTTCTATGCTTGAGTTTTTATATATGCAAAGCTGAGTACGTCAGCTCATATATATATATATATATATATATATATATATATATATATATATATATATATATATATATATATATATATATGTTTGTGTGTGTGTATATAAAATATAACTCGAGTCGGAAGATAAATATGATACCCACGTGTGCCATTTTTTTTAGTTATTTCACAGGCTATCAATATAAGTCTATACGTATAATTGCGCGTGGACAAACGGCGTTTGAGGTGAGATAACAGTATCTAAAGCAAGGTCGGGGCATGGATCATAAACTGATTACTGATAAACTTGACATCCACTGTTAACCCTAGCAATTGACAGCAATATAATACGTTGAGGTTAGTACTGTGTGTGTGTTTGTTTGTGTGTGTAATATATGTATGTGTCTTATTATTTTTACACAGAATGAACGTCCATTATCCACAATCTAGGACCCAGTCTTAATTCTATATCATATGAAACAAGGTTACACAAATTTACTGTTAACACGTTCCATTTTCATTAAAAATATACCAAAATCCAGATTTTTTTTCGATTTCCCTGACCTAGTTACGGTATTGTTGCAGGGAGTAATAACTTGTAAATTTTTAATAATTTCGACACATATTCCACTTATGAAGGTCGCCACATCCTAAATGTTTTGTGTCAAGAGACCAAGTTGAAAGACATACCATCATTCTCGCGATTTGGTTCTGGGAATTTGTGTTTCCGCTCTTTGGTCAGTCATGTGGGATCCTCACCCTAACTTTTTCAACGTCTTCTAATCTCAGTCTTGTTTTGAATATTTTTTTTTTTTATTACTTCCCGGCAATGGCAAGATGGGGGACTAAATTTTTCAAGTCAGTTTACCTGTCTGTCTGTCAGTGTGTCTGTTACTCTTGCCTGACCATTGGAACACTTCCTACATTGTTGGAAGGAAGGTATTCCAGCGTTGGCACAAAATTAGACAGACCGTGTTGATTGAACCCTTGTGAGATGTAATAAGAATAATGGATAATTCATCGAAGTAATGCACAGTGACCAGGGAAAAAAAATCTCGCATACAGATGCGAATGTCCCGGCATACAATCTAGTTATTCTATTTGTGTATTTATATACAATTTGCGCCCTTGTTATGAATGTTTTGAGCATCGAACCTATGCCATCATAACTATGCGAGTATTAGACGAGAATTCTCACTTATTTTGAAAACTATGAAAATCATTGTTCCAAACATATAACGTTTTTATTCAGCTATCAAACGGAAAAAATGATCTAGAGAATTCCAATAAAGGAGAATTCTTTGAAGTGGTAGGTGTTAGTCCACCGTATGTAAAGCTGAATTTCTGTTTTTTTTTTTTACAATAAAGGCTGATACATGAATGCAGAAGTAGAGAATAGTAATCTGTCCTTTCGGAGTGAAAACTGATTTAGAGGATTATATGAAAACCCTCAGAAAAGTGATATTATACATGGAAGTATTGGGTTTCAAAAGAGATGTCATGAATTTTTGGCTCTGGTGAAAAACCTATGTACTGAGGGATAGTAAATAATAGAAAAGGTGGGATCAGATTATTTATTAAGCAAAGAAACCTGACAAGATGTGATCGTAATAACCACAATGCCCCCCTGAACTATTATTATTATTATTATTATTATTATTATTATTATTATTATTATTATTATTATTATTATTATTATTATTATTATGAGGATGATGATGATGCAGTTAACGGATGAAAATTCTCACTCATCTTGGAAATTGATAAATCAGTAATCTTCAACATCTTCGGTAGGAATTTATTATTCCTGAAGCTGAAAAGAATGATGCCAGTTTCCTTAGCAATCTCGTCGACGTCTCGTACTCATTTGAATCTTTGTTAATCTTACGGGGAATTTATCTTTTAAGTATAAACGACCGCCATTGTATCCGATACGTTCGTTTTATGCTCATCGATTGGAATTCCTACATTTATTTAATAAAGGAAAAGAAATGTTATGTACTCCTTGACACAACAGTTGTTGGAATTATTTCTTAGCGATAGAAACTAGATAAATCCGAGAAAAGGATTTCGTTAATTAAATAATAATAAATTTAAATTAGTAGTTAGAGGAGTATCAGGGAGAGATATATGAAATTTAATCATGAATAAGGGCATGTGAATAAATCAGGAGAGATATATGAAATTTTTTAATCATGAATAAGGGCATGTGAATAAATGTTTCAGTAAAGCAAGAGAAAGACTTTAAAGGTTTGTACAACGGTGACTCAGGTTTAACTAGTCTGTCAGTCTTTCATTCAACATTTCGTGGTTATTATAGTTATTCCTTGTAAAAGAAAATTAGTTCGGTTCAGTTAGGCCTCCCAGATAACCTGTATATGCTGTATAGAAGATGCCATTCACACAAAATTTATTTTATCTGAATTTAAATGGTTAACAGTTGAATGGTGGAAGATCACATCTTAGGGCAATGTACTGTAAAGTTTGAAGGAGAACTTGTCGCGCACGTGTGTTATCTCTCTCTCTCTCTCTCTCTCTCTCTCTCTCTCTCTCTCTCTCTCTCTCTCTCTCTCTCATCTTCAGCTGTAAACCATTAAGTCGACTGATCGCAAGGTAGCCTACGCAATTCACAGCTTAGATCGATACAAGCGTGTTTCGCAAAACGTGCCTAAGTCACTCTGTCCTCGCTTGAAACGTAAACTTGGGAACGCTAGCTAGTGAGAAAGGCCAAAAAGACATTTTGTTCTTGTACCTTGTATAACTGAGCAGAAGTTACTTCAGGCAGAAACCAACTGTGAATCCACCTTTGCTAGGGAACAATAGTAGAAAGGCCACACCTTCAGTGTCATTTATTCTACCTTCAACTGACAGAGGTTAAAATGTCTATGAAAAATAGGGGGAGTGCTTAAGTGGTCGGGAGATCTCATACGAAATACAAGTAATGTGTCTTGCAAGTACATTGCTTTATTTGATGTTTGTTATGCTAGTTTGAAATTAAACGTCTAGCCACTCCTTGCATTTGACTGAGAAAAGAAACAAGAATGGTTTAAACCCCCTGAGTTTACCAACATTAAATAAATGTATCTGAAGATATAAGATATATTCGTATGTATTAAGAAGCTTTATTCCAAAGTGAATGCAAAAGCTCTCCATTATTCTTTTCTAAATGTAAATACATTGCCCCAGAGCAATGCAAGTAACGACATAATTGTCTGAATGCCTTGTGAGCACGAAACGGTAACTGCTTCTCTCTCTCTCTGTCTCTGTCTCTCTCTCTCTCTCTCTCTCTCTCTCTCTCTCTCTCTCAGCATCGGCGAACTCATTAGATTAAAGGATTGAGGCCTAAAAGCGTCATTGACATTTCCGCCGTATGAGCCTTTCGAAAAACGCTGCACGGTGACGTTAACTCCCTTTGGTTATTTCCTAGCAATGAAACTCTTCAATCCTTTCGAGTTTGGAACCCAAGTGATATCTGGGTCAGGTCTGCTTTAATGCATCAGGTTTATTTGCTGGAAATGGCACGAGTGTTTTAGATTTACGCATGCCTTGCTAATTGCAAATCTTTTATATGTTATCGGATCCCAATTATCGACGCGGGAACCGAAATATGGATTATTTTATCTGTAGCCTCTGTATGCCGACTCGAGTGTTGTGTATTTTATAACGCAATAAAAACTAGGTAATGAACTGCAGAGATTTTTTCTATAATTCAGTTTTCAGTTAGCATTTCTAAACGCGGATTCAGAAGAAAGGTTAGAAAACCTTTGCCCCAAAGGTTTTGTGTTACAATTAGTTCAGAGACTGTTCAGCGTAAGTGGGTTTTGACTGCGTTGGACTATTAGCCTAAAAAAAAGTATAGTCTCAACAAAGGATTTCGGAGGCAGAAAGACCAGAAATTAGAAGCTGGGACGATGTCACGCATGAGAGACTTTCCGGTCATTGTGCAGAGAAATTAAACATGATGTAGGTGACTTCAGAATTGTTTTTTCTACGGAGAAACAAAGAGTAATGGTAAATTAGCTTACGGGAGTCTGAAATGCCTCTGCCATAAAGAATTTTATTTTGGCCATTAGACTGGGAAATTTTCCTTGGAACGGTAAAAGTGTTGTTATTTTTACAACTAATGATAATGTTGCTGCTTCCATCTTTGGTTGCAGCTCTAGAATCTCATTTCAAGAGAACATGATGATAATTGCATGCGAGATAAAGGCTCGAGTTAGAGTTCACTTTGCAAAAGTTCATAACAAACATTCTTTGATTTCAAGATAAAGAAATGTAAGAAAGGAAATTAAACTGTTTCAGAAAAAAAAATGCTTCATTGAAATTATATAATTTTAGTATGAGCTGAGTGCACCCCATTTAATCCATTTAATCTCCTCATACTTCACGAACTGCGAGCGAATGAAAACGAACGTATAAAGCAATTCCTGTGAGGACCGTATTTCTGCTGACAACCAGCAGGGGCCGTCATATTCGGAGAATAAGAGACCTCGCATTTTTACTGCGAAATGTCAGAGTGCTTATCGAAATTATCTCCTTTTTTTTCTCTGCTACAAACAGACGGATGCTTTTAATATAGAGCTATAATAATATCCGGTTAATTAACCTACAAATGAGTAATGCAGGTTCCTAGGATTCTGGGGTTATTATGTGCTAGATGAAAGACATCAATCAAACACCACTTGAATAACGACTAAATTAAATAAAGTCGTCAAGGAAAGCAGTGTTTACATAAGCATTCCAAGGTCATCGCAAATCAATAAGGCCAGTGCAGCTGTTAATTAGGGCAATTATTTTCTTGCCTTTGTCCTTAGGCATTAAAGCTGGAGCTTCCATAAGCCTTATTTGTCTTTAATGGCTGCATTTAATTTGTGTAGGATTGCGTGTGGCTGCTCGACTCCCAGAAGTTTGTTGCCTGTTTTGATAAATATTCAAAAAAATCTGTTGGACGTTATTCCTGGATACATTGAATTGTTATGAGATACTTATTATGACTGTAAATGATTGCCTTTGTTCATCATGGTAACAGGTACTGTTTCAGTTCCGAGATAGGATGGGTAGGTGGATGTTAAAGGAATTAAGAACTTATTGCCATAAAGGTTTTTTGGCTGATTCTTATGAAAAATATGGTTCTTGTGAGCAGCATAAGTGCTCAGTTCCTCATATATATTTTCTAAAGATCTTGCATTTTTTAGAGCTGGAGTAGACCCATCATCACCATTGTAGAATGGTGTTTAGCTTATATTGCTCATTATATATGAAGTATATATATATATATATATATATATATATATATATATATATATATATATATATATATATATATATATATATATATATATAGTGTGTGTGTGTGTGTGTTTGTGTGTGCGCGCATAACATTTTGAGTTATATGTATGTGGTTTATAAAAATGGTGGGGTTTTAGAGCCTATTGGTAATCCGATTTGGGTCAGAGACAACTGAATCTCAGAGAGTATCTTCCTTCCCACCAGTCACTATCAATATTCCTCTAAATACAGCCGTCATTTATCTTTCTCTTCCGCTGTAAGAAGTATGCCGCTCTGTTGACCCATCCCCCTCTTCACACACACACACACACACACACACACACACACACACACATACACGAGCGCAACCCTCCGTCACCCTCCATGTAAAAAAAGGATCCGTCTGGAATCCCCAGGTTCGAAAACAATAAAGTGCGTCGCAATACTTGGGAAATCGGGCAGTTTTTGATCACTGCCTGAGCTCCAGCGTCCCTCTCCTCTTCCAGTTTTCTTTGGCAGTTTTTTCCTCTTTATGCTTTTGTCTGTTTTTGTCTGTTTGTCTATTTTCCACCCTTATTTTTCTGGTTTTCTTTTTATTTATACACTCCCTCCATTTACTGTGATTTTTTCAAGTCCTTTCTTGGTTACTGAGTAAATATGCCACGCTGTCGAATTTCTCAATTCCAGAAGTCTTATTTTCATTTATTTACATTTTTTTCTAGCTTGCTTTTCAAACCATTGAACACATTACAAGAATCTTCTGTTGTACATTATTATATCTTAAAAGTGTATAATATTTTTGTTCAAGATTTCATTAATTATAAAGTTTCGCTAAATACTCTGAGTGTGTGTTTGTTTGTGAGAGAGAGAGAGAGAGAGAGAGAGAGAGAGAGAGAGAGAGAGAGAGAGAGAGAGAGAGAGTTTAAAAATACCATCACGTGTTGTTTATGATAAAAGTATTTCGCAGGGGCAGCAACGAAAACTGACAAGTAAAATAACTGAGAATGAAAACGCTTTCCAGCCAACAGCCCGGTACAACATCCTGGAAAATGGAACGAGTTCAAAGGCTTCCTAAGACGAGGACGCTATTAAAGTGATAACTTTCCCAGGGATGTTTCTAACAGACCAGAAGTAATTGGGTAATGCCATGCTCCTCTCTCCTCCCTTCTCGCTTCTTTCACTTGGAAGAGTGAATTCCCACTTCTTCTTTCTTTTATTCTAAATAAAGGAGGCATATCGTCTCCATTACTCGCTTAAGTAATGAAGGTCTGGGTAGGCATATATTCATTTAATCTTATTGCTTCTCTGGACGTTTTCATTCTTGATGAATACCCAGGATGGTAATAATTATTTTTCGATTTTTAATGCCATTTTCTCTGAGAAATTAATAATTTCTCTGTTTAATTATAATTAATGAACTTCAAGAATATATCAAAGATAGTCTAACAGCTCAACGCATGTTTGAGAATAAGCAAGCAAGAGAAAGCCTGGCATGGTGAGAAAGTGAATAATGAGGTAAGTTCAGGTCCTATTTGTCATGGATGTTTGAAATCTTTATGGATGGAGTCATGCTAAGGAGTAGATATTAAAAGTCAGAGAATTGAAATTAGATATAGGTGTAGTGTTGAGTTATATGATTCGTGAATGGAGTATGGAGTGGTCAATGTTTGTTGATGAAGAGAAGATGCCAAAACTAGTGAGAGAGTTTGAAAGTGTTTAACAGAAGAGAAAGTGTAAGGCTAGAGTTTGAAAGTGTTTAACAGAAGAGAAAGCGTAAGTGTGAGATAGAGTAATGTTATGAGGGTAAAGTTATACTTAACTTTAACCATGGAATAGGAACAAAAGGAATGTTCATATGGATGGTGAAGGAATGGAGGTGAATGATTCATACGGGCATTTAGGAGTAAACATGTTTGATGATGACAGAACGCCAGGAGATGTGAGTCACAAATAGGTGAAGCATGGAAGGTAACAGGGTGTTTGCAAAAGACTGGGAAAAGTCATGAGTCATTTATGAAGGTCTTGTTAGAAATGTATGAAGGAAATGTTGAGGCAGTTTTCTGGATGGAAGAGGAATCTTGATGTGGAATGTAAATGAGAGGACGCTGACGATGTTGCGATAAACTATGTGCGTGATTTCTGTGGTACATGAAAGTTTGAAAGGGTGAAAAATGTGCAAATGCGTAGAAGTGATGAAAAGATTAAGTTAGATGACAGGATGGATCAGTGTTTTGAGATGGTTTGGTCTTTTGGAAATAATGGAGGATGATAGTTTAGTGAAAAGTATACAGTATGTGTAATTTGGAAATGTTAGATATGAAAAGAAGATGCTGAGAATACTGAATATCCAGGAAGCGCTTGAGTGCTTGCTAGGTAGAAGTGATCGACATAGGGCTGATGCACATGGTATACAGTATATATATATATATATATATATATATATATATATATATATATATAATATATATATATATATATATATATATATATATTTATATATATATATATATATATATATATATATATATATGTGTGTGTGTGTTTGAAATTCTGCTATTTCTGCTGCAGGCTTTTACTGGGAAAGATGATTTCCCTCACCACTATATTATTCTCAACCATACTGAGATGGAAAAACATCCCGCGTCATTTTTTTTTTTATACCAACATTGCAGACGCATCCAACTCTAGAAACTGTTGCAATATTCGCCTGAGTTACCGTTGTCTTCCTCTTCCACGAACAGTGAAAAGAGGAAATTACTAATGCTCACGGTAGCTTCAGAGAGCGAGGAAAAGCGAACGGTCTTCTAGTTTTCCCAGAATTTCATGTATTTTGTGTCCTTGTCCTCTTGTCCTCCTTTGGAAGGCGAGAGATTTCCGAGAATGCGTGGCTGCTTTTATTTGCACAATATAATTTATAGTATTTCTTAGGCGCTGGCAATTCTTCCAGGGATGGTATTAGAAGCTTGACTGGTTGAAAGGAGGAATTATTTGGCACAAGGAGTCGTACTCCGTTTTATATTTCTTTGCGCTTCTCTCTCTCTCTCTCTCTCTCTCTCTCTCTCTCTCTCTCTCTCTCTCTCTCTCTCTCTCTCTATATATATATATATATATATATATATATATATATATATATATATATATATATATATATATATATATATATATATATATATATGTATAATATATGGGTGTGTGTGTATACATACATATACATAAATACATAGCACACACATTCACTCACACACACACACACACATATACATTATATATATGTATGTGTGTGTGTATATATATATATATATATATATATATATATATATATATATATATATATATATATATATATATATATATATATATATAATGTGTGGGCGTATGTGTGCGCGTTTGTGTGTGTAAAAATACCATTTTTCATCATATAGTATCAGAAAGTGCTTGAATAATCTGAACCCTTATTCTTGGAGAAAAGCTCCCATGTCTTTCCTTTCATTTATATTCTATGAGGCTATTTTTATATTCATATTTGGAAAATGTCATGTGCGCAGGAGAAGAAAGTTTATATATATCGAGCTCTTTCTGGTGCACATCATGTTGCCTTTGGTATATGCGTAACATTTCAGAAAAGAATATGTTAAACAGAATGATTGTGTCTTTATAATGACATATGTATGTGAGTTTTATTACAAAACATATGCAGCGCAAAATGCAGGACAGTTTTGCATATCAGAGAAGCCTCAAAGCTTTTTTATGTATTCCAACACTATTCCAGCTGGAGAGTATAAGTTTTATTCCAAAATTTTGGACATTAGTTGTTAATTATCTTGCATAATTTTTTACCAGCGTCATGACATTAAATTCTTGCAAAGCTTGAGCGATTCCAAGGATGACACACGAAGGAATTTAGTTTTTTAATGATGATCGTATGTGAAGCGTGTTGAAACCTAGTCGCAGTCTGACGATTCATGATAAGCTTTCAAGTACAATAACTCCGTCTATGAGTTCTCTTGGTTTAATTTCACTTCCGTGAAACAGAATAAACACGAAAATACTTTGATACCTCTGTGCCCCAGTACATCTACAGGAGGTATGAAGCTTCTCTGTAAGTTGCTGTTTCAAGACGAGAAAATCTCATTCATGCACGCACTTGCACGTTCCAGATTTACAGATTGACATCATACCATTAGTTAGCTTCCTTAGGTTGCCAGTTGAAGTTAAAACAGGGATGCAAAAGTCACATCACTAGTGGATCAAAGAGAAGAGGTCAAGAATACGACCCTGCAAAATAGCAACAATTAAAATGGCTCTTGTAACTTACTGTCTGTTTCTCTGTGACTGCTGTTAAGAGTCGTTGATTTCGTACTGTGACGGGTTATTCAGTGAAAAGTTTTCAGAATAAAGCTGTCTGTAAAACTTGATAGCAATAATGCTGTTGTGGTTAGAAGAAAAGAAATTTCATCATCGTCGAGCCTCATTTTCTTTCATTTGCATTCTTCTCTCTCTCTCTCTCTCTCTCTCTCTCTCTCTCTCTCTCTCTCTCTCTCTCTCTCTCTCTCTCTCTTTATTCGACATTGTTTTGGCTTGTTCATAAGGATAGTTTTGAATTTGAGGATTTTTTTAAAACTTTTCTTTATTCATTATGATGTATGTCCATTCTTTAAGTGATTCACTTAATGTAAATATCCCATCATTTTACTTCTTAAGTAAACAGGATTCATTCACTGTCTCAGGCTCCATTTCATTTTACATAAAATGGTCCTTGTGTTGGAGGCAGTGGTCTTGGTAATTATGGAATAAATTAGTTGAAGAAAAGAAGAAATAAAAATCAGCGATGAGGCATGAAAGTGAAAAAATAAAAGCAAACGATAAAACAATAATAGTAAGGATAACAAGAAATGTAATAATCTAAGTTGCTTGGATGTTAACGTGCAAATATAATTCAACGTTTGGTGTACAATGGTAGATAAGCGGTGACATATTTAAATGAACGTGAACCCGAGTGAAGTAATCAAAGTGATCTCTTTCTAGTGTTTCCAGAAGAAATTGCCCAGTGTTGTGAGGTCAGGTAGGCATGTTACGTATTTAGGGCTTGAATAACCTTAAGTTGAACTACGAAACTTTCGGTACGGCCGTTCTGAAATTTAATCCAGAAAGTTTAATGTAATTTTTGCTTAAAGAGTTTAGTTCACCAGCGAGACAGATAAAATAAACTGGACAGAACTTCACCAGTGTGTTTGCACGGTTGTTTGTACTGTTTTTCTGCGTAATTTTAATTGTCAAGGAGACAGCGGAAGCGGAAGAATTCTGTAAGAAATGTGAAAGTTTTGAAAATAATAAGATGGATTAAGAGCACTTGGTATATCTGTTCTATTAAGTAATGGATGGCATCCATTTATTTTCAGGTAATATATCCCCCAAATGCGCAGTTGACACACATTTTTCCGAATCCTTTATCCCAATGGCATTGAACAAATACAATCAATTCACCACTTTTTTTTTCACATCTTACATATTAATTTCTTATCTTTTCGACCTTCTGTATCGTTGAGAGCTGATTTGAGTGCATCCAGTCTCTCACAACGCACGATTTCTGTTCAGCAATTTTAGCCTACCTACCACAGTCTGAGTCTAGTATTTTTGCTCTACTCCTCAGTCGTACATGTATTCATTCTGTTATCATTGATTCCTTTCATTCTGTTGTTTTCCATCATCCACGATGATTTCACTCTTCTCTTGATAACCTTTTCATAACCACTGACCACTGTTTAGTATTCATTTTGGCCATGGTTAACCAAGCTACTTGCTATAAATGCAAATTCTTCATCTACTTGTTAGAAGTTCTGTCCCCACAACTTGTAATCCGGTTGCTTATATTTTTCGGTATCTTCATTATTACATGTCTTACAAAAACACAAAACCATTCAGATGGCAGCGAATACTCTTGACGGACGCTTAACTCTAAGCTGAAGACATCAGTACCATACTGTGCTTTCATGTCTGTTTGGAAGTTTCCGTTTTAGTGTAAGATTCAGAAGAGTTCTTCAAAATCCTAGGATTTACGTTGTCATTCTCTTTAGAAGTCATGTACGTGCCTTTTCATTTGGCAGTCAGTGGCATAACTATTTTTAATTTATGGCTCATGCCGCTTTTACTTTGCATATGTCTTACTTTCGTTCTTTCTTGTACATTTTTATTCTTAATCTATGCTGTATCTTGTCACCTTTTTGTTGTTATCTAGAGTAGACGGACGTCTGGTGTTAGGGCTAAAGCTTAGGCTATACAGTGCTATCAATGCACAGGGACGATTGATGCTCTCAACGAGGATTACAAAGCTCTATCTCCTGTGATGCAAGTTATTACTGATTAGCAATCCCTAGGTTTTTCCATGACCTGAAATATCAAGAAAAAAATTTTCTTTTTCCATAAGTCTGTCAAGTTATAACAAGTTACTTTTTTCAATTTACAGTCACGTAATCTAAATAATTCATAAAATAGCAAGTCAGAGGAAGATTTGATCGGTTTTGAGTCCTGCATCTTGGTTCCTTTCATAATTTCTTAAGGCACCTCACGTCTGTCTCCAATATACTTCCAATGATTTTCGTTCTAACCCTCCCCGTAGGAAAGTTGATTCTCATTCCCAAAACTCCAGTTTTTGCCTTTCATTTCGCATGCACCATTGTTATCATGAGTTGCTGCGCCTCAAACCGTAAAGCGAAATTCGACGCACATATCCAGCGTACTAAAAGAGACATAAAACGAGGTTGCTATTAACCCAAATGAAGGGTCTTCCTTCTGACTGTATTAAGTTTTCTTTTCTCAGGGTGAATATAACCTTTAAATGGTACTCTCTCTTTGCCTTGGGACAATGCGCTCTATTACCCAAAGGCTTTGCCGCACTTTTAGAGCTGCAGTTTTCATGAATACGGTGCAGTAATTGTTGACCTCACTAAAAACAGTATACATGCAAATACATCCCATTCCTGTAGTCTTAGTGATGAAAGCAACATGCCGACAATTTGGGGATTTGTAAAAAATAAGATGATATGTTTTGTAGCATCCTGCTCGACGCATACTAGGTTATTTTGTTAATCTCCGCGACAAAGCAATTATTGTGCAGAAGCTTTCAGTGAACAGTAAACACATTAATTTTCCATGAATTTCAACAGCATTGAACCATAGCTTAATAGGTTCTGTTTCAGGTTGTCGAACAATGAAAGAATCCCACTTTTCTACTTGAGAGAAATACTGGGGAGAGCGACTGCAGGTTGACCTCTGCGTCTAAAACAATGAAGGTTCTTACCTTGAAATCGATCAAACTTCTAGTAAAGTTTAACTTTCCAAGGTAAACTATTTCACATTTTAACGATTAAAAGTAGTTATTGGTGTCAAAAGTTACCAAATAACAGGCTCGAATGTTCTTGATATATAGGAACATCAGTATTACCAAAGAAAACGTTGAATGCTTATATTTATTTTTTCTGTGCATCGTAAGACGTTTACGGTTAATGGTGTTCATGTTTATCGCAGGAAGTTGCAAAATTACATGAATGCTGCCGATATTATTGACGTGACAGGTAAACTAGATTAACTGTATAAAAAAACCCTCACCATGAAATTGATATTTCCATATGCCCATTGTTTCGGTACAGAAATTTGCAAGGGAACTTGGACTCTAGCCACCTGGATCATAGTTGCATAGTTTATTTTACGAGTGGAAACATTTGCAACTTACTTACAGAATAGTATTAATTGAGATACTATTCTAGCTTTTGAGATAAGCATTGAAAATTGGAAAAATGATATGTTTTGAGCGAGCTTCTCAGTCTTGAAGAATTAAGGGTTACTCTGCACATTCTTGCTGCAGACCTGGGAATTACATTTTCGATCTTTCGATACCGAGAGGGGAAGAAAGTACCACAATTACTGTTTGAGCAATTACAAATGTTTCGTCATTGAAATTAATATCATCAACGTCATCGCTTCCCACGCCTCGTGATGCTAAAGACATCAGTGAAACTCTGCCAGTGGTCTATCATGATTGACTACTTCAGGTCACAACTCATCTGCAACTTCCAATCTCATATTCCTCATCCAAGTATAGGTCTGGGTCTTCCAACTCCTCCAGCTGACATCGGTAAGCATTATTCTTCCAGGGGTTGAGTGAAGGACATGCCTAAGCCATTTCCGTCACCCCTTCATCATTAGCTCATCTAGTGTACATATGGAATTTCCGTAATTTCCCTTAAGTCTGTATTCTCAAATCGAAAAAATACTTTACAGTTTCATTGTTATTATAACTATAGTTTCGTGTCATTATAACTATACGGATCGTATTAAACTTGTGCATTATCATTTTCAGTCTGTTTTTCTAATCTTATTCAGCTTTATTTATATAAAACAATTTTGAATTTTTATTACCGTTATTGTTATAGTGTTAGTTGTAATTACTGGTAATGGTGTTATTAACAGCAGTAACAATTACTCTGTTGAACAGGCTCGCTCACTGAATAATTGTACGTGAGAGGTTTTTTATTGTTCCGTCGTTCTCCTTCATTCATTTCATATAAATTGGCTTTTACATGATTATATCTTTTTGTATCATGTTGACAAAGTAACTCTCCATAGGTTATTTTCGTTGCCAAGGATATTATGCTTTCGGTAAGGCATATCTGTCTGTCTGGCTCTGTGTAGGATTAGGCATAAAGGTATTTAATGCATTTTTACTGAATTTATTGAAAACATTGGTGCGTGGATCCAAGTCTGAATCTGAATGCATTTTTTTATTCCTACTTTTGTTTTTTTTTCACTGATTTGTATATGAAAAAATGATAGTTTCCTGTTATGTGTGAAAGAAAACATTGTGGTATGGATCCAATCAAGTCTAAATCTGATTGTGTTTTATTTTTTTCATCGCCACGATTTCTATTTTTGCCACTGATTTGTAGGTAAAGAAAATTATAGCTTCTTGCTGTGTGTGAAAGAAAACATGAATGATGAAGAGTATTTGGATTACTCTGCACCCATCCAGCAGGAAGATGTTCGCCATTTCTAGCTGTCGTGTGAATTAGTATTTATTATTGAGATAGTTAGTAGGATGTGTAAGTTCCTATCATCAGTATGATAGTGACAGTGAAAGGTTGAATATATAGCTACATAAAATTCCTTACAGGAATCATAAATTCCCCGGAACGTTCTATCCATCACTCATCAATATAAGGCACTTTATTTTCTCTTTCTGTAATTGAACATATGGAAGAGTTTCCCCATATACATTTTTATGTATCCTACAACTCTGTTACTCATCCAGCAGAGTTCCTGTTTCCTTTTTATGTAACTCTCCAGGAAGGAAACCTGACGATTTAAGGCAGGTATTATCGTGCATTCTCGAGGTCCTAACGAGTTTGCTAAAAGAGCTTTCTTCCTCGGGACATTCTTGGCTTCCAGCAGCGGCGAATGTGCAAGCCTTTCGTTATGCACCAAAAAAAGAAGATGATGGAAGCCATGTAAGGAAGGAAGAAGTATGTTGAGGGGAGGAATTCTTGGTCTGCTCGAGATGCGCTGCGCAGCTCTTTCGACTTTTATGGGATATACAGGCGAGCGTTGCTCGGCAATAAATCTGAACACTGGGAATCCTATTTCTTGAATCAAACTGGAGGGAAAAACATCGCCAGAGATACTCATCGTAAATGGATTTATCTTTAGAGCTATTAAAATCCCGTTTTATGACCCCTCCTGGTGGGATTCTCGCCCTTGGGTCGGGTGGCTATTCGGCCCATTATCGCGCTCCGTCGTCGTCTCATAAAGGCGGAGGGAAAAGGCGATTCCGAGCTGAGTGATTTTCCCCATGAGAAAGTTACATGGAATGATTCTTTAAAGACTCGTAAAGGCGTTAATTCCGGCGTGCTTCGAAGGGCATCTTTTCTTCTCACCTACTAGCCTCTGTGGGCCGGATGATAAATCCGAGGTCCAGAGAAAAATATTCTGTAGACCCTGGATAAGTCGTCCTGATCAGAAGCAAGTGATTTGAATGATGGCTTCTCATGTTTTAAATGGACGGCCCTTCTCTGCTGCATTCCATGCGCGTCTTCGTCTTGAGAATGCAGTTACATATTTCTTTAAAGCTCACAAACATAGAATTATGTGGCGATGTCTAGAATTTTCCGACCCTTTCTCTTTGTTGCCTGAGTATCACTCCTTAAATTTTGCATTTTAATATAGATTTGTTCATTGATTTATTTACTTATATATTCCAGTATATAAGAAATTGAATTCTAAATACAGAAATTGAATTCTAAAGAATATGTGCTGTAGAGTCGAAATAAGTTTACGCAGTTGATCTTTTTTTTATTTATTTATATTTATAATGATCATTTTGTATTAAGTGTGACAATGAAAAAGTTCCTCTCGGTTCGTTGTTCAGAGTCCAGAGGTCCTTCGAAGTCTTGTTGTCACCCTTCAGATCCTCACCACACTTACGTGCAAGGGCTGAGTCCAGAGGTCCCCAGCAGATACCCCTCAACATAAGGACACATGCCTGTACTGTCATAAAGCCAGCTTAATCTGAACTACCTATCCAGCCCACCTGTAAAAGGCCTGTCAAAATCGTGCTCATTTTGAGAACAGAACCTGGTATATATCTTTGCAGTGTCAAAATCATCTTACGTAAATGCACTGAAGTGTGTACATGTTTTGGAAAATTTAGATAATACAGTACCTTATAATTCCTTGGAATATGGAATATTTTTTTAACTTTCACCTGATAAATGTGTTAATAGCCAATGGTACTCGTAACTTCTAAATATCCTCACACTTTTTGAATACACTTATTACTGAGAGCATTTGGATCCAGAGAAAAAATATATGAGGAAGCTTTTTAATTTCGTGTTAGGATTCGAACCCAGTCACGCTACTTAGACAGCGGTTACCACTTACTCCATAATGATCTCAAAGGGGTACAATGCATATATGGATGCACCTCCTACATAAATGTGGCTGTCTCCTTCTTGGGAGGGTTAATAGGGATGGTAGTCTCTGCCGCATTTATTTTTATAGTGCCTGATCTGTTTTTGATAAGTTTTCTTTTTCTCAGAAGGTGGGTAATGCAGTATCAGTCCAAAAAAAAAATTTTTTTTCTGCTTTATTTAATCACATGCTTCGCTAATTCTGTTCTTAGTAGTATCGTAGACTTCACATCAGGAAGGGTTCCTGTTTAGTGTGGGTACTTTCATTCTGAATTTTGATCGGCTGTTTGGCCTGTAGGACTCTGTCTTGCTAGGATTCTCGTTTCGACGGAGGGTTAAGCCCTGTCCACACTAGCGGGCACTGCCCGACGAGCAAACACTGTTCCCATAACCCGTTCCACTATATTGACAGACCGAGTATGGAGCCAGAATGATGCGATTGTCTGGTAACAGTGCTTCAGAAGCGAAAGAAAATATAAACAGCTGGTAGTGCCCAACGGGCGTGCCCGCTAGTGTGGACAGGCCATTAGGGAAGTTTGTATGACTCGTCCATTCCCCCTTCCCCTGAAACAGAGATTGTACCCATCCTTTGCGTCAGTCTATCTGAGATCATGCAAGGCGGCGACTTAGCGGAACTTGAGATTACTTAAAGCAAAAGTTACAACATTTTAAATGTTTCCTTATTCCATTTTGACATATAACGCATAATCCACTGGTAAGAAAAAGGAAATTTTAAGGAATATAGAGAAAACTCTACTATGAATATAACAAAAACTGTAATCACTATTATTGTTAATATTATTATTATCATTATTATAATAATAATAATAATAATAATAATAATAATAATAATAATAATAATTATTATTATTATTATTATTATTATTATTATTATTATTATTATTATTATTATTATTATTATTATTATGTTGAGAGCAATGAATTTTACCCTTACTCCTGTTAACAGTAATAATCGTAATTTTTCGCATACAAATGAAATCATCTTGTTTACTTGTATGTTGATGTTTCGATAAAATAATTGAAACGTATTGACTGATTTTGTAATTTGATTTAGGACCTTTAGTAATGGAATGACAGCGGTTAAATTTATGGTACTGTTAGTGAGTGAATTTAGTTAATGAATTTGCAGTTGCGAAAGTTTAGCGCAGTAAAAATACAAATAATAAATGCAACTATTTTCCGAGCTTTACATGCAGGTCATAGTTTTGTTTATATGGAGTTAATTTCCTAATTTGTATTTTGAAGTTGTGAGTTTGTAGTACACTAGAATACCGTACTCTCTCTCTCTCTCTCTCTCTCTCTCTCTCTCTCTCTCTCTCTCTCTCTCTCTCTCTCTCTCTCTCTCTCAGTTTAACCAACAAGTTTTTCAGGTCCCAACAAAAATGTAGTTTTTACATAACCTCCATATGCTGGTCGTTAGAAAAAGTGGGGGATGTTCATCTTGGTTGGGTGACACAAGTCCACAGGTCCAGTGCAATCCTGTTATATTTTTCAACTCCTTGCCACACTTATGGCCGCCTTTAAGCAGGGGCATGTAATGGCTTCAGGCCATCTTACTGTAAACCAACCAGCCTACCTGAAAAAGCTGTCAGTCACAGTACTCATTTTGAGAACAAAAGCAGATATATATCTTTGAAATGTCAAAATCATCTCCATGAAAGTAATAAAATTGTTTAAATAACGTTTGGTGAAATTTGGAAAATATCTCATAGACTCATTATGACTTTTTGGATAAACTTAAAAGTACGAACCTTTGAATCTGGAGGTTATATAAATGAAGACGCCTTTTTATTCCGTGGTAGGATTCAAACCTAACTGCGATAGGTAGACTGTAGGTAACAACTCAATTCACTATGCTGTCAAGTGGGATGTATTGTAGATATATCTCCAAACTTTACATGCAGAATAGAACTCAGTCATTTTGGTGCTTCATTTCTTGAAAGACATTTTGAAGTCGTGAATTGGTAGAGTATTAGAAAACCATACTCTGTCTTAATTTAGCCAGCATTCTTTTCAGCAATTAAAAATATTTAGCGTTCACACTATATCCCTTTGCTTATCGTTGCTTTATATATATATATATATATATATATATATATATATATATATATATATATATATATATATATATATATATATATATATATAAAGAGAGAGAGAGATTGATTGATTGTGTATAATCTGGGTGTGCGAGTACACAGGTATATACAATTTCATAATGAGCTACAGCGTGTGTGAAGAAGCGCAGTATCCATGGCCAATTAAAGGGAAGAGCTTTGACGAAATCACAGTCAAACAGGCGAGAGATTTTCTTTTCCTTTAAACCAGAAGCCCTTCAGAATTGGGCTAATTACAGAAATCGCGGATCATAAAGAGGTGCAAATCGTTTGGAAGCGAACGAAGCTTAATTCATTTCGATCAAAGCCTCTTTCTAGGTTAGAAGTGCCGGTAGGAAACACCCGCCAGAAACTAGAGCTTCAGTATTCAGTAATTGCAAATTGCTTCCTGATTACCCAACTTTTACGTCATTAAAAGTTTTTGAGCTCGCTGGTGTGACTGGCCGACAGTGAAATTCCCTTCACCATAATTAGCGCAGGAATAAATAATATATATATATATTTATACATATATATATATATATATATATATATATATATATATATATATATATATATATATATATATATATATATATATATATATATATTATATATAATGTGTGTGTGTGCGTGCGTAATTTTGTAACATACACTAGTTTAGTGTTTTAGTTATGACCTGTTTCTTAATTGTAGCTTAACATTTTGTCCGGGTTGGGTAAGCAACCGAGGTTCCGCGATAAGAGGTAACACATTACCTTTTATTACAAGAACTCAACAACAGGGAGTACATGATGAGAGATCGGCGTGTGTGGAAATAAAAAATGATGTTAGCGAAATGAATGTGTAAAAATAATAAAGAAGCGAAAGTTGTATTAAAAAAAATATTATCGTGCGTATACACAAACGCACAAACACACGCACCCACTCATATATATATATATATATATATATATATATATATATATATATATATATATATGTGTGTGTGTGTGTGTATATATATATATTATATATATATATATATATATATATATATATATATATATATATATATATATATATATATATATACATATTTATATTCTAGTATGTGTGCTTACGCTTGCTCAGATTTGTATCAAATAATTACTTGATAGGACACGAAAACAGAAACGTTTGTGTGGGTTTCCCGGTTGGATTCAAAGTAAATAGTTTAGATTTATATTTATCATTCATTTGGAAAGCGTTCATTGCTCCAATCCATAAATTTCTATCGTAACTCTTTATGCCGGTTATCCTGCTGTTGGATTTTATTAATACTTTAGTGGACGATAATGCTCGCCGACCATAAATAATTCACGTTGAGTTTATGATTTATAAAACGGTGTACGCCGCCACTTCGGTATACTACAGTTTTTCCTCATTGCTTCGGGTTTTCGTTATGTTAAGGGGATTTTCAAGGTTTTGTATAAATTTATTACTAAAATGCCGTTACTTAAGCTCTTACGTAAACGTACACTTTTTGTGCCAAGAAATTATAAACCACCTGAACGAAGGCGTGAATATCTTATGTAACGAAAGTTATCGAGTAAGATGCTCGTATCTGTATCTATGGAGAAAGACATCCCTTACAGAGATAAGCAAAGTTGTTATAGTAACATCTGTCTATATGTGGTTGCTGTACACAGTCTATAGATAACAGTACTTGTTTTGTCCAATTAGCTTGATCTTAGACACTCAGAGCAGAATTGCAGACATAAAAGCCAAAACAGCATTTTTATGAGGGCAGTCCTTGTTCCTTTATCAAGTGATCTCCAAGCCAAATAGTTTTGTCAATATTATTCTTTGTATTCAAGACTATAGTTTTTTTCTTTGTTTACCGTTTTTATGTGTAGGATTTAACCTTATGGAATACATGGTATTATTTTTAATTATGTGGATCAGGTTTGATTGATGATAATGCCTGCTGGTTACTAAGTTTTGGAATATTTTTTTTTTCCGAAAAACTTCACTCTATTCTCCATAATTGTTTAAAACCCTTTTGGAACGCCGAGCCACTTTATATGCAGTTGCATAAGCATAGGTTGGACAGTAATAATAATAATAATAATAATAATAATAATAATAATAATAATAATAATAATAATAATAAACTAAACAAGCGCTATAGTCAGTATTTTTATTCCACTGGGACGTTTCGACCTTACCACACTAAGCCATTTTCAACCTAGAATAAAGGTAAAACACCTTTCTTTGATTTGGTATTTTACTAGTATAAAGTTTTATTTTTTGGTGTTTTGCCTCTATTTTATGTCGAAAATGGTTTGAGTGTGCTAAAGCCGAAACGTCCCAGTGGAATAAAAATGTTGACTATAGCGCTTGTTTGGCTGTTTCTGATGAAGATCAGATTCCAAAGGAATCAATCTCTAGCAACTAATAATAATAATAATAATAATAATAATAATAATAATAATAATAATAATAATAATAATAATAATAATAATAAATAATAGTCAAAGGACAAACCTCCACCTTCGGATCTGAACCGTTGACCAGTTATACGCCATGCCAGCACTAAATCCAGTTATAGTTACAGCATACACAAAAGGAAAGGAACCAGAAATGTTATTGCCTACACGTGGAATCATAACGGGCCCATTACACCCAGCAGGGTCTTTGTTTTTTCGCCCTTTTCCGGGCAAGGTTATCTACTTAAAATGTGTACAGCATATGAGACCCTTTGGAGAAGAGAATTTAAAATCTCCTCACTGCTGGTATGGTGGGAAGGGGTAAAACTGTAAATCTGGGTACCTTCGGCCCTCTGTTGTTTCGAAATATGCAGTAGCCTACCTGGTTCCTCTTTTATGGCTCCTGTGGCTGAGTGGATATGGTGTGGTTATGGTGTCACACTAGTCAGATGTTCACTTCCCAAGGACGATGTCCATCCTTTTATCTTTGTCCAGGTAAGATTGCCTGCATGTGATAATAATAATAATAATAATAATAATAATAATAATAATAATAATATAATAATGATGACTAGAAAACTACTCGAAGAAAGGAAACTTCAGCCTGTTGTAAAACATTTATAACCCGACTCTCTCTCTCTCTCTCTCTCTCTCTCTCTCTCTCTCTCTCTCTCTCTATATATATATATATATATATATATATATATATATATATATATGTATGTATATGAATATAAGAAGGCCTATAAAACACTGTGGTATTACAGGAAAAGACATTCATGTATGAATATATATATATTTGACACTATCAGGTTAACGTCGGAATTCATTTCGCTGTCGCACGTTATTTCTGTGGTGTGCAGCAAAATTAGAATCGCTGGCGAACTCTCATTCTCTAGGCTTACTTCGCGATCTGAAAAATCTCATCATAGTATTAAAGATTAAGTAACGCTTTTACCGTCCATCGTTAAACAGTGGCTTTTTAGCGGTCTTTATGCACCATAAAATTTTCAAAGATAACGCTATTGACTGACTAATTTCTTTAAACTGGAGTTACAACGACCGAGGTCATCAACACCAGAGAAACATAGGTATCACCAAAGACTCAGAAGGCTGCGATGCTTTTGTATAGAAATATCAAATATAAACCAAAACTCTGATCACAATTAGGCAATAAATAAAATTTCTGCTCAAATTAGACTTCACAGCTTCCCTCACATTATTCATTGGTAATGGTGTGACTTCATTGCACTTTCAAAATCGGTAAAAGTTCGATTCACAATATCAAGGAAGCCAATTTTAGTCGTCGTTATTTAAAAGAAGTAGACCAAAGGACTCGCTTTTCGTCGGGTAAGTCATGCAGAAAATGAGGAGACTTAAGTCATATATAACAGTAGGTAGCTTATCTGTAAAAGGCTAGGATTCTCTCGGTGTGAGATCTGCGAATGGCCTTAATAATGCTAACGATGTTGTATCAAAACCAAATAGCCCGTGATCTTTTATATTAGATCACAATACCTACAAAAGAATCAGGAACAGTCTATTAAGAATTGAGTAGGGCGATCTGTACGTTATTTTCTCGGATCCCGATGAAAGGTTACGGGAAGAGGAAGTAATCTCTCCCGCTCAACAAAAGCCAGTTTTCAATGATTGCTGACCTTCTGTAGAGAAAGTTGGTTTCAATACTCGGTTTCCTCGTATCACGGTTATTTTCTGGATTTTTCCCTTTCTGCTTTGGCTTCAGATTGAAATAGCTTGATTATTTAGGATCATTCTGTATCGCTCATTGAGAGGGCGACAATTACCTCCGTCCATAAATTCAAAATGAGCCTCAGTGAGTGGAAACGATTTTCCTTCAATAGCAGTAAATTACTAGAGTATTAGAGTTACCTTTAGACTCTGATAAATATCTAATGGAGAGAAGAGTGCAAATTGTCATCCGTTTCCAGAAACAACAATAAAGACTGTCACGTTTCGGAAAATTTTGCCTCACTGTAGAATAAGTAATGTAAAATAATGTTTATTTCATTCAATATGGAAAATAAAAATCTCTATGGTAATGGAAACGCAGTTGTTTCTCAAACGGTAGTCCAGGTTCTTCCCTTTGATCACTGTCCTTTTCTATAAATATATCTCTTACAAGTAAATACATTCCGCTTTTAAAAGCGACTAATTATTAATTAATTTCGGGACCATATCAAACGTGAGTGATTTTTCCATCTTATGCCAATCACACACACACACACCGTGAACAGAAGTTGGAAGCTAAATGTTCACTGTTATATGCTAAGATGAAAAACATGGACATTTGGCCTTTCCAGAGACTTATTATAAGAAACGATAACTCGTACAATCCACCAACATGGACATTGTGTTAACTTTAAAAGCATATGTACCGATAGATTTAAATTCGGAGTAATCAAGACCTTCTTGCTCAGAGATTTAGCAGTCAGCAGCAATTGAGGTACTTTCCACCCACAATTTCAAAAGAACACTTATCCTTGCTGATAATAGCGGCCCGGTGGAGCTTATATATAAAGAAGTTCAAGAATTTTCGAAAGAAAAATATAAAGTAAGTTGACCCACATTAGCTAAAGAGTCGAAACAGTTGACGAGTGCAAATGTATTGCATCTGTAGAGTAGACATGACTGACTAAAAGATGTTCAGTCTGCTAATGGAAGCCACCAAATCAAACTCTTTACAATACACTGCAAAAATAAGAGACTGGCGTATTATTCACATCAGAAATAACAAGCGACGAGATGATTACGTGCGGAATCGTCATCTTGTGGTACACCAACATACATGTAATCAGGGTGGATGGAATTCCACCCAATCCTGCACCGGATATTATTACATGCAGCAATAATGGCCGATTCCTCATGCAAGTCCAGTCTGGTTCCATTAAGTAACACCTGTGCTGAACAGCATGATATAAAAAAAAATACAGAAAAAATTACTACCTTGCATCATCTGCTGTACTGAGAACGTGTAACTGTCAAGGATGACTAAGAATGACAGAAGCTCTCTTTATCAAAGCACTTGAACCTCAACTAAAATCCCAGGACAGAGGATGTGACAGACTTTCAAGTTTTTCCAACATTAAACTTGTCACTTTTTTTATCTATTTATTTTTAAGATATGTCTGCTGAGGTGTTTTAATAGCTTCTTGTAATATATTTTTCTGTCTTTCTTGTATTGAAAAAGAAAGTGGAGTTTACAGTGAGTATTATTGTTTAATTCTTATTTTTCTGAATTTTATGCTTTTCATTGTTTTGTAGTAAGGTATGTCCGTTGGTCTTTTTGTCCGTTTCCAGAGCTGTCTAACTACCTTAGATAAAATTATTTAGATATTGTCTGTTTTACACAATTCTTTTTTATGTTCATCATGTAAATATCTAATTAGATTGTGCTTATTTTCATAATTTTATTAGAAATCAGAGACGAGGAATAAAGAAATATGGTGCCAGTTGTCATTCTTTCACCATCATAACAAACCTTAAGAACAATGGAAGCCAAAAGAACTTGATCTTCAGAAACCTGAGAAAAACCCAGTTGAAAATTAAACAGCAAAATATCGTCTTTCATTCAGCAAAATTCTTCCAGTGCTCAGTATATATCAGTATATATATATATATATATATATATATATATATATATATATATATATATATATATACAGTATATATATATATATATATATATACAGTATATATATATATATATATATATATATATATATATATATATATATATATATATATATATATATATATATATATATATATATAATATATATAAGTGAATATCTTAAATATAAAAGTGAATGTTATTATGTATGTGTTTGTAACTTTGTGCGCTATAGATATCTGAATCGCTTGGCCGATCTACTGTAGACAAAATTTGGCATGTGGCCATCATTTGACCCAACTTAGATAATAGGGTTGGTTTCAAACCTGGACACCCTTCCCCTTCCAATTCCCTTATCCCTCATCCCCCTTCCCTCTTCCCTTTCCATGAAACGGGGCTGGTGCTGCCCGTAGACTTAGTAACTAATGTGGTAAATAAACTCTACAGGTTTATCACACCTCATTTCATGTACTCGATACCACAGAAATATATTATTGAAAATGCTTCTCTTTTCAGTGATTAATAATTCTGTATCGAGGTTTGTGTTTAGGTTTAGGGGGGATATATTTACATTTAGCAGTGGGTGTGTTTAGGTTTAGTAGAGGGTGTGTTTAGGTTTAGTGGGTGGTTGTGTTTAGATTTAGTGGGGGTGTTTCAGTCAAGTCGGGGGGAGTGTGTTTAGGTTTAGTGGGGGATAAATGGGACAGTCGCCACAGTAATATCTGGATAAAATGGACAGTAACCACAGTAATACCTGGATAAAAGAGACAGTCAGTACAGTAATACCTGGATAAAAGGGACAGTCAGCACAATAATACATGGATGAAAGGGAGGGTCAGCACAGTGATACCTGGGGGACAGTCACCATATTAATGTCTGGATAAATTGGACAGTCACCACAGTAATACCTGGATAAAATGGATAGTCAGCATAGTAATCCCTGGATAAAAGGGACAGACAGCAGAGTAATATCTGGATGATGGGACAATCACCATAGTAATACAACCTGGATAAAAGGGACAGTCAGCACAGTAATACCTTGATAAAAGGGACTGACAGTATAGTAATTCTTGGATAAATGGGGCAGTCACAAAAGTAATACCTGGATAAAAGGGACAGTCAGCACAGTAATACCTGGATAAAAGGGACAGTCAGCACAGTAATACCTAGATAAATGGGGCATTGAGAACAGTAATACCTGGATAAATGGGACAGTCATCACCTGGATAAAAGAGACTGTCAGCACAGTAACACCTGGATAAATGGAACAGTCAGAACAGTAATACCAGGTTAAAAATGACAGTCACCACAGTAATACCTGGATAAATGGGACAGAAACCACAGTAATACCTGGATAAAAGGGACAAGCATCACAGTAATAACTGGATAAATGGGACAGTTACCAAAGTAGTATCTGGATAAATGTTACTGTCAGCACAGTAATATTTGTATAAAAGGGACGGTTAGTACAGCAATTCCTGGTTAACAGGGACAGTCACCAGAGTAATACCTGGATAAATGGGAAAGTCAGCATAGTTATATTTGGATAAAAGGGACAGTCAAAACAGTAATTCCTGGATAAAAGGGACATTCAGCACAAGGAGGTGCAGGAATATTTTTTTGAGTTCTTCAGAGTTTTCCTGGGCAGTGACTGGTTGGTCAGCTATATATAGGCTATATATATATAAATATAGATAGATACACACACATATATATGTATATATATATATATATATATATATATATATATATATATATATATATATATATATATATATATATATATATATATATATATACATACACACACACACACACACAAGTGCAAACGTGAGAATATCGATATTTTGCTCCCTAAACTTTTAGTTTCGAAACAGGAGACAAAGAAAGCAACGCTCCTCTCCAACGGGAGATGCACATAGTATCACAGTCACTTTGATCCTTGATTTTTTTTTTAATGGTGACGTGAATAGCAATCGCTTTTCATTCAGGGCCAACCCCCTTTATCCTAATGTTTTTGGTTTGAAAGGTGTTTTGACTAATGTTGAAGTTGTGTGTATAGAGAGACAGATTAATTCAGCTCTTTGAAGTCAGTCTGAAATGTTATCGATAATTGGCCGGATAGACCGGTCTGGCTGTCTTACAGTTAACTGAAACACTAATTCCAGGTAGTTGTTTTATCTGCATGCCCGGAATTGGAAATTAGGTAATAAAATAGTTAAGATTATGTTTATTAAACTAAAATTGTATAATTCCATAGTGAATGATGTGATAAATCATTGTACATTTGATTCCCTTCTTATCTTTTTTTATAGAATTCAAACACACACTGTGTGATGATCCCATTTTTATACGATCCTCCTGATGACCTCATCTGCATACCCTTTATTTGCTGGTATCTCAATTTGATATGTTTACCTCGTAACATTACACTTTTTCCTCTTTTCCTGCGCATTGAACGTCTCTCCTGACTTCAGATCCTTTATGCAAACATTCGCGACTTCCTACATTTCCTTTTATCATCGCCCTTTGTATTTCCTTCGTTCTTTATTCCTTCTTATTTATCCATCCCTTCGCTTGCTTTTCTGTTATTCAATTCATAGTGCTCTTTGTCTTCACCCTCTTTTGATATATCGAAACAAGCTTTCTCCATTTAAACTTCTTTGTCCCGGCTCCCCTTCTCCATTTTAATCATTTTCTGCTCCCTCAGACCGGTGTTTATTTTTTTTTCTAATCTTGTGTATTTATCGTAAAGGTTTCAGAGCAGCTTTGCATGAGAATAGAATAATGAGCCATTTGTTATCTTTTTTCCTTTTTATGATTTGCATCGTATCTGGAAAGGAAATTATGATTTTCTCAATACTGCAAATGAGTTTTCTTTTTGTTTCATGTCTTTTTTTTTATTTCACCGTCGCGTGGACATGATATCGTCTTTTCATATCGAGAATATCTGTAATTCTGTTGTTTTATACTGAAAGTTTGAATCGAGTGTTAGCATTTCCTATATTTCTTGTTTTACATTTTATTCCAGAATTATTACCTCGATAGTTTCAGATACAGTATCTTGATCAAATGTCTAACAGTTATGGTATATTGTTTTTTGGCCTTAAGAAGATGTTTTTATGCATCCCTCTCATTCATTTGCGTTTAGATTGGTCCATGGGAGTTTGTGGTAGCTGGAAGACCTTTACGCCGGGTGGAAACCATATAAATAATGATCTTAAACTCCGGCTGTGCCTTAGCTTCGCGGCAACACCTGCCTTGCAGTTTCGAATTAAATTTTTTCTGTACTCATTTTCTGTTACTGTAACTTATTCAGTTTATCCTGCACATGTTTTATTTACATATAACTCCCCGACCACAGGGTCATGTGGCTTTAATGTTCCCTTTGTTCTTTCGTCTGTACATCTCTCTGTACCTCTGCTTGTTCTTCAAAACGCCTGTCAAACGTATTTCAACTGCTTCACGGTTGAAGGGATTTCGTTCTAAGTCGGTTCAAAAGTAAACCAAATGAGCTTGAAGGCAAGTTATCCGTCTCTGTCAGTGTCTGACGAACTTAACCTTGCCCTTAGAACTCCTTCAATTTGCTTGAAGGATTCGAAAAAACTTGGTATAAAGTCAGACCCTCATACATAGAGGTGCATGATGGGAGGTTGACCTTTTATTTGTTGAATATCGCCTGTCACACTTACCTATTTACCTTGTCATCAGAATCCCTCTTATGCAGTGGAAGGGATTTCAGTCAGACTTGAACAAATGTAGCCCATCGTGCTTATATGTGCAAGAGGGGAGTTTCCCCGTAGGAGGGTGATGCCGTCAATGCACCTCATGCGGTTCACTGTAGGCATCACTTATGTCTTTGCAGCTTGCCTTCGGCCTGGAGCTGCAACCCCTTCGTTCCTTTTACTGTCTCCTTTCATATTCTCTTTCCATCCTCTCCTAACGATTGATTCATAATGCAACTGCGAGGTTTTGCTCGTGTTACACCTTTCAAACCTTTTACTGTCAATTTCCGTTTCAGCGCTAAACGACCTCATAGGTCCCAGTGCTTGGCCTTTGACCTAAATTCTATATTCAATTTCATTCAGTTCAAGAGGGGAGTTCGGCCGTCAGTCGGTCTGTTTGTCTGTCCGTTGCTACACAACTATCCATGGCTGTCATTTCTGAACAGAGAGAAGGAGGCTTCACATTTTTCAGGTATACTGCACTAATGAAGCCCTTTCAGGTGACACCAAAGAATTATGTGACCTTCACCATGACCCTCATACCAGAAACAGCTGCTGCACCAAATTTGTCATCGCAACACCACATGCATTACAACATGATTGAAGGGATTTCGGTCAAATTTACTTCAAAGGTAGAACATCGTGCATTTACAGTTTGCTTTTAACGGCAGTTTCATGTTCACTGTGCCATTCCTAACGTTGGGACCGATCAGTAACTGAATATGTGACCACCCAGAAAGACCAGGCGCTACTGGCGCATGAATCCAGTAAACATCCATGGGTCATTGCTTGGGGTTAGCAACCTCATCCGTGAAAGATTTGCTGACAACCTGAAGGGTAAAACATCCTGGTGCCACCCCTCTGTAAGGGGAATAGAAGGGTTTTAGATATATATATATATATATATATATATATATATATATATATATATATATATATATATATATATATATATATATATATATATATATATATATATATATATATATATGAAATGTGCTCGCTGCTTTGCCGCGCTGATTATTTTCAGTATGAGGTATAGTTTTCTTGCAGATATCTGCATGTACATATAGTATTTTCAAATTTTATCATACAACCCAGGATTGCAAAAATGACATTCCATCAGTCTATTATGATTATGTTCCCAACCCTTTTATGCAATTATTTGGGTTTCCTGTATCCTATAGACAATTTAGGAAATTCTTCGGAATGGAAATAAGCCCTTTATTAAAATCCTACAAAGACAAAGGACTTTGCGAGAGACTTCCTGCGCTCCGGGGAGTAACCTCGTGTCTTTGTGTGTTGCTGCCCTTTAAAGATATATGAAGATTTTAGTCATTCTTTGTTATTTTTGAACTATTTTAACTTCAACCTTTCGGTTTTTAACGAAAACTGGTCTAATTTCAATTCTCGGTATCATATTTTCAACCATTTTAACTTTTAGTATTTTTGTATGTAGGAAATATTCATTTAAAATGACATTGATTGTTCGATCAGACGTGGTCTCCAGACCTCTTTGGAACCATTAACAAAATAGAAATGTAATTGAAACCTGTAAAGGTATTTAAACTTAATTCATTCGTTTACTGTAATATGAATAACTGAGTACCGCAAGCACTTGTCTCTCTCAGTTGCAGAAATAACCTTGATTGGAGTTATGAAGAAGCACCACTTTCATTATATCGGTTACTTGGCATCACATCATTGTAAACTTCTCCCACTTACCATTTTTAAAAGCTTCTCAAATTTGAATGAGTAACTTTGGACGATTGCATTGTCGCTTAACGATTCTGTTAACATTGTTTAATTGTTATGATCTCAATTTTCTATTCCAGTTCCATTGTCGCTTTCCCTCCCTTTTAATCGCCCTCTGCTCTTTTTTATTTCCAATTTCCTTTTGTTCCCGTTTGCATTTACATTTCCGCCTGCCGTTTCTCATCATTTCGGATGCATTATTTCAAAACGTTCCCAAATCATCTTCCTTTTGGTTTTCTTTCTCGCTTCTCTGTTCTGGACTTCCCCTTCGCAGGAATGTTTTTTTTTCTCCCTTCTCTCTCTCTCTCTCTCTCTCTCTCTTCTCTCTCTCTCTCTCTCTCTGTACCCTTACCCTCTCATCTCATTCATTTCCCCTCGCCCATATTCAACTTTTTTCACAACCCTTCTATATTACTGTGTTTCATATGCCGGGACGACCCCCTTTGCTTCAGAGACGCATCATAGTTTTGTCTTCATGCTAGTCTGTGTGTTTCTTGCAGGATGTTAGCTGGGAGGAATAGGAAATTGTTATGAGAAAGGATTCTCTCTCTCTCTCTCTCTCTCTCTCTCTCTCTCTCTCTCTCTCTCTCGAGTTAACATGCCCCCCCCTTTTTTTTTATCTTAATGGAATGCCAAGTGATGAATGCATGCTCACATTTCCATATTCTTATTCAGAACTAATGGCATTTGAAACGAACACTGGGATCTTACAAACTGAAACGCAAGACCAGGATGTTTTATACCTATTGAATATATGTGACTCGTTAAAAGCGATGATTAATCAACCACTTCATAACAGAGGGTGTCATAGATCCAAAATGTAAACAAGGGAAAGGCGTTACGTCATCTTGTTTTTGTTCAGCTTCTTTACGGCTTATTAACTATTTAAAGTGCGATAAGTATTTAATATAATATGACGTGATGTAATTATTGTTGTTAAACGTCTAATTGTAATACAGTATTTTTTCCATCCTTTCTCACTTACCCTAAATGAAAACTAATCGACGCATATGTAAAATAAAATTTAGTCATCATCCCCTTACTGAAACTTGCTGAAATTCGCAGTTAAACACACCGTATAAGCAACAGCAGGCGAACAGAAGACTTTTTACTGTAATAAAAGCTACAGTGTTTTTCTCTTCTCTTTTTTCGAAGGAACCTAGCAAGGGAAAGTAAATAAAACACGACGAAGCAGCAGGTCCCAGGAAATACAAAACTTTTCTTCAGCCATAAGTTCGCATCGTTTTTTACAGGGGCTTCCTAAGGGCTCTCTATCAGCGCCAGCAGTAAAACACTGGAGGCTCTTGAAAGTTTAACAATAACTCTTGCTTCCTGTAGACACGCATCTACCCAGGCACTTTATGGTCAGGACTTACGGGGTGCCAGTGGACAATTTCTCTTGGGGAAGGGGGCCAGAACCAATAACAAATGCGATAGGATTCAAATGAAAACTATTGAACTTTAAGAACTGGTTACGAGAAAACTTTGGTCCGCTCTCTCTCTCTCTCTCTCTCTCTCTCTCTCTCTCTCTCTCTCTCTCTCTCTCTCTCTCTCCATGAACTTTCGTTGTCGTTTTGGAGAATGTCACTAAATTTTTCTCGTGGTTGATGATTGTCAGTTAAGATCGATTGTATATCTTACTTTCATTCTTATTGTTCCATGAGTATGAATGCCATTGTAGTTTCAGTGTAACATTTTGAAAAAGATAAAATTTTGCAAATAATAAAAAGTATATATAGGCTATATACACTATATATATATATATATATATATATATATATATATATATATATATATATATATATAAATAATATTTTAAAAGGTAAACAAATAACTTTGAATAAAAAGTATATATATTTATATATAAATATATATATATTCTGCAAATAACTTTGAATAAAATATATATATATATATATATATATATATATATATATATATATATATTGATATGTATGTCTGTATGTATGTATGTAATTGAGCAGTGACATACGGTAGAAATCAAACTGGAAGAGGCAAATATAGATTTTAAATTCCATATATATGGTATTCATAAAGGGTGGTTACCAAGTAAAATAATGGGCCCACAATTCTCGGTGAAGTAGTGCAAGACATGATAGACCGGGTGTGGCATTGGCGGAAGAAAGGACAAGTCGTTGAAGGATTGCCAAGTAGGATCGAATATAACGAAGATCATCACAGGAGAGACTGTAACGAAGTTAAAAGGAAGTCTAATTCACGTAGTTGGAGATGAAAATATGCTCTTATTAAATTGATCATAAGTAGCATCAGAATATAAGTGTAAGCTTCGTATTTTTTCAGTTCATAGAGTGGATTTTCGAATACTGAGAAATTACTAGACTTATTTAGTTTCAGAATAGCGTTAAATAGCTCCGCGTTTAGACTTACCGTCTTCCAGCAATGGGTCAGTCAGCCTTTCTCCCAGAGCCCTCTATATAAATATGCAAAATTAAGGTACTCCGGTACGAACGACAGAACGGTACGTAACGTCACTCGGTTTGGGACCTACACCGTCTGACCCTTCACTTAAATTCCCGACAGTTTGGATGCCGGTAAGGGCATTCTATAGTATTGATAATAATATCATGTACGGTTGAACAGACGAACCCCAAAAGGGTAACAGGCAGGCATAATTGATCGTTTGCATTACGTGTAGCTGACAGAGGGGAGCGCAAGAAAGACTTGCAGGGGCGGCTTGATGAATTGGAATAGATGACATAACTTATGGTGGGGAAAGATCTGCTGCTCGGAAATAAAAGCTTTCATCGCAGAGGCGAAGGTTGTATTCGATTATTATTGATCTTGAGTAGGTTTTTTTTTTTAGTTTTCTGTAAAAGAAAACTATTGTGCCGGCTTTGTCTGTCCGTCCGCACTTTATTCTGTCCGCACTTTTTCTGTCCGCCCTCAGATCTTAAAAACTACTGAGACTAGAGGGCTGCATATTGGTATGTTGATCATCCACCCTCCAATCATCAAACATACCAAATTGCAGCCCTCTAGCCTTAGGAGTTTTTATTCTATTTAAGGTTAAAGTTAGCCATAACCGTGCTTCTGGCAACAATATATGATAGGCCACCACCAGGTCGTGGTGAAAGTTTCATGGGCCGCGGCTTACGATACCTAGACCACCGAAAGATAGATCTGTTTTCGGTGGCCTTGATTATACACTGTAGCGGCTGTACAGAAAACTTGATTGCCCCGAAGAAACTTCGGCGCATTTTTTACTTGCTTTATTTTAGTCTTAAGTCTCATTTGTACCAGTTTCCTAAAGCCCGTCATAGATTTTCAGTAGCGGTTGGTGCGTTCACACTACTTTTTATCGGGCTTTAAATAGGTTTAAAACGTCGTGGGAGTTGAAGGGGGTGGGGAGACGGTGCGTAAGAGTATCACGAAAAAAAAGTTTTCATTATTTTTATATTTACTCTAGAACATAGAGGACAGGATTATTAGTTTGAAACACAAATTGTACATTATTTATGTTACTCTCTTAAATTTGTATGAATGGGAAAAGTATAGAAAAGGAGAGAAGATAGAAGTAAGCTAGTAAGGCAATGTTTGCGAAAAATGGAAATTGTCAGTCATTATTTCCACAGGAAAGGTTATGAGTGAATGAGATCCTGGGTGGTGTGAATATTAATGGTATCATGCATACATACATATATATATATATATATATATATATATATATATATATATATATATATATATATATATATATATATATATATATATATATATATATATATATATATATATCAACAGAAGGGGAGATCTCACACCGAATACAAAGAAAGTGTTCCAATTCAGACTTCCGTTTCATATTAACATATGGAATTTAACGTCCCCTGTTTATATACTTGTCCTGGATGTGATCTCGGAAAATATGTCGTAGCTTCAAGGAGATTTATTAAGGTCCGCATAGATTGCCATAGGGGGTGAGTTATCGTACTGGTGTGAAATTGTCACCTTGAATTTTCCCATGCAAAGATGTTTAAGAAGAATACATACTATAAACATTTTAAAAGTCTTACCAAAGCGTCTTCTGCGCAACAGCTACCCCGTAGAGGGATAGTGCTGCCAGTGTACCTCAAACGGTACAATGTATGCATTACTTAAGGTTTTTTGCAGCGTCCCTTCGACCCCTAGCTGCAACTGCTTTTGTTCCTTTTACTGTACCTCCGTTCATATTCTTTCTTCCATCTTACTGTCCACCCGCTCATAACGATTGATTCATAGTGCAGCTGTGAGGTTTTCCTCCTGTTACATATTTCAAACCTTTTCACTGTCAATTTCCGTTTCAGCGCTGAATGGCCTTAGTTGCCCCAGTGCTTGGCATGGGCTTAAAATCTATAAATCAATCAATCAATCCACAACAGCTAACGGTCTTTGAATGGCTCTTTATAAAAATGGTTGTTCCTTTATTGGAAGTGGAATTTAGGTTTTGTTTGTGTTCTTTCGATTTGCTTTTTATTTTAAGTATATACTTTTAGACGAGTACTTTTATTCTAAATTTAATCTTCACTGTAATTTTCAGCTTGAAAATAGGGCTGGTTCCCGAAATGTCGCACAAGTAAAGCTATGTTGACATGAAGCGGACATTGGCATTGGAACCCTTTCTGTTTTATATATATATATATATATATATATATATATATATATATATATATATATATATATATATATATATATATATATACACATATATATATGTATATATATATTTACATTATATATATATATATTTATATATATACACATATATATTACATATATTGTGTTATGTATGAAGGAAAAGTATTTTAATGTATGGGAAAGGACTTAGAATACCTCACAAACTTTATTATTATTATCAATATTAAGGCGAAAACTTTCAATTTAGTCCCGCATGTATGGGAGCATCATTCCATTTAATCGATTATATCTCTTTTAGATGCCCTTTGTTAAGCCTAACGAAGGCTTTTATCCCAATGCTTAGTTATTATTTAGATTTTTTTTGCATTACTTATTTTTTTCCTGAGGTGAATCTTTATGAACTTGAGAACGGTTCAGTAGCTGGTAAAAGGCTTTTCAACCACACTGTCTATTTTTATTTAAAGAAAGAGGTTAAGATGACATATTAATTAGGTAAGTAAAAATTAGGTAATAACCCAGTGAAATCAGGCAGTTTTATAAACACATTGATCTCCAACAAATGCTGAATAAGTTGTATTTCAAGATTTTTTGTATGATGATTAGGTATTGTATTACAGCAGGTAATTTTTTAAATATATGCTTATGATAAGTACATGTATTACATCCAAATGCTCGTTATATTTACAAAGTGGAGTCCACTTTTAGAGATCACCAATGCAGTAGTCGCCCTCCTCATTGGTCGTCACGCAGTGCACTGTAGGCATCACTCTATGGTGTTTGCAGCGTCTCTTCGGCCCCTAGATACGACCGCTTTTCCTCCTTTTACCTGATATCCATTCCCTATTGCCTGCATCCATCTTGCTGTCCAACCTCTCTAGTTGTGACTTCTTTTTATAACTTAGGAGTTTCATCCCACTTTCACCTTTTGATCCTTGTACTTCATCCTGTTTATTTTCTGGACCTCATCACCTGCTGCCCAGCCACACCAACTCCATTTTTTCACTGTATATCCAGATTTCATTATTCATTATTTTGCAACCCCCATCTAGGACTTTACATGTGAAGTTCAAGCGCTGATAACATCGTTTTCTCACGTTCTGTTGGTAACCCTAGTTGTGAAATTATGATTCTCTCTCTCTCTCTCTCTCTCTCTCTCTCTCTCTCTCTCTCTCTCTCTCTCTCTCTCTCTCTTTGACACACGTGTGTAAGTACATACACACACACGCTTTATGAGTGTGCACGGCACACACACACACACACATACATATATATATATATATATATATATATATATATATATATATATATATATATATATATATATATATATATATATATATATATATATAATGTGTGTGTTACATAACTAGAACAGTATGACGACTGAAGCCATCTCTCTTGTTTATGCACCTTGCCAATGTTTAAATTAAAATCAGAAATTAGTACATTCATAAAAAAAGATGAACCTTGAGAACCAATATATTATTAAAATATTCATTTACATGACAAGTGAAAATATTTTCATCCACACAATCTAAAAGTAAATCCGTAAATATATTTTTCTTTTTTTTTTTTACTAAATATCTCTTTTGAAAACATCTGTAACTGCATTCATTTATTAAGGACTTCTGTGAATCATTGGTTTATATACTTATTCGTGTTTTTCGTTTTACAACATCAATTTTATATTTCCCAGTAGTGCACATGAAAGCAAATCCATTATTTCTAATCATACATGTTTTATTATTACTTTGCTGTTGTCTGTTAAGAACAAAGATTTCAGTCTTGTTGTTAAATATTTTGATAATATATTGACTCTTTGGGTAAGTTTTTTAGGTTGTACATATTCTAATTTTATTGTATTTTCGCGTTTTTATGTGGCCCTGTTGATGAGAACGGGTTCCGGAAACAGTGGACAAATAAACAAAAGAATATTTCAAGTCTTCTTGTTCTCCTCTTTATTACTAAACATAGGCTTCAGAGAGGAAAGAAGAATTCTGCTCCTTTGTTTCCAAATTATGGAGAACCCAAATAGTGTTGAATGTAATTTTTTTTACTCCATCCATAAAACTTACAGCGCAATATTTTTATGTTTGAAATATATTTTTTTTATAATCTAGACCAAAATTTTTAAAGAATTAAGATTAATTATTTCTCTTTTATTACACATGCAGGCCATTTTTCTTGATAGTATAATATTCAAACAAAGACGTCTTAAATAATAATAATAATAATAATAATAATAATAATAATAATAATAATAATAATAATAATAATAATAATAATAATAATAATAATGAAATAAGCTGAATTCATAGTTAGCATGAAAAAATCCTAAAGGACTGTAAGAATATTATAATATCCATTTCCAGTTTTAGCACACATTGTAAAGTAACGCATCGGGGAAGATGGAAGCGATTGTGAGGTATAGAAATGAGACATTCATTGAGGAGAACGCCAAGAAGCATTACGTTAATGAGTCTCGATTCGTAGATGCGAGGGAAGGGGTTGTGTGTGTGTGTGGGGTTGGGGGTGGGGATGGAGAGAGTGAACGTCGGGGAGACGAATAAAGACCCTTCTATTATTATACCAGGGTTTGGAAATTGCTGAGAAGTTAGGAAGAGGGGTGGTTAGCGAGGACAGAAATGACAAGGCTGGAAGCGAGGGGAAACGTACGAGGGGAATTTTTTTCTTTCTTTGGGAACTTTTATGGTTGATTATCGTTGGTAATGGAATGCTCCGTAAAGGGATTCTGGAACGCTCCAAATACATGGGTTCTGGAATACGTCATATATGACTTTTGGAAATTCCATGTAAGGGTTCTTGAGCACTCCATAGAAATAAGATTCTGGATTCTATATAGGAAAGCCCGAAATTGGAGGGTTTCGGGACTCTCCAATCAGAGGGATTCTGGAACGACTCAGAGAATTGTGGAGTAACCCATACAATGGCTCTAGAACAATGATTAGAAACTTGAGAATTCATTAGTATCCCTGGAGAGGCTATTGAAAATCTGTTTATTGAATTTAGAAACAAAAACCTTCAAAGAAAGTTTCTGGATCACTGCAGGGAGTGTGGAGCATTTCATAGAGGGATTCTGGAACAATACTTACAGCGATTTCTGAAATAGTCCATAGAAGGATTCTGGAACAGTCTTAATCGTATTCTGAAGCTCTCACCTAATAGATTCTGAAAAGTTACCTAGAAAATCTTTACTTAGTAAACGGCTTCGTGAATGACACCTAGATGTATATTGGAACAATCCAAAGATGGAAATACGCTGTACTGTACGTGTTTTTAACTTTTAAAGTTGGCATGAGGGGAAATTCATGATGTGCTGAGTTCAATACCAAAATAATTTTGTTACCGCCCTTTATAATTTTTGATAAGTCGTAGGTATTTATAGACAACGTTTTGGAAATATATGTTTAATTTGCCTGATCATTTAAAACTTTTTATTCATATATTTGCCAATTAGTTACATGAATTCAGAGGATAATATTATGGTATTAAAAAGTTTTTTAATTAACAAAATGAATATTGCTCGTTATGTTTGTAAAGAAATTTCGTATGATTAGCGACTGTAGATGTTTATGTATTACACACAAAAACATTATTTTTATCAACCAGATAAATAGAAAAAGTGATAATTTTCGGTAAGGTCAAGTGAACGGGTCTGGCATAACACTGCTCAAACCCTGTGCTGCATGCTGAAAATGTGGCCGTTGGTAGCGATGGTAAAATGTACTACGTGAACATTGATGCCCTAGAACGCAGCAGTGGCACAGGATGCCACCACACGCCGTTAAAAGATTTTATTTTCTTTGGAAAGGAAAATCCCCTGCAAATGCTGAGGATCTTCTTCATTTCAAGTCGACATCGATCTCGTAACTTTTAGATGAGGATGTAAGAGAATTAGGGGTCCTGTTAAGTGCGAAAATAACCAAATCATTGCAAATGTATAGTTTAAAGTCATATATCACCTTTTACCATAGCTATAGGATATCTTTTAAAGTTCGAGCTATGAAGTGTAAATGACCAATATAGGTTGGAAAATTATGCAGCAGAGTATATATATATATATATATATATATATATATATATATATATATATATATATATATATATATATATATATATATATATAAATTTTATCATACATAACCATGACATTTTTATACTCACAAACATCAAGTTGCAAATGTCGTTTAATATCCAATTTGCTTTACCTCGAAAATATTACCGAAGGGGATTTATAATTGATAAGTGGTCCGTCCGTGGCAGGTTCGATCCACCGACAGCAACTACCACCGACTTCAGTGACGAATACTCTTACCTTTCGGCTGTCAAGAGATATATATATATATATATATATATATATATATATATATATATATATATATATATATATATATATATATATATATATATATATATATATATATATAGTTGCTAGAGATTGATTCCTAGGGAATCTGTTCCTCATCAGAAACAGCCAAACAAGAGCTATAGTCAACATTTTTATTCCACTGGGACGTTTCGGCTTTAACACACTAACCCATTTTCGACATAAAATAGAGGCAAAGGCAAAACACCAAAACATAAAACTTTACACTAGTAAAATACAAAATCGAAGAAAGGTCACACTCGAGAACAATTTTTTATACACTACGTTACCATAAAAAAAACTCGCGATTTCTTCAAACTTTTTGGATAAGTTTACCACCAGAGGTCTTGAACTCACATTGGGATTAAATGCAGAGGTGTGATCCAATCTTACACGCATCAGATAAATATGTATGTAATAGGGCTTTTCATATGGAAAAATAAACAAGAAAATTACTAGTTCATATCGTTACATGACGCAGCAGGAAAGCACTTGAGAGGTTTCTCTACCCTCAGGTAAATATAGTGTGACGTCGTAGGCAGAGAAAGAGGCACCAATGAACAATCAGCAAATAAGTTCAAATCCCTTCCGGAGTAAATACTTAAAGGCGAATTTCCATTAGGTTTGGAAATGAGTGATTTCGAGGTGCTTATGTGAGCTATAGAAGAATATGTTTAGGAGTAATTTAAATTACTAAAGCATTCATACTAACCTGATAATGTTGCGTTCTTACATTACAATTGCCAGTAAAGACACAAACACGCCCACACATTAAGACAAACACGCCCACACATCCAGACAGTTAATGTAAGGCTGATGTATGAAGTTGAGATAAAAATAATTCAGTCTAAACAGTACTGAGACAAGTTGTCTTAGCAGGTAATAACAAGTGATGAATGAAAATTGTTTGATTTGTAGAATAATAAAGGCATTTTGAAATGGATCTTCTGAAATAAATGAGGTATCAGACTTCAACAGTGACTTGAGATTATTTCAAGCGACTGCTGTTTTAATTAAACTTCTTACACTACATAAGACTTGAAAGATTAAAGACAAGACTGAAGAAGAAAGCTGAAGTGCCTGTCTGTTGCATACCATGCAATAATGTAATTGTACTAAAGGATGTTGATGTTTAGTGTTGCAGACTGTTGTCAGTGGCACTGCCTTCAACCCGGCACTGATAGTTTGATATGTAGATACCTCTCTAATTTTCAGTTTCTTCCTCCTTGCTGCATATAACTAAGGTTCTTATCACCGTTGAACCCGAAACATATTCAATGTCATATATATATATATATATATATATATATATATATATATATATATATATATATATATATATATATATGTATATATAATGTATAATGTGTGTGCATGTGTGTGTGTGTGTATACATGCTATAACAGAATTGCCTTACACACACATGTACAGTTATATATCGCTCATTTCCCGGAGGGGCACACAACTCAGAATATGTGTTTTTTGAGTTACTGGTACCAGCAGATAGCCGGTTCTTTGTTCCATATTGTGGTAAAAACGTTTTATTTGTATTTGTAATACTAACCGATAGAGGGCATGACATGTCACTACTACATTATAGAGAGTATAGAGAGTTTTAAACTAAATTGCTTCCCCTGAAAAATAATAGTTTTTGAGTTATGTCACTCTCCTGGCAAATGAGCAATATATATATATATATATATATATATATATATATATATATATATATATATATATATATATATATATATATATATATATATATGCTGGGTGTTTCGAAATTAGAGCCCCCTACACAGAACAAATGGAAATTTATAAAGTTTTCTGCTATAGCCTCTCTCCAAGTACATTATTTTAAGTTTCTTTGAAGCTATTTTTCATTTTAAATTTCTTGTATTTTCAGACTGAGTGACGGAGTTAGATACAGCCATGGTTAACGACTCGGAGGAAATCAGATGGATTGACCGAATCCGTGCTATAACCTTCAGAGAGGCCAGGGATGCTGGCGCATCCTTCATTTCACGTTCCTGGATAGCTAAATACATTAAAAGAGATGAATCCTTTGTTAAAAGAAACGGGAAAAAAATCCATATGACTGTCATCGCGAAAAGAGTGAGAATCTTGGAAGGCCTGCAGTCCTTTCTTTGCGATTTGCTGAAATCATACCCCTCAAGAATGCAGGCTGTGGCACAGGCAGATGGAGGCCACACAAAATATTAAATACTCAGAGAGAAACTTAAATAAATACCTGTTTTCTGAATTACTTTTGTTTTTGTCCATATCAATTTTAGTTTATGCTGTAGAGGGGGGGCTCTAATTTCGAAACACCCTGTATATATGTATATATATATATATATATATATATATATATATATATATATATATATATATATATATATATATATATATATATATATATATATATATGTCAGTGTGTGTGTCCGTGTGCGTGTGTGAGTGCACATGGACTACTAAAAGTCAAGACTTAGAAGTGGGAGGCGAAGGGCTCAAGAAGTAATCACTAGAGCTGACCCATTGCCCTTGTGGTCTTTGCGCGATGCGGCTCTACTAGAAGCTCTAGAAATGCCGGCATTTTCTTAGCCAGGCACTTAATGCCTTGTCAGGCGGAGTTTGGTTTTCTCATTTCTCTACTTTCGTTTTAGTCTGCTTCTACAAAAGTTTTGCACATTTAATTGATAGTGGTAGTGATAATTCACTCTTTTTTGGAAAAAGACTAAATGGACATAAGCATTACTAGCACCTGGTATGTGTAAAAAGAAAGAACAAAACAAACCGGAAAAAAATACAGTACAATGTGAATTAAAATACTGATAAAGATAAATCAGGAAGCACAAGTGCCAGTTGAAGAACAGTTATCTTGAACAACTATCTTTCGTATAGTTATATTATTGAATAATGATTTATTTAATTTTTCTTGCTACTACTTTCATTTTTGCTGTTGTGTTGTCATCGCACAATAATGCAATAATCAATTAGTAACGCTAGTACTCCGTAATTAAAAGTATTTTCCCACTCAAGTGTGGTCGCAAATTAAAATAACTTTTTGTATTTTATAATGTCTCTTTATTTTTATTATATTGTTTTATTATATTATTATTATGCCTTTTATTTGGTTTGTCTTGTGTTTGGCTGAGTGTTAGCAGGATTATGTGGAAACAAAAAGGATGTATTTTGCGCAAATTTCTGTTAAAGATTTGCCGTATTCCTGGGAACAATTATTGTTTATGTCTCAGTCTGGATCTGAGGCAGCATCTGAATCCAGGGTTTTATCATCGTTTCATATATTGTGGTTGTCACTGATGAGTACTTGGTTAAGTGGCAACCGCCTGTTTCTTGTGGAAGAAAATATGAATGACTCAGAATCTTTCGGTAATTATGCTGATAGGATCCTGTTATTCATGAAAGGAAACAGGTGTGAAACAGTATTTTGGTATTAGCTAATTACGTGGGCGGAGGTATGCGATCCCCAATTGCTGTTTCTAGTTTACTAATGTTTTATTGAGGCCAAAGATTCGGAAATGTTTGGAATTTTATTAGTGACCGCAAAGAAAGAGATATAATGTTTATTTTTTTCATTTGTTCTTCATCTGTGTTGTTTCATTGTAATTGTGTTTGTTTGATTTACCATTCAGTGTTGAGGTGTTAGCATGATCTTATAATTCAGTATTTGTTTCGCCTGAAAGAAAGAGATAAATTTAGACTTAAATTTCCAATAGTAATTGGTCACAGTGCAGATTGCAGTTCATCGAAATTGTGTAATACACTTCGATTCCCAGGAAACATCTTGAATAGCTCTTTGGTCTCTCTCTGAAGTCTCATCTTGAATTACTGTCAGCTCAGGAATGCAAACATTTCTAAGACTCGATAGAGGAGGACGAACTATGAACAGTTGAAGCTAATGCGTGGGATCTGGATCGTCTCCGAATAGATGGTGGCTCTCTTCCAGTGAATGAAACCTTTGTATCTTAAGAACCTCCTATGTATAGAACTTTGCAGTGGGTCCAATTACGCGTATTTCAAGTAGTAGAATAGTGGACGGCACTTGGAAAAAAAAAAAAAGCAAAGGTTGCTTATCCCACAGGACAAGTAAGACCCAGACTCCATATTCTTAAGAAAACGACATTCAGTCACTTGTAATATTAAATTTCATTTATTCATTTGAAACGACAAGATACGGAATCGAAATGCGTATGATCGACCGTAAGAAATGTTTTAGTAATTTGAGGAAAAAGTACGGATGAAAGTCTGGATGTATCGCAGTGTTCCTTTTCAGAGTCATCCTTTGCGTTTTTAATTCAAATTAAAAGTTGGGAGATGCATTCAAATCATGTACGTTTCACAGACTCCGTTTTTCGGTGATATAAAGTTCCATTTAATTTGCTTGAGTTAGCACTTTCATGAACGTGATATGCTCTCTCTCTCTCTCTCTCTCTCTCTCTCTCTCTCTCTCTCTCTCTCTCTCTCTCTCTCTCTCTTTTGTTTTGCAGCAATACGTATGTACATCGTAAAGTCTCCTTTAATGCCCCTCCCCCTTCCCTCATTCCCTTCATCCGAAGCTGCCGTCCGATGCCAGTCCTTGGCTGGCACTCTCCGAAATCGACTCGTATAGTTTGAGCTGCTCATGGTCATTTCTTGCAGCCATGATGGTCGCCAGTGCATTGCGCTCAAATGGTTTCTGTTGAAAGAAATGCTTAATGGTCTAGGCAGCGGTATTGCTAATGGAGGAAGATGTTTTCTTGGTATTCATTTTTCAACGCATCTTATGTTTTTGGGATGTACAGATTTTCTCTGAAATGGGGTTTTGGGAGTGGAATGAGCTGTGGATTACAATGCTGAGAGTTAGTTAGGTCTGTCTTTTACTTCCACGACTTTTTTCAAGTGCATAAACATACATGTAAAAAGACAGTAAAATTAAGACCAATAAAAAGCTCTCTCTCTCTCTCTCTCTCTCTCTCTCTCTCTCTCTCTCTCTCTCTCTCTCTCTCTCTCTCTCTCTCTCTGTATGTATGTATATATATATATATATATATATATATATATATATATATATATATATATATATATATATATATATTATTAAAAGAACCTCATTCAAACTGGATGGTATCTAACTTGAGTTTTTATTCAGAAAAGTTACTTTTTCTGAATAAAAAACTCCGTTAGATACCATCCAGTTTCAATGAGGTCCTTTAAGTAATTCTACTAATGCACAGAACAATTGTGTATGTGATAAAGTTAATATATATATGTATGTAAATAAAAAATATATATATATATATATATATATATATATATATATATATATATATATATATATATATATATATATATATATATATATATAAATGGTCGACACCCAGTATTCGCGAGGGATGTGTACCTCTACCTCCCACGAATAGCTCAACTCTGCGAATACTTAAAACCCCTCTAAATATGCTTATATCTCATATTTTGATATTTAAAAACACCAAAAAACCCTCTAAAATGCTTATACCTGAATATTTTGATAGTTTTATCACAAAAAGTGCATTTAATCACAAAAGTGATATGAAAATACAGTATTTGAGAATATTTCTCTATGAAAAATACCGCGAATAGGTGAATTTTCTGCAAATAATGTGTATATGTTGCACAGAGAAGTCCGCAAATAGATGAACCTACGAATCCGGAACTGCTAATAGGCAGGGGTCCACTATATATATATATATATATATATATATATATATATATATATATATATATATATATATATATATATATATATATATATATATATATATATGTATATATAAATGTTGCATGCATATATGTATGTATATACAGTATATATAATATATAATGAATATTTATGTGTGTATGTATATATAATACTTCTAAAATGTGATAATAGCATGATGTAAAATATCAACAGGGTATATGGTTAAGTGGAGAGTGTATTCTTAGGCATACTCAGGCAAACTACACGCACACACACACAAAGGATTACAATAAAAAAAAATCGTCGTTGCACATAAAAAAGATAATATTAAAGGAAAGTGAAATAATTTCAGTGCATGCAAAGGTCATTACACTTGAGGTTGATCTTCACAAGCAGCTGCCTTGGATTAACTCAGGAACTGGATTAACTGAGGAGAGGCTAAGGACATTAGCAAGAATTACTGATAATCTGAGGTTTTTCATTTAAATGTTCGAACATCTTTTGAGGAATGAGGTCAAGAGTATATAGACTAATATTTTCATCACTTATTTGCTATATTAATGCAGATTCGAAGGTGTTTCTTGAGGCAATATTATTACATCTTATTATACTACTGCTGAACCAATCTTTTCTGTGTGATTTTTAACTTAGTCCTGCAAAAAGAGCATTATTCTTTCGCTCTCTCTAACTGAATATTTATTTCAGTTATTCTGGCATTTAATTCCTGAATCGTCTGGCCCAA
>NC_089784.1:14230503-14238003 GCF_040412425.1 Macrobrachium rosenbergii | reverse complement strand
ATCGTTCAACTAGGCGTTACGTCTGTAGTCACCGACGCTGATATCACGCCAACCGGCGGCAGCTCATATAAACGTACCTTTACCCTAAGAAGCTGGCATTGTCCAGAAACACTGATACAATGGCAGTCAGTTTCAAGTACCACGTGACCTTTGTAGCTGGCAACGGTTGTTCAGATGCGTTCGTGAGAAGTAACGCCTGCTGAACTTATCAACTTCAGTCCTGATCGCAGTGCGAAACAAGGTCGATTTGAGCAGAATTTCTAGGTAACGGTGCGCTTCCTGGATTATATACAATTGACCTGAATGTTCTAGGACTTCACCTAAGCTCTGGAACTGGACACTGTTTATTGTGAAGCTTAGTTCGTCTGTCCATTCATTTATATGTTTTTTTTTTTTATAAAGAGTAAAAACTATACTTTTAATCGTTTGAGAAATGCAGTAAACTGGTTCGGTCTCTCCTCATCGTCAGTGTCTGCGCTGAGGATAGTTCAGAATAAGAGCATTCAGTTGCTAAATTCATGATTATGTAAAATCACGTGCAGCCTTAGACACATGGCTTCGCTGCCTAATGAGCTCACACGAACTCACGTGAGGTGGAAGTGAAGTCATCCTCCCGTTACCAAAACAGAGAGAGAGAGAGAGAGAGAGAGAGAGAGAGAGAGAGAGAGAGAGAGAGAGAGAGAGAGAGAGAACTAAGGGCGATATGCTCCCATGTAGCTTTTTGTTTAAAAAAAGAAGAAAAACAGTCTCGTTGATTTGGTTCTGCTATACTTGAATCTGGTATCATTTTACGTTATCTCGCATTTATGAAAATCAAATGTCAGACAGTGTAGTCTCACTGATATTTCATTGTTGTGAGAGTGGAAGTTAGATACGAATATAAAATGTGTTTAACGCACTCTGAATAGACGGAACATATTCACCGAAGGGTTCTTCCACAGGAAAATGAATTCTGTGAAGTTGCTAATCCCCCTCAGCATATTCAGCGGTTATTCGAGTCATTCTGTGTGCATGTCTGCTGCTTTTGCTTGTGTAAAGAACAGGAAGTATTATGCTTGCTATTGTGCTTGTGTACGAACCTCATATAAGAAACTGATATGTAGTCTTATATTATCATTATTGTTTGCATTATCTGACATTTGATCCCGTTTTCCCTAAACATTAACAGAACGGTTTTTTTTTTGTACTTAAGTACTGTTTACCCGCATACATTCAGCAAGAAGTTTTAACAAACACTGACTAGTACGTTCATTAAAACTTTGGAGTTTTCTACTTTTCTAATGTATTTTGCTGGGAGGTTAAAACTGTGGCTGTTATTTGTTGGGGAGAAACGTGCTTTTACACCAAAAAATGTTTTATAACAAGGCAACAGATGATTTTCATCATATGTTATCTAGAATACATAGCCTGTTTTTTCAATTTATGTCATCTTGAATACATAGCCTGTTTTTTTTTAAGTAGATTCCAAATGACTCGAGTAAAATTGCTGGAGAATTGAACTATAAATTTCTTTGGGGAAAAAATGTGCGTTAATTTCCATTGCCCTTATCAACCCGACGCGCCGGATCTCTTTTTTTTACCGTTTAGTGTTCGGTAGATTTATTTAAAGGGCTGTGCATAGTGATGTAAATAGATATTCATGCTCTCATGCCTGGAAAATCAGTGTAATGCAAGAGGGGTTTTATATCTTATCTTCGCGGTAATTTTCATAGACCCTGTCTGGGAAAAATATTTATTCCCATTGTTTGTAAACAAATTACGTGCACGGTTCTTTTTATTATCTCGTTAGTGTATCTTTGTCTCCATTGCATTTTCTTTTCCGGTACCATCGACAAGGTTAAAGGATTGTAGCCGTCCCTCCGTCGGTCTTTCTGTCTGTTACAATACAGGTAAACTTTAGATATTCTAGTCCGACTTGGTACAACTGTACACGATCGTGAATAGCTAGCTAGCTGTGCAGGAAGGGAGATCGTTTATCTGTCTGTCAGACTATCAGCGTGCACTTACTCCTTTTTGCATATTGTAAAGCTTTGCAAAAAGGAGGAAAATTGATACCAAAAGTTGTAAACTTTATGCACAACCTTAACTTTGGTCAAAACCTTTTATCTCTTAAGGGTTTTGTGACATCATATTTCTCATTCATAGTCCTTTAGTGAAACGCTCTCAGATAACACCAAGGTCGGTGACGATGTGACGCTGACTGTAACCTTCGTACTAGAAATAGCTGCATTCAGAGATTCTATGGTTTTATAAGCAACTTCACAGAAGAAGATTGATCGAGGTTATATAATTTTGCAAGAACCGCCATGGAGTGCTCAACATTCATCAGCAAGAATGCTCTAAGAGAGGAGTTTGTCGATGGTCGACAGGGGACATGAATTGCTTTATCAGTACTCTCGAAATAATTGGTGTATTTGAAGGGCTTGAGCGGAAACAAAGCTTCCTGTTGTTTTTATTACCATTACTATTGCGGCAGCCGCTGCCATAGCTTTCATCATCAGCATCCATACTGTGCTGTCTTTATCATTATACACCAAGCTGCAGGATTTCGCGTCCTTTCATCTGCCGTATGTAATAACCAGGCCCTCTGACCGTCTTCTGTAATCTGACTGCTATATTCGTACGACTTTATTTACATTCTGCCTTTTTTCATGCGTCCTTTCATAGCATTTGATACGGGGGCAGGGATGAGAAGGAGAATTGGATCTGGCGTGGGTGAGAAGGTCATCAAAACATCATCGCGCGTCTCTTCATCTCGCAAATGGAGTCTGTCCTCTTGGGATGTCACTTAGCGGCAGGATTACGGGTTGGTGACAACCCGGCTCTGCCTCACCTTAGATGATGCTACTCTTGGCTGAATGTCACGGTAGACTGGTTTGGAGTTGGAGATGAAAGGCGTTGCGTTTTGTATTCGGAATTGTTTCTTAATAAACATACAATATGTTGAACTGACTGTATCTTCACGTCAGGATTTAAAAGGGTTCTTTTCTTTGTCATGTGGTAAGTTTGCAGCTGATTCCATTATCGATGATGTCAGTCACCCCATTATCTCTCAGTACTGAACCCATTGCGACAAAGATTTCACAATATTGGTTCTTTCATTTTTTCAGAACGGACAACATAGTGTCAGGGGAAACTATTTGCGACAAAGACTTCACAGTACTGGTTACATTCTTTTCATCCTTTCTTTAAAACACACCATTTAGTGTCAGGCTAAAATGGTAATCTCTCTCTCTCTCTCTCTCTCTCTCTCTCTCTCTCTCTCTCTCTCTCTCTTCTTCTTCTTCTTTTGTTCTGAAACAAGTACCTTGGAGTGATAGGCCGAAAAGGATATATATTCTCTCTCTCTCTCTCTCTCTCTCTCTCTCTCTCTCTCTCTCTCTCTCTCTCTCTCTCTCTCTCACTTAATTTTAGCCGGGTTTCCCCTTTTCCAAAGAACAAACACCATTTAGAATCAGTCTGGAAACTCCGTCACCCGATCGCACACGTATACACACACACACACACACACACACACACACACATACACGCTCTCACTCCACCAGAAGTCACCCATAACACACATTGTCACCCTACACATCCCCCACTACATCCATATCCACACCCACCTCGGCATCCGCTATTACAGCGCCGTCACAGCCGAGGAGCCTCTACAGCAAAAGTTCCGTCCCCTCGGGGTATCAAGTTGCTCGGATAGGGGTCTTAGGGCGTGTGTATGTAATACCAATCCTAATTCATTAGGGAGTGGGGGAGATAGACCTCTAGATTTTGGGTTGTGTCTGGCAGGGATATAAAGGGAGAGAGACGCACAGACAGACAGACAAGCAGACTGATAGACTGTATTTTCCTTTACGAGTATTTCTAGTTTTCTTGACAGGAAGAGAATGAATGAGTCTCATTCCTTTTATTATTTCTCTTCTCTAGCAGAAGAATTGTGTTCGTTGTGAAAATATGATCTACTTTATTTTTCTTTATCGAGGGATGTTTCATTTTTAGTTTTTTTTTGCGTATCTTTCATTTTTGAGGGTTCTGTGCTGAACATTGAATTTTGCAGTTTTAATTTTCTGTAAAAGAAAACTATTGTGCTAGCTTTGTTTGTCCGTCCGCACTTTATTCTATCCGCACTATTTTTCTTTGTCCTCTCTCAGATCTTAAAAACTACTGAAGCTAGAGGGCTGGAAATTGGTATGTTGTTCGTCTACCTCCCAATCATCAAACATAACAAATTGCAGCTCTCTAGCCTCAGCAGTTTTTATTTTATTTAAGGGTAAATTTAGCCATTATCATGTTTCTGGCAACGATATAGGATAGGCCACCACCGGGCCGAGGTTAAAGTTACATGGGCCACGGCTCATACAGCATTATACCGAGACCACTGAAAGATAGATCTATTTTCGGTTGCCTTGATTATACGCTGTACAGAAAACTCGATTGCGCCGAAGACACTTCGGCGGATTTTTTACTTGTTTTAGGTTAAATGATGACTTTTAATTTGAAGTGAGATGAAACAAACATGTTTAGTAGGCGTACAGCAGTGTAAGGTTTGTACGTACGGTCACCATTTTCATAAAAAATCAACTTGCATTTTTACTGCTGTTACATTAAAGAAGAATACTCATCTGCACGACGCTACCTCTCCCCTAGGCCTAGGAAATGGGATACTCCGATGGAAATTCGTTTCAACCTCTTACCTCACCTCAAAGGGCAGATTTTATTTCTGATTTATTTTTCTCTTTATGTTCCCTTTTATGCATCACGTGAGTTGGTTCCTTTATCGTTATTTATAACCCCTCCCCAGCCCACCACCCTCTGGGGCCGAGGAATATGTAATATGTTGTAACAGCCAAGGTAACAGCTCCCAAGAGAATTGTTATAGGAAGGGAACGCAAGGCCTCTGGGACTTGGTAGGAACATTAATCGCCAATAGCAGAAGAAATGGCGATATTGTATAGAAAAACTTGTCTAGAGGAAATTGAGTTGGCTGGCACAATAAATAATAAGAATTACTTTTTGTAGCATCCGGCCGTATACGTTTCCGAATGCAGATATAACATACACCGTACTAATTCTGTTAGTGAGATGGTAAAATACAAATGTAATGGAAATAGCACATTCAGTTTATGTTCCTCTAAGCCACCACGCCATATATGTTTTAAGAGCAACCGATGGCATTAGGTCAGGAGAATAGGCGCGGGAGAGCAAAGGACGGTGCTGATTCGAAGTACGTGATATAAAGAAAAGAAATACATTGGGTTTGCTAAATTATGGTTCTTTACAAATGTCTGTTACTCTCTGCGTTTTATTCTTGGAATTCGTGCCCATTATGAGTAATTAGTATTATTGGCAATCATAATTTGAGAAGGAAAATTTACCTATTAAGTGGAATTTGTTTTGTATTTTCTTCTTGCTCATACACATATTAGTAGAAAAAAAAATTAATTAGTGGGTCTTTTTCTCCTGTTATCAAAATGAACGTGATTGTTCGTCTTCTTATTATCAATATAATAATAATAATAATAATAATAATAATAATAATAATAATAATAATAATAATAATAATAATGATATATTGTATACAGGTGTTTTTTGCCACACCACTTGACTTCCAGTATCATAAATGACATTACTGAATGTGGGTCAACATGGAAATTTTGTAGCGTTTTTATAAAAGACCAATGAAATAGTTAAAAGACAGAATACTTTTTCTTGTTAAGTCAAAACTGTATATCTCAGGCGATGCAACATTAATTTCCCCAGAGCGTCATCACATCAGCTCTCCAGTCTTGAGAACGCACGAACACACAGACACACACATACTCACACACACACACACACACACACACACACACACACTCGGAGAAACTCTTTATTGTAAGGATCGGAGTTTCGAGAGAATTATTGTTGCTAAGATGAGATACAGAGAAGATTAATCGGAGGGCATGTGACTTCATCCTCAAGGAGAGTGAGAAAGAGAGTAAGAGAGAGAGTAGGACGTGGGGTGGATAGCGAACGAATCCTTTTAAATTTGAGAGAGAGAGAGAGAGAGAGAGAGAGAGAGAGAGAGAGAGAGAGGAGGAGGAGGAGGAGGAAGATTAAAGTTAATACAGAGAGAACATTGATAAAGATTTGGGTGCAGGCAGAAGAGCAACGGCTGAATCTGGTCCTTAAACGGAAAAGAAATATTAAAAAATATTTCTTGGACTTTATTTTCTGCTTAAGATATTTTCATTAAGGAAATATAAACACTAAAGTATTAATACTAGACATGGTCTTGGACAAGAACAATATAACATCACTTTTTAGAACAAAAAAGAAAAGTGAATTGTATTTCATATAATCAAAGGCAATTTAAGTTATTTCAAAGACCAAACTTCATTGTTTATCCTTCTGGATGTTTACAGAATCGCCTTGTAAACGAATCTTGTAAACGATCTTGTAAAAGAAATCAATGTAATGTTTTCCTGTTTTTCCAAGAAGAGGTAATGACGATTTAGACCACCATGAAAAGATTTCCTGCTTGATCGTTGTCCATAAGTTTTTATTTTAGCCGCCAATGTCTGCTATTGTCTTTATTTACCTGCGCCCGCTGACTTAGTGCGTTAGTTCATTTGCAACCCCAGCATCCGTATCATGTTGAGGTGCCATTGTGCCAAAACAGCCGATTAGCAGAGTTCTTATGGATGCTGATGCTTGGAATTTTAAAGGAATAATGGTGCCTTTAAGCCAGCTGAATTATTTGCAGTGGCATGTTTGGTTTTATCATATCCTTTGCCAGATGCATAATTATTTGTGTATTAAATATATATTTTTTTTGTAATTTTTCATCTGTATTTTACTATGCTTTTCTTATTTTCGTAATTAACAAAGCATTTTTTGTAGAAGTACATTTAGCAAGGTAGAGGGCGCTTTGCAATGTTCAGTATGAATATGTTTATAGAAGATTATCGTTGCTTTAGCAGGGTTGATTTATACTTCGATTTCCTAGTTTTTGCTGATTATATTTTAACTTGCCACGTAACATAATTCTAAAACAGAAAACAAGGAATAAAATAGATTCTGCTGAAGTAGCAATGACCTTGAATATGACATGTTTGAAAGGTACCCAACATGTGTATAATAATAATAATAATAATAATAATAATAATAATAATAATAATAATAATAATAATATTTTTGTTATTGTTAGTAGTAGTAGTAGTGGTACTAGTAGCAGTAGTAATAGTATTAGTATTGTTGTTATTACTATTATTATTATTCCTCATCAACTTAAAAGTTAAATTTCTGTAGTATGATACATGTCAGTTTCATCACTGCTCGAGCTTTAACGATAGAATTGTTCCCATTTTTTATACGTCTTGTGAACCGCATTCCATCCTATGGTTGGAATCCGATCAAATGTCCTCATTCCTGTAGCCAAAAGTTTTTTTTTCCTCTCTCAGTTTTGTTTGTTACAGATTTAAAAGTCTGTACTTCTGTATCCTCGGACTAGTTGTACAATCA
>NC_089784.1:14180503-14228003 GCF_040412425.1 Macrobrachium rosenbergii | reverse complement strand
TTTACCTAGAAGAACTTTTGATGAGATTTATATTAAAGAAGAGAATATGATAAGGATTTTGTTGGTCAGGTTAGAGATTCCCAGTTTTTGTAAGCCACTTATATTTCAGAAGAGCAATAGTATATATTGTGATGGGACACGTTAGAAGGAAAGCAACAACAAGCAGTTAACGGAAAGTAAATAGATATTTGGACGTTTAATTATATGGGGAAATTCTCGTTTATTTAACGTGTTAAATACCCTATTTTGGAGCCATTTCTAGTTCTTGACATTGCCTGGGAAATACTGGCCGAAGCTAGAATATACCTTTAAGAGAGCAGCAAATCGGTGAAAAAATATATTCGTTTATCACGTCACACAGCACGAACCAATACATTGTTTGCGATATCCTATTGAGCTTTTGAGAGCAGAATATATCACACAGCGAGTGTCGTTCTTTTATTATGGCGTGAAGCATCAAAGAATGGATGACGGAAAGAGTATGGTAGCAACGTACACTTGTACAGAAAAATACAAGGGTTTTTCATGAATTCCTTTTTACGTAGCATGACATAAAGGAAGCATATTTTGAATTCGCCCGTCCAGTGACGTCAGCTCGATGCTGTATGAAACTGGCTATGGAAATGATTTTCTCCTGCTGTTCCCTTTCAAGCCTTTGTTATCAAGAAGTGAATGTATTTCTTTGTTTTTGGTTCCTGCAGACGCATAAGCTTTCTTAATTGAACTTGTATTTTGTAAGTATCGTTGCCGGTCAGAGCTACTGGATGGTAAAGCTTACCTCTCTCTCTCTCTCTCTCGAAAAATAATTGTTCTTGTTCATGATATTACCAGCCTTCCTAATACCAGTACAGCAGCGTATCTCAGCAAGAGGAAACGGAGCTCCCAGTTACACTTGCGATAGGAATTTCTGTGTTTCCAAATTTAGACCAGCATGGGCGTGAGGCTGGTATTCAGTACTCGATAGGATTTATCGTCTCCTTATTATCAGTTTTTTCCACATTTTCTGTATTAGTTATACAAAGATCCTTGTGGGATTATTATGTAAATATAACATTAGCGTGTGCTAATAATTTTCTGTGTAATAGATTATCTAAATGTCTAATTATATATTACTCTCATTTTTATATATATATATATATATATATATATATATATATATATATATATATATATATATATATACATATATATATATATATATATATATATGTGTGTATATATATATATATATATATATATATATATATATATATATATATATATATATATATATATATATATATATATATATATAGATCTATATATATGTATGTAGAATCTACTGGTCACTTTGTACCAGATACATATGTAATTGTTATAGCCACAATGTCCTCTTAACTTCTTGAATTCTGAGAACAGGTCGACAACGTGACTTCGTTGTGATTATGGTGACAAGAGTTCGTTTCCCGCTACCGGACATCCCAACCACTTCAATTTCTTGCACTTGGATCTTAAGGCTTTGTGGTGACGAGCGTATCTAAACAAGCGCCAAGAATTCGAGAAATTAAGAGGGCATTGTGGCTATTACAATTACATATATGTATATATATGTATATAAACATAAATGTATATATACACATATATAAATATATATGTATATAAATATATATATATATATATATATATATATATATATATATATATATATATATATATATATATATATATATATATATATATATATATATATATATATATATATATATATATATATATATATATATATATATATATATATATATTTATATATATATATATACCATCCAGTAGCTTTGACTGGCAACAATACTTATAAAATATCAGTTCAATTAAGAAAGCTTTTTGTGTATGCATGAACCAAAAAAAAAATGCATTCAATTCTTGATAACAAAGGCTTGAAAAGGAACAGAGGGAGAAAATCATTTCCATAGCCAGTTTCATATACAGTATCGAGCTGACGTCACTGTAAACGCGATTCAAAAAATACTTCCTTTACGTCATGCTACGTAAAAATGAATTCACGTGTTCAACACACACCTAAATCATATCTCCTCACAGGATTCTGAGTAGCAGAAGTTATACAGTAATGCCGTGGATGATAAGGGCAAAGATATGATGACTGAATGTCTTGGAGAGGCGATATCTATGATGTATCAAGTGTGTAGGTCCGGTATAAAGGTCATGTCTTTCTCTCGATATAAAATTCATATTGTCTTAAAGTTTACATCTCCTTCCTATTGTCATCTTTTCTGGCGGGATGATTCAAACCGGACCGCCCCATTTGATACATCGTAGATATCGCCTCTCCAAGACATTCAGTCCTCATATCTTTGAACCCTTAGCATCCACGGAATTCCTGTATAACTTCTGCTACTCAGAATCCTGTGAGGAGATATGATTTAGGCGTGTGTTGTACAAGTGACTAAATTGCTATAACTGAAGATGACTCTTTCATTGATCTTTAACAAACACCAAAAAAAAAAAAATAATACTTATAATAATTTTATTTCCTCCGAATCGCTGAATACTTTCGTCGGGACTAGATCTTATAATCGCTGTAAATCTGATACATTTGCAGGAGATTCGTACAAACATTCAGGGCATTTTAGGGATTACTTATCCTCCTATCAGCCGATGCAGCTAAAAAATACTGAATATTTGATACATAAAAGGAAGATTTCATCCATTCACCCCGCCCCCTCTCTCTCTCTCTCTCTCTCTCTCTCTCTCTCTCTCTCTCTCTCACGGATATGATACCGAAAACTTTTTTTTTTTTTTTTAAGAGGGAAAATTTGACCGCTTCAGTAGGTACATACATTTAGGCATTACTGTCGACAGCGCATTCAGTTCTAATATCTTTTCTGTTATTATCCAAGCTGCAAATCTCATTGGAAAAACAAAATGTTGCAGTCCCAAAGGCTCCAGTACGAAAACTATCCCAGTACGGAAGATCAAGAGAGAGAGAGAGAGAGAATAAAGAATGATTTATAAGGTTAAAGACAGCAAATAAGATAAAACCAATAAATTATGAAATAAAAAAGCTTTCGTGAGCCTGCGGAGCAAAAAAGCATTTGAATGGTGTTATTGGTGTATATGACCTATGATGGTTTGACGTCAGTTAATTGAATTAACTAATAATTGCATCAATTTTGAATTTCTAGGATCTGCAGAACTCCTCTATAACTAATTCCTCTTATTTAGGCGTGGTTGTCTGCCGTATCGGCACGCGTGACTGAGGTTAATGAGTATATTTAATGAAATATTGAGGTCTCTGACAAGTTGCGAATATTTAGTTTCTCTTTCGTCAAACGAATTCCTAGAGTCGCTTACGATCGAATCTCGAACGGAACGAGGAGAGGCAGATCGACGTGTTCCCTAAGCATCCATTATGCCTTTGCTGACCAAAGTAGTGAATTATAGACCTAGTTTTTAGACGAATGTTGTAGGTCGCAGCGAAGTGGACAGAGAGAGAGAGAGAGAGAGAGAGAGAGAGAGAGAGAGAGAGAGAGAGAGAGAGAGACCTTACAGACCTTACAATTCGTTCGGGTTTGCCCCAGGTCCTCAGTGTGAGCGTTGATGTCTACCAGAGCATCTTCCGGTATATTTTGCATCTTCCAGTCTTGGATGGTCTGGGAGAGAGAAAGAGAGACTAGGCGTTATAGTTCATTTGAAATCTTGAAAAACAAAGGGCCCCGACGAGGTAAACCTCACTCCACTGTAGTACTGTAGAACCATTCATAAGATATTTTCCCTCTTTGTGTATGTGTGTGTGCGCGTGCGCGCGTACTTCCCTTCTTTGCCTGTTGTAAACTCCCTTCATACAAAGTTCCAGCTCTCTCTCTCTCTCTCTCTCTCTCTCTCTCTCTCTCTCTCTCTCTCTCCAGTTTCATATCTAAAATTTTTCTTTCCTCACAGTTTTATCTCCCTTTCCCCCCTGCTTTCCATTGTAAAGTATCCACCGAATCCATTTAGTGAGGGAAAGCATGAAAATAGAAAGGGAGTTGTATTTTGCTGTGAAAAAGTGGCTATTTTTTAATTTCATTTTGAAATGTGGAATATTTTTTTTATTATACCTCAGATACGAGAATCGGTTGGTGCAAGGGAAAAGAAATGCCTTTGCATTTTTATTAATTTTTACCCATTTTTTTTTCATCGTATTTCAGTACCACGTACTTTTTAATGAAAATTGTTTGATAATGCTGAATGAAGACACCGTTCGTGTGAAAATTAGGGCGCAAAATGCGAGGGAATAACAACCTAATGAAAAAGGGTGGCTTTTTGAACATGCGAATGTTTTGTGGAAAATTGTCTGATCACAGCGATGCACTTTATTGAATCTGTCAGAGAATTACCATAATGAAATCACGGCGTTTTATTTCTGAAATATTGTGTGCTGACGTTTTATCCATTTATTTTAAGAATATTAGAGTCGGGGTGATATTTTTGTGCGCCATAAGTTTATTGAGGTACACTCTCTTTGGTTAATTACATGTATATATTATAGAGTTATAGGATATTGTAGAATAAGATGCTACTCTGATTGTAAGAACATAAAAACTGTCCCTTATAGGACCAAATGTTTTTGTTGCGTCCCGCACAGTTATATTTATGTATAGCAGTTTACCAGTGTATTCAGTTAACCGAAGACTACTTATCACAGAGTGAACTGCTGCCAGATATTTATCTAGATGTTTGAGATATGATTAAAGTTAAGTATAGCTTAGTTTAACCAGACCACTGAGCTGATTAACAGCTCTCCTAAGGCTGGCCCGAAGGATTAGACTTGTTTTACGTGGCTAAGAACCAATTGGTTACCTAGCAACGGGACCTACTGCTTATTGTGGAATCCGAACCACATTATAACGAGAAATTAATTTCTATCACCAGAAATAAATTCCTGTAATTCTTCATTGGCCGGTCGGAGTCTCGAACGCTGGCCCAGCAGAGTGCTAGGCGAGAACTATACCGACCTGTCCAACGAGGAACTGACTTTACCGGGATCGTTTTAGGTAATGGGAATGTGTATTGGGTAAACAACATTGAGAGCAAGTTAATATGGAGGAACTTCCCCAAAAAATGCAAAAGCCCTCGGTCTACTAGGGACACAGTCATGTTTTATGAGGAGAGAGAATAATTTAAGAAATTTGCTCCGAGTGTTTTGAAAAATGCTTCGTCAAGGGCCTCCGTTTTCAGTTATGATGTGAGCAGTGTAGAGTTAGGCACCGTCAAAAATGGCGTCAGCGTTTAACGTATCTGTTGCAAAATACTTTCTTGTTCAATATTTTCTGTTCACTAAAAGTAGAGTTTATTACCAATTGACTTTTGTATTTCACACAAGTTAATATGTAAAATTCAATTTGAATCTGTGTAGTGGAATAAAATACATTTTGACGGAGCTCTCTCTCTCTCTCTCTCTCTCTCTCTCTCTCTCTCTCTCTCTCTCTCTCTCTCTCTCTCTCTCTCTCTGTGATATGTAGGTATTTGGGTTAATTCTAAAAAAAAAAAAAGATACTTATGAGGAGTTAACAGTTAATTTGTCTTCCAATTTTGAGAAAGACCTTTGGGTTTTTAAAGAGATATATGATGTTTTAAGTGGAATTGTATAAGAAAAAAATATGATTAAAAATAAATAATGTTACAAGGTATTAATATCCTATACATCACGTTCTCTCTCTCTCTCTCTCTCTCTCTCTCTCTCTCTCTCTCTCTCTCTCTCTCTCTCTCTCTCTCTCTCACACACAGTGTGGATTGAGAGAGAGAAAAAGAAGAGCATGCATCATATATGTATATATATATACATAGATAAAACATACATACATACATACATATACATATATATATATATATATATATATATATATATATATATATATATATATATATATATATATATATATATATATATATATATATATATATATATAACTCGTTTATCATCTGTTTCACAATACCGGGAATAACTTGCACCCAAGGGGAATTGTAATTGATGTTTCGTGACTAGTGGGATTCGAACCACTGCCTGGTTCAGAAACAGTGACTTTTGATTACTGAGCCATCACGAAAGGTAAGTTATTCCCAAGATATAGTGAAATGTATATTAAATGATATTTGTGGCTTAATATTTAGGAATACACATATATATATATATATATATATATATATATATATATATATATATATATATATATATATATATATATATATATATATATATATATATATATATATTGTCACGTTCATGCTGCCTTGAAGATAAAAAAGATGGCTCTAAATAGGACCTTTGATAACTACACCTGACTGAGGATGGCTGCGCTCCAATAAACAGAAAAGTTATAAGTGAAAAATACTCGAAATTTACTAATAAATTAAGGATTGGAGGTAAACTTATGGTGTCCACTAAATTGTATAATTCACTAAAAGCAATCAACAGGAGCTAACAATGGATCTTCGTGGCACTGTCAAGATTTCGTTACTTAAATCACAAATACTAGAGAAAAGTGCAACAAACTGGAATCTTTAAACACCAGGCCTTTCGTAGGCTAACAAGCAATATGTATAAGGGAGGATCTGAAGAATGCACAGGTAGGGGTACGTTAAGTGAGAATGTAGCACCACTGATAGTCTGGATATCTTGACCAGATATGGCACCTGGGTATGCAGGAAAGTGGCACCATTAATCTACAGTTGATAACACACAACAGGTACTCAAAACCATGAATCTTAGTCCGTAGACAAGATTTGAAGTTTCATTGAGCCAGGTTTCTGCAGTAGGGTGTGAGCGGAGGCATTGTCACATAAGATTCCCCACCATAGAGGAAGTAAGATGAAATGCAGGGACTCTGGTGGGCTAGCAAGACATCAGCATCAAGAGGGTGGCAGCTGGATACGACAATCTTCAGCATAGCAGTGTAAGGAAATCATCAAGTAGGACTCGAGCGTAGTCTACCAGTGACTTCTGGACAGAGGGACATTGTCAGGTAAATCAGCAGATTGATGTCATGGGAAAGGCTAGCAGAGGGTCTACTAACAGAAGGTTTCCAGCAGCATAAAGTCAGGAGAGTAGACTAGCAGAGTGATATCTTAGGGGTAACTAGCAGCATGGGTGCCAGCAGGAAGGTGTCGTAAAAGTAACCAGCAGAGGGTCTACTAGCAGCGTGACAGCGTAAGGGTTACAAGCAAAAAAATGGTCCATCGGAGCCATTATATATACCAAAGTCAGCACCGACGGTGGCCATGTTGTGACACTTCTGACAGCCTCTTCTTAATGGGGTTCTCCATTTTCCTCTTTGCAGGGCATGTTGTTAATCCGGCCAGGTACCTAGAAAGGTCGTTGAATGGCAACCAGATAAAGGTTTGAGAGGAAGAGGTGGCAATGGGGTGACAATTTGATGGGTGAGTCGAGGGTTAGTAGGCAGAGATGCAGGTGTGGGTCAGGTCAAGACATTGACCTTTGATGGCAGCGCAGGTAGTTGGAAAGGAGGGAAACTTCAGCGAAATGTGGAGGGACACGATTGACTGGGGAATTGAGAACAAGAGTAACAGTGGAAGGAACTCTCAAAGGGGGAATGCTACTTGCAAGCAGCTACTAAAATTGTCACCTTAGGGGTGGATTACTAGGGTCAGGTCAGGTCAGTAATGACTCACGGTACGGTCCTACACTTAGTTTCTCATTAGACACCTGCAAGGGCTTAACTCGGCCTGGGAAGGCATGGGAACGCTTGTGTGAAAACTTTAAGACAACTTAGTAATTTTTTCAAAATGTATGTTATTGTATAATGGGGAATGAATATTTTTCTTTAACTTATATTTGCAAAAATCAAGGGGGAAAAAATCATTACAAACGAAGCATGGTGTTTTGTGACAATATATATATACATATATATATATATATATATATATATATATATATATATATATATATATATATATATATATATATATATATATATATATATATATATATATATATATATATATATATATATATATATATATATATATATATATATATTGAGATGGATGGAACCTCTTTCCAAGCCACCTCACCCGTTTTTACATCTGTAATGTAGCAGAGAAAGAAATAAAATTCATTTCAATTGTTTTAATTACTAGAACTATGGGTTTCCACTCACCCCTTCATAAACTCTCTCCTTAATTCCCCAAAGTGGTTAAGCCTAACCCTTCTCTCTGTTCAAAATGACTGCCTAAGGCCTTGTTTCCAGGTGACCTTTGAAGATGCCTTCCTTGACTGCATCAGACAACGTGCAAGGGAGGAGCCAAAAAAGAGAAAGTTGATGCCCCGCCATGTTAAAAAACCCTCCACAAGGTTTAATTGATGCCTTTGGTCTATATAGAAAACGTGACAAAGAATGACCTTTGCGCCACCTACCAGATGCAAACGGCGTAATCTCTGAAGGTTATTTATAGACAGTGCAACAGAAATCGAGAGAGAGAGAAGAATGCAGAACGCCACCCAGGACAGATGTCCTTAACCTTGCCTGACCCTTGAACTTTCCACATGTTCGACCCCGAGGTTTGAACTAGTATACCTCTGTAGTGGCATTTCCTTTAATTCCTTCCTTCATCGCCAGCACCCTATTGAACATAGACACCATCATCTTGATGAAGGTACTGTACCGTAATAAGGTTTTCATTTATTTTCTATTGTGTGATCACCTTCAGTAATTTGTGTTGGAGCATTCAGTTTTAACTTGATTATGCATTAGTGTTGAGCTGAGTTATTTGGCACCATCTATGCATATCCTCAGTTCATCTTGCATATATTGCAGATAGGCCTCGACTGTGGAATCACTCGGCTCTATCCATGTGCAGTCCCCCTTCCACCCACACTGCGATGTTTCCTGTTATGAAGACATCATTGGCGTAGAATATTTATTCTGTGTAGGATTCATTCATTTAGCGGGCCCTTATTATTACCTGCCCAGTAGTTCGTCATTCTTCTGATCTGTTTGTTATGTAAAAATAATTAGTTAAGACAACCCTTGAGTTTATGTAATTTTCCCTCACATGAAGAAGGCCCTAAGCCACAGATTTTCCCCTGCTTTGTCTACGAAGTTGTCCTATTATTGAATCAGATGTGTAATAAATGCAGTAGATTTCTTGATAATGTAAGGAACTCCCTGTGTTCATCCGTTGCCGCCCAGAATCAAGTAAGTATTCTTAGAATTTAGACATTATATATATATATATATATATATATATATATATATATATATATATATATATATATATATATATATATATTATATATATATATATATATATATATATATATATATATATATATATATATATATATATATATATATATTATATATATATATATATATATATATATATATATATATATATATATATATATATATATGTATGTATGTATGTGTGTGTGTATGTATGTTCCCAAATGTTAACCCACAATTATCATTTAATATTCAGTGGTCAAAAGTCACTGTACACCATTATTTCAAAACCAGGCAGAGGTTCGAATCCCACTGGTAACGAAACACTCATCAATTATAATTGTCCTTGGGTGTAAGAATTGCAGAGGTATATTGAATTGTATGTTAAACAATAAAAAATGTCATGGCGTATATATATATATATTATATATATATATATATATATATATATATATATATATATATATATATATATATATATATATATATATATATATATATATATATATATACTCATATGTATGCTTTTTATTTTCCTCGCTCGCTTTCGCTCTCTGAATCCAAACTGTAAGAGAGAAAGAAAATGCTTGATAAATAGAATACTAATACCCTGTTCCATTATTTTCCTTCAATTGAATTTTTTCAAATATATAACTCACTGGAAAACACGTTACCTCTATTAATGTGTGTGTGTGCGTGTCCGCCTTTCTAAATGAGTCCATGTGTGTCCTGTTTAAACCTAATATTCTTAAAGCATTATTCTTACAACATGTTGATTTTTATCAGTTTGTTTTGCTATGTGTCTTGCCTACAAACATAACCCAGTAAATGTCTGTTACTTTTGCCCTTTCTCTAACTGGAACCTGAAAAAATACATACCCAGGTGCCACCTGAGCTCCAGAGCGATGACGTAGATTGACTAATGATTCAAAACTCCCAAAGATTTTCCTTCTCTCGACTCTTCAGACAGAATCGGGTTCGTGGCATAGGAGTAGAATAACCAGAGCTGAAATGTGAAGTCATCCAGTCCATGTTGGTTGGGTGATAAGTACATAAAGACTCTGGGAAAAAGTGTGTTTAAATCCTCAGTTTTTGCTTCTAAGTTGGCCCTGGGTGTTTCCTTGAAAAAAGATTAATTTTTTTTTCAACTGAGTCATCCACTCGTGAAAAGAGCATAGGTTTTTATTTTATTTGTTCTATTAATTTGGCTTACAATGAATAATGATGATGTTCTGAAACTAACTTGTCCCAATGAAGCGCCATTTGTAAATCGTTATTCCAGAAAAATACTTATGTGAAATCCAAACTAGAAATGTTTCAGAAATAAAGCCAAAAATTTCAGAGCAGCAGAATGAGAGAGTGTTTCACACAATAAACTCTAAGTGATATAAATCAGTCGCTTTCACTTCACATCTATAGTTCCTTCATCATTTGCATTATGTAAATAATAACGATAATTTTTGCCGTACGACAATAAGGGTTGAGATCCTTATTGACGAAATTGAAGAATAGAAGTTTATCCTCACTTTATGTCAGTCAAGGCAAAATGTTGAATCCCTTTTGTGAATTACAATAAAAGAAAACTTATTCATATTCCAGAACGCACTGGAAAATTGAGGCCGATTTTTCATTGCGTTACAACTCACTACGTCTCTTTCTCTTTTCATGCTTTTTCTCACTGAAGGGATTCGCTTGATACTTTAGGGAAAAAGGTATGAAGGGGAAAAAAATGATGAAAACTGCCAGGAAGGAAAATGCCACCCGAGCTGAAGTTGAGAGAGAGAGAGAGAGAGAGAGAGTGTGTTGGATTCTGGAGGGCGGGACAGAGGTTGGGAGGGTTGATTGGGAAGGTGGATAGCATGATCTTTTGTACGAAAGGAATGATAATAACTAGGAAATAGTTCCAAAACTTAGATATATATATGTATATATATCTATCTCTATCTATCTATCTATCTATCTATCTATATATATATATATATATATATATATATATATATATATATCTATTCTATTATATATATATATATATATATATATATATATATATATATATATATATATATATATATATATATATATATATATATATATATATATATATATATATATATATATATATAGAGAGAGAGAGAGAGAGAGAGAGAGAGAGAGAGAGAGACATTTAGAGAACACTTTTGAAGAAGGCAATAGTTTCGCTTTGAAACAATCTTTATGCATCAAGCACTGCCAGACGGCAGCTGCATCGTAAGATAGGAAGAGCCACGCCCTAAAATCTCTGACAATATAAGACTATTTTTCTTACGAATTTTTATGAAACGAAAAATTTGCATATGGATTATTGTGGTTGTAATGAAAATATTTTATATGTTCAGATAACGCAGAATTTATGTATGTTTTAGCTAAGTTATTTTGTCATTGTAAAATCCAACTGGGAAGAAAATATAGCGCTGACATCATACTGAATATATATATATATATATATATATATATATATATATATATATATATATATATATATATATATATATATATATATATATATATATATATATATATATGATTTTATCTATTTATTTATTTGTGCGTTTGCAGGCATGGAATGGCACATACCTGCTATTCTCTCAATGTAATTCCTTCAACAACTTCCATTTTGATCGCTTTGTTTTGTGGTGTGTCCTGTCTACAATCAAAGCCCAGTAGATGTCTGCCCCTTTGGCCTTACGCTAACTGGAACCTGACAAAAAAAAAAAAAAAAAAAAAAAAAGTGCCACCTCAGTTCTTGATGACGTAGATTGATGAATGGTTCAAAACTCCAAGAGATTTTCTTCCTTTCGACTGTTCAGACAGGATTGGGTTCATGGCGTAGGAGGAGAATGTCCAGTGGAAAAATGAGAAGATATCCAAGCCATGCTGGATGATGAGAATAAATAAAGAATCGTTGGAAAAAAAAGTGTCCGAATCTCTTACCCTCATTTATGAATTCGCCCTTGGTGTTTAGATTTGGGAAAAAAATGTAGGTTATTTTACAAATTGGTTCATTTTGCTAATCAATAATGATAATGTTCTGAAACTAATTTGTCAACGAGAAGTGTCGCCTCTGATCCATTATTAAAAAAGAAATCCATTCCAAAACCAGAACTCGTAATGTTTCACAAATAAAGCCCAGAAAAATGGTAGGGCATTTTTTCGACAGATTCTTTTTAAAAAAACGCTCAGTGAGAGACAAACGGAATAAATCGAAGTGATGAAAACCTATCATTTTCGCTGCACGTATTGTGTTCCTTCATATTTTACGTCCAGTATTGATAATAACATTGAATTTTACCGTACGACTTTTCAAGAACTGTCAAATGCTTTTACTAATTAAAAAAAAAGAAAATAGTTTTTATTTCAGATTGCACTAGAAAAGTGCTGCAACTTTTTCATTGCGTTGCAACACACTTCGTCTCTTTCAGTTTTCATGGTTTTTCTGACTGCAAGGATTCGCTTGATACTTTACCCCAAGAGAGAGAGAGAACATTTAGTACATATGAAGGCGGCAACAACTTCGTTTGCAAACATCCTCTTGTGCATTAAGGATCGTGAGTCGGCAGCTGCGCCGTGGACATGAAAAGTCACCTCCCTAAAACTATCTGGAAATTCAAGTTGATTTTTCTTATGAATTAAAAAAAAAATTGTGTATGAATTATGGTAGTTCCAATGAAAATATTTAGACGTTAAGAAAATACAGAATTAACAGAAACATCCAAATATTTGAAACTACAATAATTAATATGAATAATTTTCTTTTAAATAAAGTTAAATAGGAAAAATATCTTAGATTGTCAAGCGTTATCACCACCCTCATATGTGTTTTAAATCTCTCTCTCTCTCTCTCTCTCTCTCTCTCTCTCTCTCTCTCTCTCAGGCACACACAATTTCAGCTCGAGCGGCATTTTCCTTCCTCGCAGTTTTCATCACTTTTTGACTTCATACATTTTTCCCTAAAATATGAAGCGAATCCCTTCAGTGAGAAAAAGCATGGGAACAGAAAGAGACGAAGTGTGTAGCAACGCAACGTAATAGAGGCTGCACTTTTCCTATGCTCTCTGAAATACGTATCATTTTCTTTTTTCTTTTTTGGAACTGATAAACGTCTCTGACAGTTTTCGGAAAGTCTTCTGATAAAATTTAACACTGGATACGATGTTTGAGGGCACGCTACACGTGCAACGAAAATGACATATTTTAATCACTTCCATTTATTGTATGAAATTGTCCATCACTCAGCTGAGCTTTGTAGAATCTGTAAAAAAATATACACCAAATTCATAGTTTTAATTTGAAACATTTTGTTATGGGGTTTTATTAATGCATTTTTCTAACACAGGGAATTGAAGGTGACGCTTCTCGGTGACAAATAATTTTCAGAACATTGTCATTATTAATTAACAAAATGAATAAATTTGTAAATTAGTCTAAATTTCTCAAAAAGTAAGGACCCAGGGTGAATTTAGAAATGTAAAGCATGGGTTTAAACAGATTTTTTTTCCCCTACCAAGTCTTTATTTACTTGTCGTCCAACGTGGCTTGGATGACTACATTTTTGCGCTGGATATTCTCTTCCTATGCCATGAACCCGATTCTGTCTGGAGAGTCGAGAGGAAGAAAAGCTCTGGGAGTTTTGAATCATTCATAAATCTACGTCATCGCTCGGGAGCTCAGGTAGCACGTGGGTTTTTTAGTTTTTTGTAAAAGAAAACTATTGAGATGGCTTTGTCTGTCCGTCCGCACTTTTTCTGTCCGCCCTCAGATCTTAAAAACTACTGAGGACTGCAAATTGGTATGTTGATCATCCACCCTCCAATCATCAAACATACTAAATTGCAGCCCTCTAGCCTCAGTAGTTTTTATTTTCTTTAAGGTTGAAGTTAACCATAATCGTGCATCTGGCAATGATATTGGACAGGCCATCACCGTGCCGTGGTTAAAGTTTCATGGGCCTTGGCTCATACAGCATTATACCGAGACCACCGAAAGATAGCTCTGTTTTCGGTGGCCTTGATTGTACGCTGTACAGAATTCGGCGCATTTTTTACTTGTTTTCTCTAGGTTCCAGTTAGAGTAAGAGCAAAAGTGACAGACGTTTACAGTGCTTTGTTTGTTGATAGACACACGGCGAAACAAACAGTTGGAAACGAAAATGCTGAAAGAACTTTACTCGGGGAGTATTAAGCATCGCCTAATACAGTCGAAGTAAAGCTGTTTTTACACACGCACAAATCTACATGTCTGTCTGTCTATATATCTATCTATCTGTCTATTTATGCATCGTGAGACAGGGAAAATCACCACTCTAAGAATGTGTGACAGTTTAAGGCGATTTTTCTTATGAATTTTTATAAAACGAAAAATTGCATGTCAATTAGAGTAGTGCTAGTGAAAATATTTAAATCTTCAAAAAACACAAAATTAATCTGTCTTTTAGAAAAGTATATATTATTATTATTATTATAAATATATGTACATATATAAAATAAATATATATATATATATATATATATATATATATATGTGTGTGTATGTGTGTGTGTGTGTGTGTGTGTGTTCGTGTCTGTTATTTATGTATGTACTTCTCAGTGCATAAAACTCATATTCTCAATATATAGTTCTTTCAACGTCTCATTTTTATCAGTACATTTTGCGGTGCATCCTATTTACAAACTGTGCCAACAAATGTCTGTTATTTTGGGCCTTACTCTAACGGGAACTTTGAAAAAGAAAACAAATAAATGAAAAAAATAAACCAGGTACCACATGAGCTCTCGAGCGATGACGTAGACTGATAAATGACTCAAAACTCCCAGAGATTTTCCTTCTCCCGATTGTTCAGACAGAGTTGGGTTCATGGCGTAGGAAGAGAATGACCAGAACGAATATGTGAGGTCATCCAAGCCATGATTGTTGGCTGATTAATAATTGAAGATTCCTTGCAAAAAAAAAAAAAAAGCGTTTGATTCCATACCTTTCATTTTTAAATTGCCCTGGGTCTTCAATTTTGGGAAAGTGTAGATTATTGTACAAATTTACTCAGTTTGCTCATCAATAACGATAATGTTCTGAAACTAATTTGTCACCGAGGAGCGCCACCTGCGATTCATTTTTCAAGAAAAATAAATTTCTAAAACCCCAACTCGAAATGTTTCAAAAATGAGGCCCAGAAAAATGGTAGGGTATTTTTTCCACATGTTCCGTAAAGAACAGGTCAGTGATGGACAATTTCGCACAGTAAATCGAAGTGATAAAAATCTGCCATTTTCGCTGCGCATGTAGTGGTCCGTCATACTTTGCATCCAGTGTTAATAATAACATTGAATTTTATCGTAAAACTTTTCGAAAAATGTCTGATTAGAAAAAAAAGGAAAATAATTCGTATTTCAGAGCACACTGGAAAAGTGTGGCCACTTTTTCGCTGCGTTACAACACACTTCGTCTCTTCCTGTTTTCACGGTTTTTCTCACTGAAGGGATTCGCTTGATACTTTACCCCAAAGAGTATGAAGTAAAAAAAGCTATGAAAACTGCGAGGAAGGAAAATTCCTCTCGAGCTGAAATTGAGAGAGAGAGAGAGAGAGAGAGAGAGAGAGAGAGAGAGAGAGGATGGTGTTGAGAGGAAGGATTTGTAGGGCTGCTGGGAATGTTAGTAGGTATCGTGATCTTTTGTATGAAAGGATTGGTAATGAGTAGAAAGAAAGAGTTCCGTGATTTAGAGAGAGAGAGAGAGAGAGAGAGAGAGAGAGAGAGAGAGAGAGAGAGAGAGAGAGAGAGAGAGAGAGTTCATGAGGAATTTCTTGAGATGATTACATTCGAAGAATAATCGAATTAATAAGACTTTTGAAGTAGATAATGGTCAACTCGAGTCGATTTCTTCCCCAGAATTTAAAAAAGAACAAGATGCATAAAATTACGTTCAGCGTCCTTGAGATACCTGCTAACACGCCTACAGATAGACTCGGGTGAAATATTAACTTGTTTCCTATTACTCTGAAAGAACAAATATTAAGTGGCTGAATAACATAAAAGAAGATCAGTAAAAATTTCGAATAACCGCCGATCTAAATTTGGAAAGTAATAGAGCGTATCGTTACTGCATTATCGTCAAAATGCCATGACTTTCTCCATTTCTTCCTCTCATTATGGGACGTTACATGAAGATGTGTGTCTCGCAAGATCCGGATGATGACGTCAGTGGGAAATTATAGGTTTGCTTGTGAGGTGAAGAAAAAATAATGGGATGCGGTATTACCGAAGACATTATGTTTTTGATGTGTGTAAGAGACTGAGGATAAAATTCGTAGATATGCTGTGTCAATATTTGAAGCAATAAATATCAGCTTTCTGCGTTAAAGGTCGTAGAAAGAGAGCACTCTCAAGGTCTAATTCTTACCGTATTCTTCAAACCTTGATCACGCTGATGTCCAGTCTCGTTAAAACCAGATTTCATGTCCAGTTTCGTTAAAACCAAGTTTTATGTCCAGTCTCATTAATACCAGATTTAATGTCCAATCTCGTTAAAACCAAATTTCATGTCCTTTCTCGTTAAAACCAAATTTCATGTCCAGTCTTGTTAAAACCAGATTTCATGTCCAGTTTCGTTAAAACCAGATTTAATGTCCAGTCTCGTTAAAACCAGATTTAATGTCCAGTCTCGTTAAAGCCAAATTTCATGTCCTTTCTCGTTAAAACCAAATTTCATGTCCAGTCTAGTTAAAACCAAATTTCATGTCCAGTCTCGTTAAAACCAAATTTCATGTCCAGTCTCGTTAAAACCAGATTTCATGTCCAATCTCGTTAAAACCAAATTTCATGTTCAGTCTCGTTAAAACCAGATTTCATGTCCATTCTTGTTAAAACCAAATTTCATGTCCATTCTCGTTAAAACCAAATTTCATGTCCAGTCTCGTTAAAACCAAATTTCATGTCCAGTCTCGTTAAAACCAGATTTCATGTCCAGTCTCGTTAAAAACCAAATTTCTTGTCCAGTCTCGTTAAAACGAAATCAGCGTTGACATGGACATACAAGGCACTAATCAAAACACAGTACTTTCATGTCGTTCACAGGCTTTTATAAATGAAAGATACTTTCCCGCTCTGGTAAAAATACGGCAATGAGATATCCTTATTTTGATGATGTATTGCGTAAGAAAACAACGACTCTTCCTGATTTACTCTATTTTTGAATGATCAGTGGTACATCTGAAGGTTAGTATCGTGTTTATTATCAATTCCTAACAGTGGTAATTTCCACCTAAGAGCAAAAGCTCTGCATTGCATCAAAATACAGAAGTTGTTTTGGGATAGTTTATGGGACAATTAGAATGCAAGATCATTTAACATGCACGGAGAAGTCCAATCATGTTTTCACTTTGCATCTAAAGTAACGTCGAGTTGAATCCCGCGAGGTTAATTGCTTGTTGTTGCTTTTGACTGAACGGGTCTTATCCCAACACACCCTTTGAAACATTCTCTCTCTCTCTCTCTCTCTCTCTCTCTCTCTCTCTCTCTCTCTCTCTCTCTCTCTCTCTCTCTCTCTATATATATATATATATATATATATATATATATATATATACATATATTTATATATATATATATATATATATATATATATATATATATATATATATATATATATATATATATATATATATATATATATATATATATATATATATATATGGCTGGAAAGTAATCTACCGTTATCAGTTTCCGTCTTGTTCCTTGATATCACTGCACCTGAAAGGGTTCAGAATGGATGGTCCTGGAATAACTGAAAAAAATTCGGTAACTTGTCCAGTTGCTAACATCCCCTTTTAGACGTGACAGTGGTTCCCATTAGGTAGGTACAGAGTGTACATCCGGCTACATATATCTGCAGATAAGGAATAAACAAGCTTCAGATGCTATTTGAGAAAAAATAAAAAATAAAAGTAGGTTTATCCGTGAAGCACCGACTTTTTTAAGTCGAGGCTGAACAGCATTATGAATTATAACATTTCTCAAACTGCATGTTATGTTGTATGAAATTTTGTTCTTAAATAGGCCATTCTTTTTCATTGTGGATAAACATAGCATTTTCATGAATAAATTTCTTAAAATCATTTTAAAAATTGACGCCAGTGGCGTGTCAAAACAAAGCTGTAGGAATAAAAAAATTTAATAACTCGCTGGTATTAAAAAATATATATATATAAAACATGGACATGAAATATTTCGGAAATAAAATGCCATGATGTCACTGTGACAGTTTTTTGATGAATTTAATAAAGCATTTGCTGTTATCAGGCAGTTTTTAACGGTAGCTCGAAGTACTAAAACCCACTGTAATATTTCTCTGTGCGTCTAATTTCATTCGCAGCTTGCAACAGTTCCGAATAAAGAAGAAGAAGAAGGAGGAGAAGAAAGAAAAAGTCTTTAAAAAGTCAAAATCCGGTATTCATCTGCAGAATAATATCACTTCACCCTTTGCCAGCCACGACAAAATGCTCAAATCCTTACCCGAGATACAATAAAAAAAACATATACATACATATTTCGAAATAGAGAAAAAATCTGCAGCCACTTTTCCATTGTGTTAGAGCGAAATATATCTGGCTTTACACTTTCGTGCTTTCTCTCACTAAAGGGGTTCGTCGATACTTGACACTAAAAAGTGTGGAAGGGGAAAACGCCAAGAGAATAGCGAAGAAGTTGATGCTGTAAAGGAGAGAGAGAGAGAGAGAGAGAGAGAGAGAGAGAGAGAGAGAGAGAGAGAGAGAGAGAGAGGGAGAGAGAGACTTGTATGACCTTTCATGTGAAAGGATTAACAACAGGGAGAGGAGAGATCGTGATACAAAGAACAGAATTAAGATAGGTAAGGAACATGAAATTATTTATAAAGTGAAAGAGAGTCAGCATGGTCTTTCCCACGAAAGATTGACAGTAAAGAAAAAAGAAAGCGTGTCCTGATTTTACAGAGGAAACAAGAGAGAGAGAGAGAGAGAGAGAGAGAGAGAGAGAGAGAGAGAGAGAGAGAGAGAGAGAGAGCCAGCATGAAATTCTGAATAAAGGATTTGATAACGGAAAGAGGTGACGAAATCCTTGATACCTTGGAAGAAAGGAGAGAGAGAGAATGTGGGCGTTATGAACTTCAAGTCCTCAAAAGCAAGGTTCACAAATGTTCAAAGGCTACCGCTGTAACTGAAAGGTACGTTCTTGTCTTTTAAATATATGAATGGCTAAGCAATTTATTTCTTAGTGTTTTCTTTGTTTCAAATTTTTTCGGGAGGTCAGAGACGGAAATGGCTGAGATCTTGACAGGGGACATAATAACAAAATTCAGAAATTTCAAAGAGAGAGAGAATAGAGAGAATGGTTTACTTACTTTTGGAGATGCCAGTATTTATTTTTTTCTTAATTGATACTGTCACGAAAACTGGAGGCGACAGTATATTCTTAGTGAATGCGATTTTTTTTTTATAAATAAGGCGTCTGATGTAATGTGCTTTAAATTTCCTTTATACATCATTTGAGTCATGTTTTTTTATGACGAATGGTGCTGAAGATCATCTTGAGTGTATGCTAATTTTTTCGAAAAATGGTGCACACGATTATATATATATATATATATATATATATATATATATATATATATATATATATATATATATATATATATATATATATATATATATATATATATATATATATATATATATATATATATATATATATATATATATATATATATATATATATATATATGTGTGTGTGTGTGTGTGTGTGTGTGTGTGTACCTTTCTTGTCATTGTAGCTCTATTGAAGGTATTGATTTGAGTTGAAATACAGATTAATATCATTACTTCGTCACCTACAGTGTAATTCTTCTATCTTTTTTTCTTTGATATACGCAGAAGAAACGCTAAATTTTGAAAAGTACTCGTTTTCCTTGAACGAAGAGACTGGCCTCCAATTCCTGAGGTTTAAGAGTGCGTGATAAATGTTAAGGATCTGCCTCAAGGAAGTGATTTTTACGCAGTTTTTAGGATAAGATATATATATATATATATATATATATATATATATATATATATATATATATATATATATATATATATATATATATATTATAAGCAGTTTCCCTGTAACAGGGGTATGCCCCTGTGAAAAAGCACTGCGCAAAAGTAGTGATTCCTTGATAACTTTAATGTACCTAATCCACGCCATTTAAGTCTTCCTCTCTTTCCTCTAACACATCTGATTATGCAATCATTTCATAAGCCTATCGTCGTTCATTCTTTCCACACAAGTTAATCATATCAAACTATTCTATTCCACCCCTTTAGCTACGTTAACCTTTTTACCTGTTCTACGTTTATCCACTTTTCTCAACGTGTCAGTGCTTCTTACCCATTTACTTCATTTATTGACATTTGACGCCCACACTTTACTTCGATAAAGAATGTGTAGGCTCAAGAGTCCTGTCATACATTCTTATCTTGGCTTCCATGGACAACCGATGTTTATTCCCAACCATTTCCTCACACCCTGGTACCTCGTACCTTCCTTAATAACAGTCCTTGCTTCATTTTTCTTGTGTCTGTTGGCAATCATAATCTTAAGGTTTTTCTCATTTGCTTTGTTTTCTTCTTCAGATTCTTTCATTATACACAATCAGGGTTGTAGCATCTATAAACTTCAGCCGTGCTATATTCCCTTATATTTCCTTACCACATTACTTTGCACCTACACCTACTGCCCTATCCGATATCCATAAGTATAAGTTAAGTATATCTTAGTTTAACCAGACCACTGAGCTGATTAACAGCTCTCCTAGGGCTAGCCCGAAGGATTAGATTTATTTTACGTGGCCAAGAACCAACTGGTTACCTAGCAACGGAACCTACAGCTTATTGTGGAATCCGAACCACATTATACCGAGAAATGAATAATTTCTATCACCAGAAATAAATTCCTCTAATTCTTCTTTGGCCGGTCAGAGAGTCGCACGGTGGGCCAACAGTGTGCTAGCCGAGTTAAGTTAAGTATAGTTTAGTTTTACCAGACCACTGAGCTGATTAACAGCTCTCCTAGGGCTGGCCCGAAGGATTAGACTTATTTTACGTGGCTAAGAACCAATTGGTTACTTAGCAACGGGACCTACAGCTTATTGTGGAATCCGAACCACATTATAGCGAGAAATGAATTTCTATCACCAGAAATAAATTCCTCTAACTCTTCATCAGCCGGCCGGGGGAATTGAACTCCGGCCCGTCGAGTGACAGTCCGAAGCTCAACCGACTCAGCCAAAGAAGGGCTATGTGCTAGCCAAGAGCTCTACCCACCCCTCCAATGAAGAACTTCCGGTATCCATAAAGAAATTGGACAGCCACAGAGATACAACGCCTCCCTGTCTTTGATCCACTTTTACACCAAACCAGTCTTCCGCATACATAGTCTGACACATCTTCCTAAAAAAGTTGCCCTTATCAACTTGACCTTTATTCAGTAGACCTATTTTTCGTCTGAACCATTCCTATGCTACCTTTCCATCATACAGACATACCTTACAAACGCTGGTGAGCCTCTCAGTAATGGTATCATTACCAACATAATTCAGCTACTCACTTGTAGTCCCAATAGCTTTGGACGGATTTATAATCTTCTGACTCTTAATTATTTATATGTCCATTCATCGACAAGCATTCTCAGCTGCGCACTAGCCCTATTTATTCCTCCTTCATTTTTTTTTTTTTTTGCTTCTCTTTTATCCATGTTTTTTCATAAATGTTGAAAATACTACTCCATCGACCAAAACTATATCTATTTCATTCTCTGTAATTTGCTTGATCACCTTCTCCCTTCTGTTTTTATGGCTGGCCTTGTTTTTTACACTTTCTTCGTGACTACCTTTTCTATCGTGTAGAATGCCTCTGCGTGATCTCTTTCTCATGTGACTGAAAAACATATATATATATATATATATATATATATATATATATATATATATATATATATATATATATATATATATATATATATTATATATATACAAAATGTATATATTATATATAGTATATATATATATATATATATATATATATATTAGAAATAATCACCACATGATCATGCGTGGAATAGAAATAAATTTCTGACTTACATCAGGATCGAACCCAGGTCTTTCAATTGAAAGACGAGACCGCTGCCAACCAAGCCACACAAGTCGTAAAAGAAGTTGGAACCTGAGTACCACTGTACCTGAGGCTTTACCTGGGCAGGCTAACTGCTTGCATACCAGCGTGTTTTCCCCAACTTCCCGACTCAGCAGTTATGTGTAATGTTATCTTAGTTTAACCAGACCACTGAGCTGATTAACAGCTCTCCTAGAGCTGGCCCAGGCCCATTTGACAGAGTTTCATTCGAATTATCCTTTCTGAGTGAATATGATAGAAATAATCAACACACAATCACATGTGGAACATGAATTTCTGAATCACATCAGGATCTAATCCAAGTCTTTCAGTTGAAAGACGAGACCGCTGCCAACCAAGCCACAAACACACACACACATATATATATATATATATATATATATATATATATATATATATATATATATATATATATATATATATATATATATATATATATATATATATATATGATGGGAGGTCCTCGTCATACATAAAGTGAGTGCAAGAAAGAGATGAACTGTGCAGTGTGTATATAGAGGTTTGTCACACTGCTGGTATGAAGTGACTAATATTATGGATGCTTTTCTCCACAAAGGTTTTCATCCTATATTCACCAGTGGAAATGTGAATATGATAGCGATTATTGTGGTAATTTTTTTAGTTATGAGCTGAGAGAGTACGGTGATAAAACATATTATCCATCATGTTCTCAGCAAATCTTTTAGGATAAGGTTGCTAGCCCCTTGTCGTATTTTATTATCCATGGCTGCAAGTCCCCATAGTTGTCTGACTACCGAATTCTTTGATTAGCATAAACAGAGAGCATTGTCCTTTTTATTATTATTATTTTTATATGACAGGGATATGTCCATCCCCTCCGTCCTGCCCTCATCTGAGTCTATTCCACATAGAGAGTATACCATTATATATGTATATATACTATATATATAAATATATATATATATATATATATATATATATATATATATATATATATATATATATATATATATATATATGTGTATGTGTGTGTGTGCGTGTGTTTATGTAGGTGCATGTATGTGCACTGGTATATTTTAATTGTGTATCCAAAATTTGTGAAGTGTCATTCTAGTTCCAGTGAGAATTTTTATCTAGTATCTGTTAACATTTTTTTCTGTCAATCATTATCGTAAAAATATTGACCCCTAGCTGCGACCAAGACGTCTTGTATAATCAGCCAACTCTTACTCAACCAAACTCTCGAAATAAAGAAGATAAATTTCTATACTTTTCGTAATGGATGGGAAACTCTTCGTCCTTGATTTTGCAAATTCATTGCTCACTGAACCCCCCAAGAATTAGTTTATAACTGTTGTAATTGCTTTTGTTTTGGGAATACTCCGATTAATTTCTTATAATTATCCAACAGTCTTTCTTCATTAATCTCTGATTAAGAGGCTTAATGTTTGCAATATTGCTTTTTTTTGCGTTATTTCCCTTATTACATCCTTATTACGAAGGTCATAACTGTAAAATTGTTAAATATTCATGAGGAGTTTTGAACATTTATTTTTAATTATATATATATATATATATATATATATATATATATATATATATATATATATATATATATTTATATATATAAATTCATATTATACATATACATACACATTTATATATATATATACATATATATATATATATATATATATATATATATATATATATATATATATAAAAAATATATATATATATATATATATATATATATATATATATATATATATATATATATATATATCAGTAAAATAAACCTTTGTGTAATATTCACTGAGACTGTTCGTCGTGGGATTTCTGCCACGTGTATGTCACTGACAGTTAGAACCTAATTTAAATAACTGTAAAAATATTATGCAGCAATCGGAGGGTTTCTTATACGCAGAATAGATTACAGTGCTATTTCGTTACAGAAAGTTTTATCAATATCCGTAAGTCATTTTAGACGTAAATTTGATAAGATTGGGTGACTTTTGTCAAAATGCAGAAGGAAAAGAATGTCTGTATCAGTTATTGTGACGTGGAAACCGCTTGAACCAGGGTCATTTTTTTTGTGAGAAATGTAATGCCGTAAGCAATCGAATTACAAATCACATAACCAATAACTATAGTTAGTATAAATGGAGCGTCAGTGAAAAAGAATCAGCGTCCAGTCATGTCAAATCATCAAAAACAAGATAGAAGTTTAAATTGTTTCTTGATGACATGTATGTATAAACAGTTAAGGCATCCGCAAAGAGAGAGAGAGAGAGAGAGAGAGAGAGAGAGAGAGAGAGAGAGAGAGAATATATGTGCGAGCCTACCTTGAGCATTATATGCGAAAGCGTCAAATAAAGCCAATAGAGGGGGACCAGGAGGATCCCTTGCAGATATTGAGAAAGTTTGGCCGGGCGTGAGGTTGTCTGTGATAGAAGTGTCGACGAGAACTTTTCTCAGAACCAAGAAGAAGAAGAAGAAGAAGAAGAAGAGGAAGAAAAAGAAGACGGGGGAAAGAATGAAGATGGACGACTCCGTCTTCGGGAAAGTCTCTCGACTGAAGTTCGGGCTGAAGTTGTATATAGAGGGAGAGCCGTCCTTTCCACAAACTCGTATAAACAGCCGTTAAGCCCATAAGGGGAATTATTTACTGCGCTCATACTGTAGGGTGATATATACAAAAAGTTGTCTTATAAAGTCAACTAGCGCTGGTGCCGGCTTTTCCAGTTTGATGCATCACCATGGGCGGAGGCTTTGCGAGAGAGGCGGATATTTGGAATAACGTTCAATAACCCGTGCGGAAGTCTTACCTTGAGATAAAAGAAGTATAAAATACCGTAATGAAAACAAATTATTGTGAAGCGAACATTAATACTAGTGACGATTTCATTGCTTTGTCGCAGTTTCGTTATGGAGAACGTTATTTTGTTCAAAGGGTAAAATAATCTTGTCGAAGGTAATGCTCAGGAAATTGTGAAGACACTTTAAATGGCTCATCCAAATTCCATTGTTTTATTATTTATTCATTGCTTCCGTTAGTAATATTTTTTATTTAGGTTATAATACTGAGAAATAAGTTCAAATTCTTACTAGCTTTGCAAAGTATTTGACGCTAGTATGTAACTGTGTACTAGGTAAAGCCATAGCGAGTTCCATATATCACAGGAATTTAAGCCACTATAATGAACTGAAAACTCGACAAATAGAGCTAAAAGTTCACTTTGCCGCCGGTACACCAACACTGGAAGGTCAAAGTTTAAATCAACGACTCCCAGTAAATATTAAGGAAGGAAAGTCTCCGGTGAGGCTTGATCAAGCCAAGACTGCCTCCACAATTTTACCCGAATAAAGAGAGAGAGAGAGATGGCAGTTTTCATTATTGTCCTTTTTTAGTTTTCGGTTAAAGAAAACTATTGCGCCGGCTTTGTCTGTCCGTCCGCACTTTTTCTGTCCGTCCTCAGATCTTAAAAACTACTGAGGCTAGAGGCCTGCAAATTGGTATGTTAATCATCCACCTTCCAGTCATCAAACATACCAAATTACAGCCCTCTAGCCTCAATAGTTTCTATTTTATTTTAAGGTTAAAGTTAACCATGATCGTGCATCTGGCAACGATTTAGGACAGGCCACTACCGGGCAGTGGTTAAAGATTCATGGGCCACGGCTTATGCAGCATTATACCGAGACCACCGAAAGATAGATCTATTTTCGGTTGCTTTGATTATACGCTGTACAGAAAACTCGATTGCTCTGAAGAAACTTCGGCTCATTTTTTACTTGTTTTTTTCTTATGTCGGCAAAAGGATTTATCTTTGTCTTTTAAAATCTTGATTTCAGTCATTTCCGCACTACGCACACAAACACATATACATATATAAGTTCACATCTTAACTTTTATTTTTTGGGATATTGCCATCTAATATGAGGTAATAATTCATTTGAAAATATGAATCCGTACATTTATCATTTAATCTTGCGATATTTTTTATGTTGCGTCAATCTCAGTGATCTTTAGTATTTTCTCTGTTGATTACAAGTTCTTTTGGATATATATTACTTTTTAACCCAAATTGCGTGGCGCTTTTAATAGCGGTATTGCTGTTTAAATAAAAAAAAATTACACAGTTTGTTAGGGTGTTGTTTTATGTAAAACTGAATATATACCGCATATTTATAGTGAACTGAAATTTGTTTAGAAAAATCTGGGTTACAGCTAGTGCACGTAGAAATATCGATTTTCTGCTTAAGAATGAAATCATTGCATTTGAAATAGGTGTTATCAGTTGATAGTCAGAATCACATAATAAGTGTTTTTGTACTAAAATGAACAAAATTATAGAAGGTTTGTCACACCCGAATGTTTCTGACTTGTTTACAGTTTTGAAATTCATATTAAAATGTTCAAAGCACCTATCAGTAATGGCGGTTAAAGCCTCTTCCAAGCTGTTATTGGGAGTATCTGTGTAGTGAACTGAATCATGTGTCACTGGAAAACACACTCACGCATACTTACACACACGTGTATGTATGCATTTTATATATACAGTATATATATATATATATATATATATATATATATATATATATATATATATATATATATATATATATATAGTATATACATATATATATGTATATACATATAGTGTACATGCATACATATATTTATACACATATATATATATATATATATATATATATATATATATATATATTATTTCTTTTACATCTGATATATACATATCATATATATTCTAAATGATAGTTAAATGAGAGATATATGCATTTAATGGCCATCGAGTACCCTCGAGGCCAGAGCGCTTCGGTACCCCAGATTCTGAGTGCAAAGAACGATCACTGCTAAACTTTTAGCCAGGAAACTTTTTTTCCTAGTAAAAGTTCAACCTCACCTAGGCACTACAATCCAACTACCATTGAAACAGCTTTACGAAAGCCTTCTCATACCTCAGTATCTCAATAACAAATAATTTTTACTTGTAAGACACGAATATTGTAACTGACAAGTTAAATGCGAGATTTATGTTATTGATGGTCTCCGAATAGCCTCGAAACCTAGAGAACTTCTACCCAGAAATCCTGTGGGCATAGGACGATAACCAGCCTTCCCACTTGAGTACTTTTTATTTCTTTCTTTTCCAGCAATGGGGCAATGACCTCTCCTGCACACTACGCTACTACTGCCCTTTAGCATTCACCTTTGAAAAAGTCCTCTCGCACGCCAGTATGTCTGTCAATTGTAAATAAATTTTACATGCTATGCGTCTATATTGTAACTGACACACAGATGTGCGAGTGAGCTATACGTATAATTAAATGTATATATATGCGTATATATATTATTTATATTATGTATACATACATACACATACATACATACATACATACACACACACACATATATATATATATATATATATATATATATATATATATATATATATATATATATGAAAATATATATCTATATCTATCTATCTATGTCGATCTATATACATATATATATATATTATATATTATATATATATTTATATTTATATTTATATTTATATATAAAGAGAGAGTGTTGCCCGTTTCGACCTGCTTTATATGTATAATAAAATGAAATTGTCATATTCCTAGGGCACCAATGCCGTGAGCTAATGTGATTTATAATAACCTAATGGATTTATTTTTAACATTAAACCTTTCTTTCTAAATAAGTTGGCTTAGAGAAAATATAGTGTGACGGTCTTGAAGACATTCGGTCTGAAACTTGGGTACTCACAGTGGAACCCCATGTGCAGAAAACCTCTGCAACATATATGTTTCATATACCATGTGAAAAGCTCATCAGCAACCTAAAAGCACTGCATCTTTCACCTCTTGTCTTGCACACGCTCTCATTTTCCCTGGATATTAAGGTCTTCCTCTCGAGTACCTGCTTCACACACACACACACACACACAACACACACACACACACACCACATATTGCAACTCTGGCTTCCCTAGATACTCCTAGTTTACTCGCAATATTTTTACTTAGGTTCTGCTATTTTTCTTGATTCAGTTCCTCTTTCTTCTTCCCTCATCCTTCTATCATCCTAAATACTCAAAAATACTTCTAAGAATCTACGGTTTTTATTCTCTCAACGTTCATACCAACTGGTCAGTCTGTATATAGAGATATTTTCTTGATACTCATAATCCACTGGCTGTGACTGTATCAAATTCCAATATAGAAATCAAATGGACTTCAGAAATTAAAACGATCGGAAGTGATGACAGACATTTGAGTTTTTATGAATTGTTATAATTTGCTAAAATCCATGTTGATGATTTTCTAGAGTGTATTTTATACTTTACATAGCAGACCACTGGAAAAACCATTCTCTAGAACCACTTTTATTGAACCATTTGAACTCTTTGTAAAATACTATTAATAGGAAGTCACTACATGCATTAAGTATTGTATACGTGGAATTTTTAAAATCGTGTATATATATATATATATATATATATATATATATATATATATATATATATATATATATATATATATATATATATAAACTCGTAGGCGTCCAGTTAAAGGCACTCAGTACAATTGATAGTTTATTGCTAATGCCGACGGTTCACAACTACATTGTTGCATCTTCAAGGCTGAAATACAGGTAGTTGACTCTCAATAATTATTCATAAAAACATTTATTACAACAAAAGTTAAGTATACCCTAGTTTAACCAGACCACTGAGCTGATTAACAGCTCTCCTAGGGCTGGCCCGAAGGATTAGATTTATTTTACTTGGCTAAGAACCAATTGGTTACCTAGCAACGAGACCTACAGCTTATTGTGGAATCCGAACCACATTTTAGCGAGAAATGAATTTCTGTCACCAGAAATAAATTCCTCTTATTCTTCGTTGGCCGGCCGGAGATTCGAACGCGGGGCCAGCAGAGTGCTAGCCGAGAACTGAACCCACCCGCCTAATGAGGAACTATATTTATTACAACATCTAATTAAAAACACTACAGTATTATCTCATTAGTTTCATGGTGTCTCTGATATTTTAAAATGAATTAACATTTTAAATGAGATAATACTGTAGTGTTTTTAATTAGTTGTTGTAACGAGTATGATTTCGAGAGCTGCAGCTCTGGTGTTGAAGTTTATATATATTTATATATATATATATATATATATATATATATATATATATATATATATATATATATTAGTAGGTGAAGGGTGAAGGATCAATCCTTTATTCATTTTCAATAGTTTATTGTTGCTGCGAGGTTTCAGGATGAAAAGTCCCATTTTCAAGCTATAAAAATAGAATTTAAAAGTTAAAATAACAACTCGGACTAAAAATCAACTTAAAAAAATTTATATACAAATAATATAAAAGTCAAGTACAAAGGATAGTGAGGATGAGGAAGACTGGGTGTTTAACTGTGGAACTAGTTGTTTAATGAAGAGTGATTCCAAGATTGCTAAATATTGTTCGTTAGGAGTTTGGCCTACTGAAAAGGAACAAAGGACTGATCCTTCACCCTACACCTACTGATGTCTACCGGTTGATAGAACCCTTTTCAATCCTCACTAAAATATATATATATATATATATATAAAATATATATATATATATATATATATATATATATATATATATATATATATATATATATATATATATATATATATATATATATATATCTTTATATGTATTTATACTATATAATATATATATATATATATATGTGTGTGTCTTTTTGTATTTATACTGCAATGTATATGTTACGAATTAGCTAACAATAAGTATTATAATCAAGATATATCATTAACTGATTGTAGTTTGTATGTGTGTGTTAAAATTTTATTAGTCCTAACAACGATCTAGACATCGTCTAAATATATCGTAAATGACAAAGATAAATTGTTACAGCGTCATGATCAACGGTGTGCGTTTAAAGCGTAGAATCAGCGAAGGTGATGTGATTAGTACCTCAGGGAGGCGTAGTCATAGACAAACGAGTAACTTTGACACAATTTGGAGTTTATTTCTTAGATGAGCTTAAGCTTTATTATTATAGTTAGTAATGCTATTAGGAAAATTACGTTTCATATTAGAAAATGACGGAAAATCCATAAGCACATTCACAAAGAACTAAGTTTGATTGAATGAAATAACGTTAACTATAATGCCCTTTTTTCAACTGTCTGTTAATATTGAGTGAAGCCCTTCATGTTATTACAAAATTTCTGTTCAGAGACTGAGAACAAGTGTATCACAAAATCATTTTCCAATGATGAGAGATGAGAGTCCAATAAATTAACTTCTTAAGAGGAAATAATTGAATTGAAAATAGCCATTATTATTTTTTTATCTTAAGAGGAAATAATTGAATTGAAAATAACCATTATTATTTTTTTTAGATCCTAAGCTCTATTAATTCCTGCTTGCTGCTGTATTTCAGGATATATTTCAGATATAGGCTGCCTTATTTTCAGCTGTTGAGGTGTTGCTAAACCCTTTGTTTTTTTATCAGTATGCTTTTTGTTCTTAGTTGTTAATTGCACATTGTCCGTTTCCATTTGGTCAGTATATATAAATGAATATTTTGCATTCATTTCAGAGGATTTCAGTATATATATGATAGAATATTTTGCATTAATTTCAGAGGATTTCAGTGTATATAATAGAATATTTTACATTCATTTCAGAGGATCTTGGTGATGTTTGCTGAAGTTACAAACATGTTCTGTTGAACTTGCAATGCCCCTGACCAATCAACATTCATTTGGAAATGTATGAAAGTGAGTCATGAAAGTTAATTAAGAATGAAAAGAAAAGTTTTATTAATTGTTTGCGTAGTTTATGTATCTAAAGAAGAATTGAGAGGGTGAAATTTGTTGAGATGTGTAGTTAGTGTAGGCGAAAGAATGGAAGGGAGCATTTTGATAATGTTAGGTCATGTGGAAAGAAATGGGGATCAGTTGGTGAAAAGTTTTTTATAATTTAGAAGTGTTAGCAGGAGGAGGAGAAGAAGAAGATGTAGAAAGTGCTGGATAGATGTTAAAAAGAGGTACTTAAAAGGAAGGGTCCTATTATGCAGGAAGTACCAAAGTGTGCAGAGAGTACATAGGTTAAAGATGCAGTTTGTGTAAGAGGTCGACAATCTGTTGATGAACCTTCTCTGTAGGCATATGAAGCAGCTAGTTTTGTGGAAGTTTTCTGCACAGGGGTTCAGCCGTGGTTTAAATTAAAGTTAGAATGTGGCAATGACCGTTGTATGGATATTTCTCAAGAGCCATCCTCTGGGAGGGGAAGTGGCTTATATATGTTTTTCTAAACTGAAATATTATGCCACAAGTACCTATTCATTTTACCTTGGGAATAACTTACATCCAAAAGGAAATTATATGTGATATAGGATCCGAACAACTTAATGAATAAGTTAACTGTCCACCTCGGCATCAACCCAAAAGCATTGGTTCTGAACATGGCCGGGCCGGATGCGCTTGTCGTATATAATTTCCTTTGGGTGTAACTTATTCACAACGTACAGTCAGTTCAACGTTTAGGATATTTGTGGTCTAATTTTGGAGGGTATAGAAAAGTAACATATGAATTAGTGACACAACTCTCGTTTTATACATGTATATATAATATAATATATATATATATATATATGTATATATATATATATATATGTATGTATATATATACAGACATACACACATATATATATATATATATATATATATGTGTGTGTATATATATGTGTATATATATACATATATACAGTATATATGTGTATATATATGTATATATATATTAAGTATATTATTTATGTATATAATTATAGCTGTGTTTGTATTTTTAAGCACTAGATAACTTATCTATAGTATATATCCCCTAAAGAAATTTCAAAAGAGGAGACTTATCTCGAAAGCTTCACCCTTGAGTAATAACTATTTAAAGGTTCCTTATTTGATTACTAAATGTTTACGACTTACTTGACAGCAAGCATATTTCTTTATGAATTTTATGAAGCCTGACGCCACGAGAACCATCTGTGGTTTTCGTAAAGTTGTTTCATTTTCTTAGGAAAATTGTATAAATTCAGTTAACGCCTATCTTCTTTGGTTATTTTTTTTTGACAAAGTCTTGCCCAGTATGGGGTTTGTATTCTGTGAGTTTAATACGGAATAAATAATGTCATTATAAGTGTCATTACCAGCTAAACAGTAATGGTCCCTGTGAAATCCACACGATCATTTATTGGAATAAACTACCCTGTTTGTCACTGCTGTCTGTTGCAAATAACTCTGGCGGTGTGTAAGAAAATTCAGTGCCTGCCTGTATTTGCTCGTAGTATGAGAAGCGGTTAACTGCTCTTAATTCTTCCAAGCAAGTTGAAATTTAACTGAACGCTTACGGGACAAATGTGCGAGTAAACAATACCAGAATCATCTGTATAATTTACAGTACTATGTTTTTTTTAACATCCACCATACGAAAGTCATACCTTGACATTGCACCATAACATTTTGTTACATGGCTGGGTTGCCAGTTGTTTTCAGAGCTGTATTAAACTATTTCCCAGTAGCAAGTCACAGCTGTAAAAGCTTTCGTAAACTATTCAGTGCAATCTGTTTGCCCTTTTAGGCCACACGAATCCTTGCGTTCCTCGTTCTCGTTGGTGTTTTATCTTCACGAACAAACACACAACTCGCCATGTATGTTTGCCTCCGGAAACGAGACCATCAACAAAGTTGTTTTGGAGCAAATTGTTCGGACATATCATTTTGCTCAAACTGAGAAACAAGGACTTTCAGTTCCTGCTGACTTCCTGAAGCTAAACGAAGACTTCGTCTATGTTATTGGGCATCGTTGATGCGTTTAGTGTTTTCAGAATATACTTTCACCTTGACTAATGCAACGCGCATACTTAGTAGGAAGTTATAGATAATAGTATTCAATAGCATTTTTTCTGATTTCGTCCACAAATACTTTAATAATCTCTCCTTCCAGATGCTGATTTTGTTCTTTTATATGCGCTAACTGAAGCTTATCATTTGTTTCAACGAATATTTCATTATATTAATGAAAGATGTATTTACTGAATAAAGACCAAGGAAAAAAAATATGCGGAATGTGTGACCCGAGCAAACATCTCTCTTAACACTTGTGCAATTTTTTATTGCATCATTTAATTAAACTTTGCTCCTTGTCAAGGAATCCAGTTTCATAATAATGCATGTGGTAATATAGCAATAGGGTCCGTTATGCCTCCCGTCTTTCAAAACAATAAATTATATTAATGTAACTGAGATGAATTTTAATTTCACTCTTCACTAACAAAAGTGAATTATTCTTCCCATTGAATAGCAAAGAAATCGTAAATGGCACAGTGAAACATGATTTTCTTTGGAAATGCCAATGGCATTTGGATACAAAAGAGACTCAGTGGTTCATCCATGACTCAATAGTTTAAGCCTGAATGTGGCGGTTACGTTGTGTTGTTTTTTCTCTAGAGCCACTCCCAGTTTGGGGAAACATTAATGAGTATATGCATACGTATGTATGTTTAGTGAAGAGCTTCATTTTATGTATATCATATATTTAATTTAATGGCATTTTAGTTCTTACATATACATAGACTTGTCAGTGTTAAACCACCTACTATTTTAAAATACACTGCCTACTATTCATGTGGTTAGCAGCTTACGATAGAAGTTACCGACATATGATAAACGGTAAATGTTTAAAAAGTCAAGTCAACAAAGATGAGAAAAAGTATCGATAAACGACCTGCTGCTTTAAGGATATTTGGCGTTTGCCGTTTTTGTTAGGACTCCATTTTTTTTTTACAAATGTCTTGAAGTACTGTAAATAATAGTGTAAAGAAAATAATTTTTTATATAAAGATAGAAAGTTATGAGATGGTGACTTGAATCAGGCGATGCAGCGTTTAATGTCTTTCTGTGCTTCGGTATTAACGATTGACGTTGAAGCCATGAAAGAACCTGTATATAAATATACCTATATCTATCTATCTATCTATCTGTATATGTATGTGTGTGCGTGTGTGTGTGTGTGTGGTGAATGTATGTATATATATATATATATATATATATATATATATATATATATATATATATATATATATATATATATATATATATATATATATATATATATACATACACTAGCTGATCAACCTGGCGCCGCCCGGGAAAACCCTAAATGACAAACAATAAACTCTCTCTCTCTCTCTCTCTCTCTCTCACACACACACACACACACATTTTCCCCTCTTTCTCCTCTCTAACACCCCCCCTCTACTCTCTCTCTCTCTCTCTCTCTCTCTCTCTCTCTCTCTCTCCCTAACATCCCTCTCCTCCCTCCCTAACATTTCTCTCTCTCTCTCTCACTTACTCTCCTCTCATTCTCTCTCTCTGTCACCCCATTCCCAACCCCCACCCCCTTTGGTGCCATTGATGTCTTACCCCAGCAGTATTCTTTTTCAGATAGTAAGTCATATGCATACCGAAATTAGGCATGATAAATTCGTAAAGTTACTGAGTCTATGGGCATAACCAGTCCCATTTCAGGAAAGCCCTTCCATCCCCACCCCCTTTTGGTGCCCTTTGGGGCTAGTGATGTCTTACCCTCACAGTGTTCTTTTCGAGATAGCAAGTCATGTGTATACCAAGTTTGGTCGAAATTGCTCAATGCATTTCAGAGTGTATGTGGAACATACACACACACACATACATCCATTTATATATAACTATATATATATGTGTGTGATATATATATATATATATATATATATATATATATATATATATATATATATATATATATATATATATATATATATATATATATATATATATATATATATATCACCTCCTGCACTATGAGATACGAAGGGTCTCTGGAATTCTTTCTGCTCAGGTTTTTCTTGTCCTTTCACTTTTTCAGATCTCCACTCTTCCATTTCGTGATCTTTACCCAAGTTTATATGGGTCTTCCAACTCTCTTTATGCCCAGGGGAATCCGGCTGACACTGGCGTGCTCCGTAGAATGGTTGAACTGACATTATCTCCTTTTCCTGTGGGTCATCTCTAATTTTCATTTACTTTCGTTGTCTTGATATGATTCATGTTCCCCTAGCAAAGAAGATCGTACTAGATTAATATATAATCTATTTTCGTAAACAGTTCCAGCCTATCTCATTTGTAAAGTTTGTTCAGGCTTCCCATGGTACGATTTGCATTTTTGACTCTCACTAAATTCTATCTCAAGAGAACCTGTATTGAATACCAAAACATTTGAAAGGCTTGACGTCATTAATCGTTTCTTCAGCCATTGTTATGTCATCTCTATGTGTATATTCTGTCGTCTTTATTTCTGTTTTCCCAAGATTTACCTTCAGTTTCATTTCTTTAGATTTATGATGCAATATATTATGCAAGCTTTGCAAATCTTTTGGTGTCTTGCTGATGAAAACAGCAGCCAACTCCAGCCACTATTTTCATTATAAAATCCTTAAGGAGGGCAAACAGCCCCTCACTGTTATTCCTAAATCCACTTCACAAGAATCCATCGACATTGACTTCGCATCTGCTTCGTTCATGAATAATTCAAAGTAGTTTTACATATTTAACGAGAACTCCACAGTGACGTAAGACCTTCCAAAATACTGGTTTGAGGATGCTGTCAATTGTTTTCTCGTAATCAACAAAAGCCTTCAGAAGGGGATTTAGTTTTTCATAAAAATATTCGGTGTTTATGTTGTGGGGTGAGGGGAGTTGTTCAAGAAGGTATTTTCCTATGCGTCTCTCGATAGTAGTTAAATTTTTTTTTACGGAAATTTAATGAGAGCAGAGTTATCTTACAAGTGATTTCACCATGAATTAAACACTGTTTAAGGCATGCGTCTTTATTAGTGAACTTTAGAAAGCACAACTCTGGGAGATAAATCTACTGCTATTTTTCTCAGCCACTAAAGCTATATATATATATATATATATATATATATATATATATATATATATATATATATATATATATATATATATATATATATATATATATATATATATATATTTTTTCAATTTACCTCTGTCTTCCTTGTTCCATTTTTTCAGGTGTGTGGATTGCTTTGCGTGAAAGTTTCAGATGCAGTAAAGCAAGGAATTTGGGGGTCATTATTGGCCGAAGAATTATTACCTCCAATAAATCTTATCTTTATTAGAGCAACCTTTCTTGCATTTTACGTGACACTGTGTCTTGGGCTTTAGTTAAGAAAATGTAATACATACCTTACTATTTCCTTTAAAATAGTAGTTAGTAGATTTTACTTTTCCAAATATGTTAACACGTCATGGGAAACTATTTTTTGTATCTAAAGTGAGCAGAATTACCCATGTGACACTGATACTTTATAGGCACAATGCAGTAACATGTTATGTTTCACGTTTCGGTTGCAAGTTGTTTTTCAGTGCTTTTTACAATATCAAGTCACAGCAGAAAAAGCTTGCGTGAACTGTTCAGCTTAATCTATCTGTGCTCATAGGCAAAGCGAACCTATGTATTCCCTGTTCGCATTCGTGTGTTTCATCTTTCACACACACTCCCACGCACACGCGCAGAGCACTACGTGTCTGTTTGTCCTGGAAAACGAGGCTATCAACAAAGTTGTTTTGGACCAAGCTGTTCGGAGATAGCAAGGAACAGAGAATAGACGGGAGAGGCAGGAGGGAGGTGAAGAGGGTTGGGGGTTGGGGAAGAGAACAGGGTGGGAAGAGGGTGGAAGATCCTTGAAGAGTGAAGAGTTAGGCTTTTGGAGGTGGTTGGGGAAGGGTGAGGTGGGATTGGTGGGGGGGGGGGGAAGTTTTAGGATAAGGATGGGGAGAGTTGAGGAAAGTCCTAGGAAAGAGCGCTCAACAAACAGGAAAACTCCCTAACTCCTAGCTTCCCCCCCCCCCAAGATCCTTTTGGGGGCCTTTTTCAAAGAGAACTCCGGCAACTCGGCCCTCCGTTAGAGAGTTGTATTATATTGATAGGGGAATCTGGGGAGAGAGAGAGAGAGAGAGAGAGAGAGAGAGAGAAAGTTAAAAATAAAGAACTTTTAACTTCGGGTTATTCGACGCTGAATCGGTGGCAGATGTTGGTTAGCAGCTTTGCCATCAGTTTTATGATGAAAATCGCCAAAAGCAACAATTTTGGGCATTCTTTCTCAAAGTTCTGTCGAGGAATAGTTCCGAGTACATATGATTTTTTTCTCCCTTTGTTAGGAAACGTTATACTCTATGTATCTAACAAAAACCGTGATATTTTTATGGTTAAGCAGATGAGCATGAAATGAATAGAGCAACCCGTAAAGTGTGTGTTTTATACTTTTATGTAAATGGCCCTAGACTATTTGTTTATGTAAATGGTCCTAGATTATTTGTTTAGTGCATATTCTTTTATGGGTGTGTTTTTACGCTTGAATCACAATCGGGAAAGTTAAATTAAATGCTCAAATAAAGGATTACATATTTATTTTAACTCTGACTAGGAAATCCATCCTGGAATTCGTAATGAAAAGCAGCTAATAATTCAAAGCATCATTTGAACAGTGAACAACAATACAAGGAAATCCAACAACATAAAAAGTGCCTTATATTGTATAAAGCTAATAATCTCCTATCGATAGATTTCCCTGAAGACACGGAGGTTTGTTTTTTTTATTTTTACGTTGTAAATACAAACAAGAAATGACATACTGATGGAAACTCGCGAACATAATACGTCATGAAATAAAGATACCTGCTTGGGTAATTCCTTATGTCTTATGTTCTGTTAATTTTCCCATGACGTTTTCATTACTGATTTATTTTGTTTTTCTTGCCATCTTTCTTGTTCTTGCTGTACTTTTGTCTTTCGATTTACTATTACCCTCGACGTTATTATCATTATTATTGCATCTAGGTATATTTTAAACTTTCTTTTTTTTTTTGTAAATGGTCTTAAGCAGAAATAAATTACTTTTATTATTTTGTTATTGTGAGGAGGACGAGAATTGCGAAACATTGTGTTCCATTCTTTGAAAGTTTCTCCTAAACCTTAGATGTTACCAGAAAACCGGAGGATATTGTGATAGAGGCTACCCCGCTAAAATTAAGAAATGGAATATATATTACGTAAATTTAACATGAACGCATTTCATAAACCGGAAGAAATTGTTTGGAGAAACAAATGCATACACGCACAAAAAACGAGGAGGAGGTTAATCTTTTGCCTTCTCAGATTTATTATTGTGTCCCATTGCCTCCCATACCGACCGTGCTCCCAAGGCCTCTTAGAGGTTTGTAAGCATTAATGTTCTTATGAAGTTTCTAGATCTATGCCTATGGACAGTCACGTGAACGTTAGTTCTTCATTGGAGGGGTAGGTAGAGCTTTCGGCTGGCACGCTGTTGGCCCAGGGTTCGACTCTCCGAGCGGCCAGTGAAGAATTAGAGGAATTTATTTCTAGTGATAGAAATTCATTTCTCGTCATAATGTGATTCGGATTCCACAATAAACTGTAGGTCCCGTTGCTAGGTAACCACGTAAAATAAATCTAATCCTTCGGGCCAGCTCTAGGAGAGCTGTTAACCAGCTCAGTGGTCTGGTTAAACTAAGATATGCTTAACTTTTTACGGGAACGTTTGTGCCAAAACGTTTGGCCAGACAGTCTCGCTCTCTCCAAGTCCAGAGACTTTGGTCTTGCAAAGCTTCACTTGCCGAGAGACCAGGGGTATCATAATTGGCCCTGCCATATCGATATGGGTATCCCTAGATGTCTTTATTGACTTTTTAAAATATTCTCTGTTCCTATATTTTGATTTAGGTAATATTGTAACATTTGAATAGGAGATGGAACTATAATATTGTAACATCTGAATAGGAGTTGGAACTATGTAGTGTGAATTTTGTTTTCATCTTTACAAATTATGCTTAATATACTTTGAAAAATTACTATTTTTCAGCGGTATAACATCTCATTATAAATTAACCTGAATATGTAAAGAACTTATAGGAAATGCTGATTGGGTTAATTGCTTTACGAAACTAAGATTCATAAAGTTAGATATTATAAATAATTACCATTATGCATTACTGTTAATGATATCGGATTAAAAAAATAAAGCCACATTGTTTCTTATGAAAACGTAAATGCAGTTTGAAATGCTGTTTTGTTATCAGTTTGCAAGTTTTATCGTTATAATTATTATTGAAAAAATCTTGATTACTAGTGAGGATCCTCTCTCTCTCTCTCTCTCTCTCTCTCTCTCTCTCTCTCTCTCTCTCTCTCTCTCTCTCAAAATCCTACTTAAATCTAAAGTGTTATCGTTGGTATTTTTAGATACTTTGCGTGAGAAGAAGCATTAAGGATTCAAGCACTTACACAGTCATTTTCATCATTTAGCCGTGCTTTTAACGTACTCGTTCTGGATATGACATTACACGCAAGTTAAAAGACGCCAAAAAAAGCCTCGGATCTTCTTCTCGCTCACGTAATTACACGTTTCTAATCTCACTGGGTTTACCCTGAGAAGGAAATAAAGAGCGTGGCGGATATGAGTTCCTAAGACGTTAGCATAAGCATTGCTGGAGTCCTTTGGCAAAGGCCGATTTCCGTCATATATTTTTTTTTTTTTTGTTTATTGTTTTTATTAATTTTGACGGAAAAAAAGGTAGATGTTCTTGCTGGATGTTCGCATTACAGTCAGCTTTCAATAAAGTATTACAAGATAACATAAACATACACACACACACACACCTTTTCCCAATTTCGCAAATGAGTGAAACCAGACGGTTGCACCCTCTGGTTCTTAGCATATTTCGTGGTTCGGTCTCAATGTGAATCAGAAATTTATTTCTGTGAAACACGTTCCTATGTGTTCATTTGCACACACACACACACGCGCACACACAAATATATGTATATATATGTGCATGTGTGTGTGTCCACACGAGCGCGTGCTCGATCGAGAATGAACCAGGCGTGCAAAAAACTTCCGCAATCTCCTGGACGACATGGCGGAGAAATATTTCCCCAACCGCTGAGATGGGGGATGGGGCGCTCCCCTTCCAACCTCACGGCTCCTTGTTGTCGTTTCCCTGTCACTTTTCACCATAACCTCTGGCGGGAGATGGGCAGGCTTCCCTCACCCCGTCGCTCTCATAAGTTTACCTTCCGTTTAATTAAGATTTCTCCATTGGCTCGTATTGAATTTGCTATGTTAGGCCTATGTCCTCCTCCCCCTCCTTGCCGACATATGAAGGATAGATATATGGGCCTCTGCGATATGGGGCTTCTTTCTTGAATGCAGAGGCCGCTCCGATACGTTTTTTCTTTTTTCGTTTCTTGAAGGAGGTGTCATCTCCGGACTGATTAACTGCGCCTTGTGACTCATATCAGTTTTTAAAGATGGTTTGTCATTACTCAGGAATGAATCAGGTCGTCATGGAATGCCATCCCATTTTATTTTAGGCATCGCTGTTTATTTAGAAAAAAGTAACAACAATTTACCTCCGTGTCGAAGATCTATTGAGGTTTCAGTGTCACTGTTGGCTACAGAAAAAGATAAGCACTTGGAAATTTATATTTAGCGCTCTTGACGAAGTATCGACTTAAAAGGAACCTTTCCTTTTCTAAACTAAATCATAGATGGCTGAAACACAAAATTATATATATAAAAAAGATGTTAAAATATCACTCTGAAACATTTCTTATTACTTGGCGTGTGCCCGAGTCCCTACTGTGTATTTTAAGATTTGGAAACTGTTCTCTGGCTGTGCTGGGATTCGGGCCTAAGTGACACCCATGCCCTTTAGCGCCAGACAGTATTTAACCTAGTGGCACAGTCTCAATCCAGCTGTGCTGAGATTTTCAGTATTAATGGAATGAAACCTTTTCAGGAGGTGGTATGTTCATTGCTCCATGGAAATCTTTGTTAGATTATGTGGATCAGAAAAACATAGTATGATTATATTCTGGAAATGAACAACTGCGTGCCCATATCTGTCTATTATTCCAAGTACTCGTATTTTGCTGCAACGTAATGAAAGTCCAGGCAACCAGACGAATAAAGATGACTCAAATAATTTCCTTCCACGTATTGGCACAGTCACTCTTGTGGTAGGAATCATCACAAAGGGAGTAATGTCCAATTCACTTCGATTAAAGTGAGGGTGGTTTCGTTATGTTTCGGTTGCAGAATCGATCAGCTATCTATATTTACACATTTGTTTTGGATATTTACGATGTTCAGTAGCCTCAAGTGTGTGTATGTGTGTATATATGTAATATATATATATATATATATATATATATATATATATATATATATATATATATATATATATATATATGTGTGTGTGTGTGTGTGTGTGTGTGTGCACACACTTACTTTTACACTAATGCACACACACACACATATATATATATATATATATATGGATAAGTGTGTTCTTATTTTCTCTAGTATTCCGAATACACTTAAGTATGTACGAAACACGCATGGTAACCCGGATTCAGGGATTCCTCGTTCGTTGTGCCCCTTACTCCTTGACCTCTCTAAAAGCTTTTGTTATCGACGAGGGTCCTTGAACGCCATTAAGGACTAGTAGTCATAGACGACAGGACTTCCTTAGTAGGCGGAGTAGTCCCTAGTTTATCTGATATCACAGTCTCGGTGCCATTTAGAGATTTAAGCGAAAGACATTTATTTGGTGCTGCTGTTGTTGATTCCGGTTTCCATAGGAACTTTTTCTTCTGTTCACAGATACTGATTTTCATTCTTTTATTATTGCCAATTAACAAATTTTACCTTCGTCAGCATAACTTATGAACTTGTGAACGGATGTGGATGCTACATCTTGCAAACATAAATTGAATTATTTCACCTATGATTGTTTTTTTTTTTTATACAAAACTCAAAATCTAGGAACTGGCTTCGATGAAAATTATTGTAAATATATATATACATATATATATAATATATATATATATATATATATATATATATATATATATATATATATATATATATATATATATATATATAAGGCTGAAACCATCCAAATTATCAGTGATTGAAAACTCATGTGTTAGGTATTTACTTGCTTGCATATCAAAAGCCATAGTCACTCTCAGTTCCCTAAGAAAACCCACTTAGTATTCGTTATTGGAAAGCTATACCTTTTATCGACGGAATAAATGTTTGATATTTCCGTTCTTTATTGCACGGTATCACGATGTAAAATGCAATTATTCCCCTTTGTCTTTCTCCGGTCCCTCGATGTTTTAAATATTCATGAATGCATTCCCCAATACCAGCAATTAAGAAGAAATAAGGTGTCATTCTCAAGCGCACATTTTAGTAATAACCTAATTTATGTTCTAGCTGACTTTACACCAGTTTTTATTGATGATGCCGGGAATGGATATTCCATAAATAAGAACTTGGCACTTGCAGGCGTGTGAAATGACTTAACAGAATTTGTGTAAAGAGATTAACGACTGAAGATGGCATAGTTATTAGAGAAAAACAATATTATTTTATAATTGGAAGCTCGTGTCTCTTATCGTCAACATCATTAGCTCAAAGACTGGTCGTTAATTGACGGCCGAATATTGCCTTAAGAAGTGGAGGTGGAGAAGAGAACTGACGAAAATATCCAAAATCTTAAATCGCTGATGTCGCTGAAGGTTCACCAATTTGTGAATTAGTCGGAAATTAGGCTTTGGATGGTTTTCACAGTTTTCTAATTCCCTGTTGTAATTTTAGCGAAGATGTAGTTTTACGCTGAACTATTTGCTCTGATAGACAAACAATAAATACGTTCGGCGTAAGTAGCAGATAAAGAAGAAAAAAGATTTTCTGCTTGAGTGGTCTGAAATTATTTTTGCAACACGAAGCTAAATGTTAACGTCACCGATGGGAATTGTTTGCTTCAGTATTACGAAGAAAAATGTATTGTGAGGTAAATTACAAGGATGTGGAAGTTATGTTGGAGATGAATCGATGTGATATCTGTTAGTAGAATAATAAAGAAAAAATTTTCCCATAAGCCAGCTGTTGTTTCCTCGGAGAACATGTCATCAGACGCATTGGGTATTTTGGGGAAAGACGTGTCTGCATAATGCTCTCCTCTCAGACCTTTAACCCCTCCCCCCCTTTCCCCATCCCTCCCATTCCATAACCTCTCCCCATTCCATAAGTCTCATTCCAGGTTATCACCCGGTCCTCTTTGGTGGCCCCTTCGCATGATTACTCTCAGTATTATCCTCCGTCTCGCCAAACTCACACGCGCTTCCAAGCGAACATAAGCTTTAATGAACGGGGCAATTTCCTTTGAGGGATCGCCGCCTTTAACTAGCGGTTAGGAAGTTTATCAGATTAATTGAATCACACACGTACACACACAGACACTCGCACGCATGCACGCACACGCAAAGACACACACACACATACGTACACACACAAACTTCATGATAAACTTGATTCCGATGCTCCTTTGGTTCTCCTTCCCCAAAAGCCATTCCCCTTTCACAGAGCCCCAGCTTCCTCCTCCCCAGGATTCGCCCCCATCCTTTTTACCTAGGACTTCTCTCTCTCCCCCTCTCCCATCCCCACCTCCTTCCCCGACCCCCAGATGTCTCTACTTGGCACATTTTTCGTCTCGGTTCAGGTCCCACCCACCCACAGTCTTTCCCAAACCCAAATGACCCGACCCCGTCCCTTCGACTCCTCTTCTTCTTCTTCTTCCTCTTCGTCTTCTTCGTCTCTAAGGTTTTCCCTTTTAGTTCATCCCATTCTCTTCATCCGAGGCCCTTTCCTCTCCCCCACCCTTCCCCCCCCACCCTAGGAACATGCTGAAGCCTGAGACGGGGTCGTGCATTACGTAAATCAGGGCTTAGGCGGTTGCCATCACACGCACATGAGCAGGTACCATGTCTGTTTACATGCAGACTGGATAATAGAGATGTGTTTACTGGATGGCATTAACGTTGATGCCATCTTTTGTTGTCTTACTTCACACAACTAAATTACATTGGTAAAACTATATATGTATATGTATATATAATTTATATGTGTGTATGTATGTATGTATGTAGGGATATATATATATATATATATATATATATATATATATATATATATATATATATATACATATGTATAATCACAAACTGTATCACAATCGGCAAGACTGGATTCGAATACTGAGTGAAGAAGAATCGATATGGGGATATATAGCAGTTCATTATTACCTCTGATTTGGTTGACTGTAGTGGGTTGCATTCATGAATAGGGGCTGGTAACTAGACACCCTTGCTACTTGCTGAAATTTTGATTGTAGGTAATTATATTATATATATATATATATATATATATATATATATATATATATATATATATATATATATATATAGTATATATATGTATATATATATATGAAACAGATTAGATGTACTTCGCTTCCGTGTATCAAAAATTAACACTACCTGCAAGATTGGGTAAGACTGAGATATATTTCACTGAAAGACCTCCAGCATATATACAAAAGAGCCATTTCATGCTCCCTGCTCTTTCAGAGCTGCGAGGTGAACTGGAATGGAGAAAATGAATAGCTTCTATTTTCTTTGTATAGTTTCCTGAAGTGAGAATTGCATCACAAAAGGCTTCAGAATTGGGCTTTGATTTTTCATGCGCATTTGCCTCAGGAATTTGTTCTAGCTAACTCCTGATGAATCTCAGTTTTTCGTTCGCTCTGATATCTGGCGAATGAATGAGAGCAGTAAAAGGAGAGGAGAAAAAGGGGAAGTGGGTAAAGGTTATAGGGACAGATGTTTGAAAGCTCGTAAATTATAACGAAATCGAAGGAATGATGATTGAATTTTGTCTGTTGAGTCTTTACGCTAATATTGAGGTTAATTACTTCATTATTATTAGAGTATCAGATGTAACATTTATTTTTTTTGTTTTGTTAATTGGCGAGGATAATTAGGACTGTGCAGTGAGGGGTTAACGTAACACGTAACAAACCGTAGAATTATGAACATTTGTTTTTTGCGTTCGCGTTGAGTGGATGGCCAAAATACGCCTTTATCATTGAAGGAATGCTGATACGATTTGGGTGCCCTGGGTTCTTTTGGCAAACATCATATGTATACAGTTACGTTTTACCTTCACTTGTTTCTTTTAGAAGATCTTACACATTATGAATGTAAAGTACAAACCAAGAAGCCTTTCTCAGACTAACAATAGTGAGCTACTCTAAGTAAATCGAAGATTTGGTGACGTGTGTAAGAATAAGTGGCTTTTATTATGAGAAACAGAAGGCACTTGCGTTTAAGAATTAACGTGTCTTTAGCCCAAGAATAGACGGCTTTCTCGACAAAGAGTACATGGCTCCCCCGTCTAAAAATAAATAACTGCCGTCCAAGAATAGATGGCCTTTCCGCCTATCCTCTAGGTATATTTTACCTCAGTCTTGATACGGCAACGTCTTAACTCTTAATTGCCTCTCATTCTAATCTCAGATCAAGTTGATTGTCCCTCCCCTCCTCCTCCTCCCCCTCTCTCTCTCTCTCTCTCTCTCTCTCTCTCTCTCTCTCTCTCTCAAGAAGTGTTCCCCTTGATGTTTCAGCGCCGTCTTAAAAGCATTTACACACTATTTTTCCCTGCTTATTTCTTTGTTCATTTCTGGCTGCCACGTAACGTCGCGTTATAACTCTCCCCGGCAACGAATAAACTCGAATTTACTGAAATGGTTCAAGCACCCTTGAGGTCGGGCGCCCCTGAGATGATAATTGTGTCGTTTTCCCCTTCTCTTAATTTTCGTGATTTTTAATTGGTTACGTCTGGAACCCTCCCTCTTAAAGAAAAAGAAGAAAGTAAGAGAGAGAGAGAGAGAGAGAGAGAGAGAGAGAGAGAGAGAGAGAGAGAGAGGAAGAAGAGAAGAGAATATCTTTTAATATCATTATCTTTATGGAGACTGAATTCTTTGATGTGATGTGGTACACGTGAAGACTGTTTTTTTTTTTTTACCCGCTTTCATCCTTGCGTCCTTTTATACCTGGGATAAATGCGACTGATAAAAGGAAAAAAGTTCCTCTTTGCAGAAATTGCTTCGCATCACGCAATGTTTTCTTTGACACCACCGTAAAAGGCGGAAAAAGAAGAAGAAGAAGAAGGAAGAAAGAAGGAGAAGAAGAGGAAGAAAAAGAAGAAGAAGAAGAATAAAACTGATTCTTCTGCAAGCGAAATGGAATTGAAATACATTTAAAATGGAAAGAATTCGAGTTTCTGTTCCGGCAAATGTGAACGAGGCGATGGGAGAGAGACGTAAATGTGAATGGAAATCGTCCCCGGAAACGAAATATCCACAGAATATTCTTTCTGCTGTTCATGAGCGGCGTATGAAGAGTTGTTTAGGAGGGCAAATCTAACTTGGCGAAGAGCGTTCACTCATTTCCTCCCCGTGGGGAAATTGAAAGAGAACGAACCTAAACGATAAATTTAGCTAAAAGAAAGATAGGCCGGTGTCTGGCGGGGGATGCCACTTCACCTTTAACAACATTTCACTTGCCCGTCGCAAGCCTCGGGTCGTAGTATTGAGAGAGAGAGAGAGAGAGAGAGAGAGAGAGAGAGAGAGAGAGAGAGAGAGAGAGAGAGAGATATTCAGGGCAGGCAGGAGTGGGGGATAGGGGCCTCGGGAGTGCCCTCCTCTCTTTTCCCCTGCTATTTGGGAAAGGTTCTGGTTCCCAGGTATTTGGTGGAAGAACTTTTGGGGGACCTTTATTTGGCGTGCTTTTTATCTGCCGCCCGCCCTTCGAGACTATTCGCCAAGAAGTAGTAGATAACTGAGAAGTTATTTCCCCCCCTCTCTTGGTACGAGGATTCATCCTAGCCATACTACCTATGCTTTTTTTTTATTTTCTATCTTGTCATATCAGGTTTTCAAGCTCAGTATTTTTATGTGTTT
>NC_089784.1:14168003-14175503 GCF_040412425.1 Macrobrachium rosenbergii | reverse complement strand
GCAACTAATACCTCTTGGAGGTGATGCCCCACCTCTGGAGGGGCGACACTGATCTACAGGCATAGGTAAAAATCTCTCTCTCTCTCTCTCTCTCTCTCTCTCTCTCTCTCTCTCTCTCTCTCTCTCTCTCTCTCTCTCATATTAAATCAAAGGGAGGTAAGCATTTCCTCCATTCGAAATTTCCAGCAAAACTTAAAGGTGTTATAATTTAGACACTTGGGTAATTAACAAATGGATATAAGTATACAGGAAACTTTCCATATTTTTTAATGGCGGTGCCTACCAAGGATGGGGAAGTGTTCTTTTAATCAGATAATGTAAGAGAAGAAAAAGGGGAACTGAGGGAATAATTCCCCTTCAGGCTTTTGAAAATTTTCTCCCGGGAGCGGTAGAGAAAAAATTTTCTCAGAGGAATGTTAGAGAAATCAGGTTTGAAAGAAGCGAATGTGGGCGTCTGATTTTTTGCCAGATGTAAGAAGAAATTGTTTTCACATGAAAGCAGAAACTTAAATTACTGATGAGGACGAAAAAACTTCAGAGTCTTAATGGAAACATCAGAAAAGGTAAAGACATGCGATATTCCAGGTTACGATCATAGCGTATAGCTCTCGCGCAAGGCCTGAAATTTGAGCCGCTGGTTTTGCCCCTGAGATTAGCTGTTAAAACTTTCTTTCATCCGCTGGTATAGGCATAAGCAAGTCAGAAGTCACCAGCTTAGACGTGCCTGAATTTGGTCATTAGCGTCCCTCTGCTTTAAGCTCAAAATTCACCAACGCAAGTCATGTAGGAGTTCCGTCATGCTCAGACGTTTACGACCGAGGGCGTTATTATGCAAGATACTGTGCTCATAAAAACAGTCGTTAAGAAGAATATTAAAGAATCCTGATATTGCATTATAAATAGAACTCGGGCCGTTCAAGGCTGATGATGCGCGGGAAGGAGAGCATTTTGCCGTGACTCAAGCTATCGGGTTTATGTGCCCGTTATCCCGTGCTTGCTGGTTTTGTCATTGCTCGTGAAATGCTCTTTCGCTTTTATGCGAGCTACCGCAGATTGATTGCCACCCATATGTTTAGTGAGAGAGAGAGAGAGAGAGAGAGAGAGAGAGAGAGAGAGAGAGAGAGGTAGGAGGGGGGGCGAGGGTAACTGAGACGATGAAAGGTTTGCGTTTGGTTGAATAAGAAAAAAATTACTTAAGTATTCCAGTATACCGATAAATGTTTAAAAAAGGCAAAAATGAAGTTTTGAAGTATATTCGTTTCCTTATGTAGTAAATTTTCTGAGACAGTACTATAGATACTATAAAGTAGCCTTATAAATTACTAGTAAATGCAAATTCAAGGAGATCAGAAAAGGCGTAATGAGCTCACTTTCACAAACGAATGAATAAAGCTCATTTATATTATTTTTTATTGTCTCTGTTTAAGTGATAAGTATTTTTTTATGTCAGTATCTTATTTTGTTACAATTCATGTAATTAGTGTCTCCTTATCTCTTCATAATTCTGATAAAGTTTTGTCGATGAATAATGATCCTTTGATATGCGTAAACTGACGTCGCAACAATGAGGCCCGTCAGCTTCGAGTTTTTTTATTAGATTAATTGAGATAATAAATTGATGAATCAAAAATTCATTTTTATATCAAAATTGTTTTCAAACGTCCAAAGGGACTATCCACTGATTAAAAGAGATAGTTTTTTCTCCACTTTTTTGTTCTTGTTAAGATGAAAATGAAATCTGCAGGTGATATAATGCGTGAAGCGTCCTCGGTCCTGCTAGTAGAACGCGCGATGTCAACTGCATTATATCAAGTTTACCCTATAAAGCTACCTAGTAAAAGAGAGAGAGAGAGAGAGAGAGAGAGAGAGAGAGAGAGAGAGAGAGAGAGAGAGAGAGAGAGCTTTGTCCTTATGCCTGGCACTTTGAATCTCTCCGGCGTCTCTTTCAAAGAAGATTAATTAAACTACTGCCGTGTGAGCTTGTTAATGAATTTTCAGCTGCAACAAATAGATGATAAAATTCTCTGTACATTAATGATTACGGCTGTGCCAGGTTGAAAAGCCGTCATAATGTTATTTTGTCGGTATATGTAAGAATAGCGTAATTCTGCAATTACCCAGAAGCTTTTATCTTTAAACTACACAGGTTATTAAAAAAAAAAACTGGGTATCTGCCAGTTTCAGATCACGGTAAAAACCTTTGAATGGTGATGAAAGGCTCTACGTTAATTTTTTTTCATAAAACATATTTTTCTTTCATTAATTGGCTCAGGAAGCTTCGTGATCAGTCTCAAAAAAAGTGTAATGAATATTTTTTTTTAGAATTGTTCCTCATAAGAATTTCTAATATTTTGCGAATATTTTCATATCCAGTAATGAAAATGGGTCATTGAAGGCAAATAAATCCGAAATATGTAAGTTGATATTTTTACTCGCTTATGGTTTTGCTTTGAAAACAAAGCAATTATTTATTGTTGTGGAACTTGGTTTGCATTTACGTGTGATATGACCGTTAGGCCTGACAGTCATATATTATGCAAATGATCCAACCAATTGCAAGCATTCGTTCCCAATAATGTTGAAGTAGCTCGCAGCCTTATTAGAGATTTGGATCGGTTTGCTCTGAACCCTAGCGAAGCCGAGATTGCTGATTAACCGATCTCCTATAGAGTTTCTGTTTCTTGATTCGCCGTGTATTGTCTAGAATGAATTTAATTATTTTAAGTTAAGAATGTATTTAATTATTTTAAGTTACGAAAGTATGTAATTATTCCAAATATTGGCAGTGCTTGATTTTAACTACGACTCGAAACTTATTAATCTTTCTCAGCTCGCTAAAAACCATAGTTAAAGCTGCCAAGTATTGCCCATAAGGCTTCCTATGTTAACAATATATATTAACAATGAAGCAAAAACTGAGAAACATTCTTAGTAAAAACGTTATCGGGTTAAATTTTAACCAGATAACGTTTTTACTAAGAATATTTCACATTTTTTGCCTCGTTGTTGTATCATTAATCTCTTCTTTGGGTGTCAGGAAGGTTTTGGGACCTTCATCTTTCAGAATTAGTGACTCGATTTTCTTTTTTTTTTATTGTAGTTGTTCGAAGTCTTTCTTTCTGGTGATGGTAACTACAACTTAAGCAACCGGCAAAAGATTTCCAGTTTGGTCATGCTACATAGGTGTTGATCTGTCGTTTTCAGGGCTTGCGCTTTGAGAGTTGGCGCCTCGTACTTTGCTTGCACACCATGCTTTCAGTCGAAGCACCATATACCTCACTTCAGTGTACCAGACCCTGTAGGGGGGTTAGTGCCGTCAGTACACCTCACTCGGTGCACAGTAGGCATTGCTTTAGGTTCTTTGCAGCGTCCCTTAGGCCCATTGCTGCGTCCCCCTTTCATTCCTTTTACTGTACCTCCGTTCTTATTCTCTTTATTCCATTTTACTTTCCACTGTCTCCTAACAATTGATTCATAGTGCAACAGCGAGGTTTTCCTTTCTGAATGATCTCATAGGTCCTATCGCTTGGCCTGTGGCCTAAAGTCTATATTCTATTCTATTCAGCGTACCAGAGGAACTATTATTTTGATTGTCAATAACGTCATAAATGTGAACAAAAATGTGTGACATAACCTATTTTGCTCGTTCGGTTGAGAAGATGCTGAGCTTAGTATACTGTAGGTAATTTCGGAATTAGTGGATGAAATACACTAATTTTTATTATTCATATTATCATCAATACAACTTAGTATTTAGGAAAATTGTATCAATCAGGGGTAGTAAATTCTTGTAACTATGAAATAGTGAACTGTTAATTTGAATTAAGCATATTAAAAATTAACAGTGTCTGACTTTTTATGTTGGGAGAGCGGGTGTCTGATAATTAATCTTAATGACTAGACATTTTTTCTCGACCGTCACAGTTTTTCTTTTATTTTTCAGAAACCTTAATGCGATATGTAAATTCAGGAGTTACGGTAGAATATAAAATTATTTAAAATGAAAATTCGAGAATTACGGTAGAATATACAATTATTCAAATGAGCTAATTTTCTGCGTTTGTTCTGCATTTCAGTTGTCTAGCATTTTGTAAATAGTTAAGAAACTAAGGTGATTATGGTCACTTTTACGTTTGTTGTTATTTCTCACGAACTTTTTCATTAAATTCTTCTGTTTATATTCACGTCCTAAAATACTTATATACGTATTTCGTTATGTTTGTACAAGACTTCTGTTAATCTTTTGCATTTTTATTATGTTACCATTATCCGAAACATGCCTGCGCTCATGTGGAAGGAATCAAAATCGGAAAGATGTTATATTCAGTTCTTAAATAATTCTTTTAAAATTTCCTAACTGCGCATCCTCACGGAACATATTCCAGTGTATTCCTCCTTCATGACATTGTTCTTTTAATCGTGTTCACCGATGAACATACAATTTTCAGACCTTCATTCTCTCTGACCTGATACTTATTTCCAATAGAAATATTTCGTTATTTGAAGCAACGTTCATTTAATTTTCAAACCGTGCATTATCATTGAGCACAAATGTATTAATTACTAATATCCTTGAGTAATTTGAGGCAAGGAACATGTATTTTTCTTAACCGCGTATCGTTAGTGAATGGTAATACATCCATTTCCAATATGATTTGTAAATGGTTTAAGTAGTTAACATGTAATTTCCCGCTCCCGTATCCTTAATGCATTGCAGTATATTAATTTCCAACACGATTCTCTCTTGGTTTTAAGCACTGAGCACGTAACATCATGACCGTGCATTCACAGTGAATAGAAATGCACCCATTTCCAACGTAATTCTGTCGGCAGCGAGCTTGTAATTTCGTAACTGTCCATCGGCAGCAAATGGGATTTTATTCATCAGTCTCTTAGCAAGGAGAAAGACAGGTAGTTGCCTCATGACCTTGTAATTAACGGAGCTGGGGAAAGGAGAGGAAATCCCGCGAGGTAGGGAGGGTTCGGAGACCGTGGAAACGAAATGAGTTTGATCTTTTGCTTGAATTATCAGTTTGCCTTTTGATAAATGTTTACTCCTTGTAGCTTTTAAGATACAAGGCTGTCTCTGATCCGTGAAGGTATTGGAGAGATTATGGGTAATAATAATAATAATAATAATAATAATAATAATAATAATAATAATAATAATAATAATAATAATAATCTCCTTTTCGTAAAAGTATTGGAGAGACAACAACAACAACAATAACAACAACAATAACAACAACAACAACAATAATAATAATAATAATAATAATAATAGAATTATTAGCAAACTATAGCTTTAATCCTCTTACGTGAAATAGAAATAGTTTTTTTTTTTTTGACGAAAAGGGTAATTACTTTTGTTATATAATGTGATTTGTAACTTTGAGCATAGTTTATTCGATGCCTGGTAGGAGACGCGTTCGCTTGTATGAGAGAGACGGACTGCCAAATATCACCACATTTTTTTCTTGCGTAATCTGAGCTTTACATGCTCGCGTTTATCCATGTTTGCTCTATGACTTGCAGCAGATGTTACTGCATTATTCTTGGAACTGCGTTTAACTGAGATATGTCGGTGCAGTACAATAAAACTGTCACAGAAAATATCTAACTCTTAATCGTATTGTGATTTTGTTATGGCGTGAGGCTCCTCTGAGTAGTTAGCATTGCGTCATACGTTTTGCAAAACCGAATGCTTTCTACTTGAAGTGTCCCGTAGTGGGGCAGTGCCGTTAGTGCACCTCATGCGGTGCACTGTAGGTGTTACTTAAGGTTCTTTGCAGCGTGCCTTCGGCTCCTAGCTGCAACCCCTTTCGTTCCTTTTACTGTACCTCATTTCATATCCTCTTTCTTCCATCTTACTTTCCACCCTCTCCTGACAATTGATTCCTAGTGCAACTGCGAGGTTTTCCTTCTGTCACACCTTTCAGACCTTTGTACTGTCAGTTTCTGTTTCAGCGCTGAATGACCACACAGGTCCCAGTGCTTGGCTTTTGGCCTAAATTCTATATTCAATTCTACTCGAAGTAAAACCTGTATTTAAAAAGAAGTACTTTTATTGTGTTGCTGTTGTCTGATGTTGCAGTAGAATTTATGGTTGCATAACATCTCACCAAAGATGCCTAAGGTAAATTTATTTCCGCTTCCTAATTTCATTCAGTTTTGACTCACATTTGTTTTCTTCTTTGAGGAGAAACCTTTCAAATTACTTTATAATATAATATTGTTTCTGGCTTTTACCTGTCTTCATATAAAGGAAAGGAGATGAAACTTTATTAGCGGCAGTAGCACAAGGAGTTGGTCAGTATGTATTGCTATTCAGAAAGGTCTTAAATGTCCGTATTTCTAAAGTGGCGTCTCATCTGTTTTAAATATTCGTGAATGCCTTCCTCTCAGCGTTGAACAAGCTTAAATTTTCCAATAACTTTCATAAACTTAGATTCTCACTCCGATTAGGTAAAAAGGTTAAAGATAAATTATTCTGTCGCGAACCATTCGGGAGTCTAATTTTAAGCGTCCAGAAATTGACTCAGTGGTCTGCGTATCTGCTACCACCGTGCACCGGCTGTTTTGCCGTTTTATATCGCCTGAGCATCTGCGCGTGCCATTCGCGGTGGTGTGGAAAAGGAATTTGTAGAAACCGCAAAGTGATGTCGATATTATTCTAAACAACTCTCTGGTTACTGTTTAGTCATATAGATTATCGTATCTATATTGATCATACATAACTGACGTCCTTGGTATTTGGGAGGCGAAAGTTTTGAATAGTTTTTAGAGTGACGTGGTCTTTTTTTTTTATTTACGTCAGAATCGGGGATCGGTTTTAAATATTTTACTAAAAGATTTCAAACTGGTCGATTGTTATATTGTTTAGGCTTTATAGAAAACAGCATTAAATATTTATTTTATGCCTTTGATGGTAAAGAGTGGTAAGGCGTATGTAATATATATGTGTGTATATATATATGTGTGTGTTTATATATATATATATATATATATATATATACATATACACATGTATATATATATATATATATATATATATATATATATATATATATATATATATATATATATATATATATATATATATATGTGTGTGTAATGTATGTGTATGTATGTAAATATATATATATATATATATATATATATATATATATATATATATATATATATATATATATATATATAAACATATATGTATATGTAAACATATATATGTATGCATGCATGAATGTATATAATCTTCCAGTTCAATGCAGCCCGCGTGAAGGTTCAGAAAGAGTCGAAAAGATCTGTTGTCTTGACATAAGGCTATCATATATCCTTTCGGAACCTGGCTCTGAATCCCCTTAATTCAGCAATCTATACAGTAATCAATAGACTAATAGTAATAATTCAAGATACAAACTTCGCTTAAGCGTTGACACAGTTTTCCGAAATGCACGGGACTAAATACTCTTGTACTTTTGCGCAAGATTTAATTATTTA
>NC_089784.1:14133003-14163003 GCF_040412425.1 Macrobrachium rosenbergii | reverse complement strand
AGATATTTTTTATTATGTAAAAGACGAATTACCCGCTACAGTTCAAAGACATTGGAGCTACTCTGGACTCACCAAAGCATTGTATTACAGTAACAGGATATTACTGTGAAATGCAGCATTACAAATGTAATTTAAACCATGAAAATATTATCAACTGGTATATTCGATTTTAGTTTGGAGGGAAATGATGTACCGGTTCTTCCACAATTAAAACAAATGAAATTGATGAAGAAGCTGAAAGTCTTAAGATTGCTAAACATTTAAGATGACCTGTTTAGCCATTTGATTATTTTTTCTGTGTAAGAATATAGTCCATGGGTAGGAAACGCCATGATTAACTATTAGTTAAGCTTTATAAAAAAAAGTTAAGTATATCTTAGTTTAGCCAGACCACTGAGCTGATTAACAGCTCTCCTAGGGCTGGCCCGAAGGTTTAGATTTATTTTACGTGGCTAAGAACCAACTGGTTACCTAGCAACGGGACCTACAGCTTATTGTGGAATCCGAACCACATTATGACGAGTAATGAATTTCTATCACCAGAAATAAATTCCTCTAATTCTTCATTGGCCGGTGGGAGAGTCGAACGCTGGGCCAACAGCGTGCTAGCCGAGAGCTCTACTTACCCTTCCAATGAAGAACTTAAGCTAAGCTTTATAAAGATAGTGCAGATAAACTGTATTAACTGTATTTAAAGTACGTAAAGCAGCCAGTCTAACCCAGGGCCGTTCCGATGCTGGATGAATAAAGAGGATTGGAGTCAGGAAGGGCATCCGTCCGTAAAACATGCCTGAACCAATTATGGATCGGCTGTTCAACATAGAAAAGGCTGTAGGAGGCTTATTAAAAACAGCGACCCCGACTAAGGAGTTTACTATGAAGAAGAAATAGAAGTTTGAACGTTGTCATGGCAGCATCAAGTAACTTGGTATATTATTATCATTATTATTTGTCTACGTCTTTACAAAATAAGCCAAACAGAATTAATTTTCTTCGAAAACCTTCATAAAACAAAAGTTTTCTTCGGAAGGAAAATTACAGAGTGAAAAGGAAAAACATTGAGCGTAAAAAAGAAACAAATAAACGATAACGAGAAAGAACAAGAGAACAGAAGTATTGAGCTCAATAAAGACGTGAGGAAACAGGAGGAGGAGGAGGAGGAGGAGAAGACAAAGAGTAAATTGTGCAAGACGATGACTCCGGAGCCATGTGAGTTTGGTGATAAAAGAAGCGAAGGTTCGCCAGAGAAGATCGCCCGGGATTTGTGGCAAAATTATCTCAAAATTATCATGGATACCGAGCATGAAAACAATGGATTATTTCCCCCCCCCTTTCCCGCCCCCCGTCTTTGTGCGGGCGTGGGTGAGACTCGAGTCGGTGGGTTGCAAAAACTGATAATAGAAGCATACAGTGTTTGATGTATTCACAGTAGTGGTTTTTACGTTCCAGCGGGAGAGCAGAATTCAGTGATACACACGCAAAAAAAACACGCAGATGCACACACACACACATTATATATATATATATATATATATATATATATATATATATATATATATATATATATATATATATATATATATATATATATATATATGAACCATTAACTCAGCAGTTCAGGTGACTAAGTGAATATTCATATACCACTCTTTACTCTATGTAAATAGTGGTATCTGATTTTACACTGGTGCACCTGAGCTGCTGAGTTGGTTTACAAAACGTACGTATATAAACTTGAAAGGTTTTACACAGAAAACAGGGCAGCCCCCGAAGGTCTTGGCCTTGTTATTCTCAGAAAATAAATTAATATTGCGTTCCTTTTGCCTCATGTCTGACTGTAACCCGATGCCGTCAACAACCAAGTAAATATTTCAGTGCGTGGGTCAGCAAGGTCACAGATTGTTTTAATGGGATGTGTCCAAACTTCTCCAAATTCCACGTTACACACAAACACAGTCACATACACATATATTTATGTGTGTGTATGTCTGCCTGGGTGTTTTTCATGGTACTTTTGTAAGTAGATATCTGCTGCTGAAACTGATCAGAACATTAGTTCTATCTGTCATCATCTGCAGTAAATTTTCAGGAACAAAATATGAAATGAATTATAATTTATAAGGAGGAAAAATGCTTGCGATGTAAAACCTAGCAAGGGTAACGAACTTGGGCATATATCGTCGCCCAAGGTAATCAGAACGAACCGGCACATCATCCCGCCTGCTAATGGACGAGAGAGAAATTTCTGGTAATTATCCGCGTGATGCGAAACGCCTTCATTTAAACTCGCGCGTAAAAAAAAGGCGGGGTTTGGTGGGGGCGGGGTGGGGTGGGAGGGAGAAGAAAAAAGATTGGAGGAAGAGAGAAGGTGAACATTGAATTCACGGCGGCGCTTTCCTCGTTGCTAGCTGACACGAAACGTCTGGCTGAAAATAACCTGCAAAAATAATAAACGAAGCTATAGAGAGCCAAGAAAACGTGAGAATGCGAGCGTGAAGAGAAAAAGGAGGAGGAGGAGGAGGAATTTGAGCAAAAAAAAAAAAAATGATACGTAAAAACGTTCGGGAGGAGTGATTACAATGATAATGAGCGATAGAGTAATTTAGTGTAATTGACTTCTCCCAGAGTTTTTAGCCTGGATTAAGAAAAAGGCGGCAACTCATACATCGCTGCTGAGGGTTAATAAACGCTAATGCATTTAAGGTCACGGACTGAATGAGGTTATGGGTTATCGGAAAAGGATAAGTTACGAGAAACTTTTGTTCGGTGACAAATATTTATGGGCTTCTGTTTTGGGGGCGAATGTAGGTTACGGGATGACTTTTTGGGTCAGGACATTGAAATGGGAAGAGAAAGCCAACGAAGCATTCCAAAAGCTCTTAATATAACGAAAAATCCATATTATAGATTTCGAGTTACAACGCCTTAAGAAGAGGAAGAAGAAGACCAGGATTCCTTCCCCACTCGCATTCCAGTTGATTTCCCCACCATTTCCCAACCCCTTTCCCCTCCCCCCCCCCACCAAACATCCTTTCCCCATCGTCATGCACCGATACCCGCACATGACTAACCTTAATTACAGCCTTCGGGGAAGAAGGGCACGATCCGCATGCTCGTTCATCTGTTTGATTGTGTCCAGCGCTGCATGAATGGGCGGGACTTGAGGCTTTGCAAAAAACGAGTCTAGGCAACTGAGCTCGTCTGCTTAGAAAGTACTCCATTGTTCAAGATATTTATGCATTCTCTCTTCAAAACAATATGGAAATAAGCTAAAAATAAGGTGGATTTATAGTTGAAAAAAAAAAAAAGTTAGTCTAGTTGAAAGAAATATGAAAATGGTTTAAAATAACCTGAATGTATGATTGAAAGCAGAACAAAAGTAAGTAAAAGACAAGCTGGATACATGGTTGAAAGCGAGATTGAAATGTAAATGAACGAAACGAAGATGCTGCCATGGTTTTTTGAAAGACGGAAGTAGGATGAAGTAATTCAGAAGAAGTTTGAAAGGAAGGTGGAAGGAGGGTGAATGTTACCGCTATTCTAGTTGAGGTACAGAAGCTTTATTTGGGTTATGCGATACACCGTTTATTGAATCGTAGAACTCGATCGTAATATCATCTCTCATATGGGAAAAACGGCGTGTGAAAACCCCCGCTATAAAATAAGTTTTAAGCGATGGGTTTCAAAAAGAATGAATGCATTCCATTAGCGTCGTTGGAAAATATCACACATCGAGTTATTTTGAGAACAAAATAAGAGTATAAATTCGAGTGCTGCCATAAATATCTTTTATCGTTCTTGAATCACGAACAGCATACTGAACCACGTAAAGAGTATATGTATACGCACTGCATCAAGCTGACTGAACAGTTACAGGTAAGTGAACGTAAGAGTCGCGATTCGGAATTTAAACTAAATGGGTGTGATTTGATTCCCGGTGTCGACGTGATTGTTGTTGTTTCGTTCTTTCCATTACCAACCTATTGAATTCTCCTCTTGCTTTTGTTTTTCCAGACTTGATTCTGTACCAGGTAGAAAGGTCTATTAGTCTATTGCCCTTCTTCCTTCCTTTTCTTTTTCTAGCGTTCTTCGGGCCTGGTCTAGACAAGGACATTTTAGGATGTCCGTCCCATAGACATTAACTTATTGATAGAAAGTGCTGAGAATTTGTCTCTCGTATTGGTTTTGTCATTACCTATTTTGTTTTCTTTTCCGGAAAGTATAGTTGTCAGCAATTGTTCACTCGCAGGGCCGGAGTTCGATTCCCGGCCGGCTGATGAAGAGTTACAAGATGCCTATAATGTGGTTCGGTGTTCGTTCATATTTGGTTCTTAGCCACGTAAAATAAGTCTAATCCTTACCAGCCAAGGCATCTTGATGTTCACCGACTTACAAGATGCCTATTAGTGTTCGTTCATATGGGGAATAGCACAAGGCATCTTGTCTACGACATCTTCACTTCATGTGGAATGCCATAAGGCATCTTTTCTGGACGAACATCTTCCCCTGCACCGTTTATACTGTGAATGGTTTGCGGAGTTCTCGTCATTTTGCCAAAAGTTCTTATAGGTAAAGAAACAGAAGGAACAGTCTCACTCAACGGATGATCATTGTAAAGTGATATTCCTTTGATTAAGACAAAGCACCCTTCGGTCTTACACCGTTATTCTCTGATTCTTTTATATTTTTTTTTTTACGTAATTTGTCGTAAAATATTTTACTTCTTATAAAGAATCCAACTACGAAAAATACATTTTGTTAAGAAGAATGAAAACTGAATGGTTGAACGTGATATGCATTCTATTTTATTTTAATTTTTTTGCAGAGCAATACTCACTCTCTCTCTCTCTCTCTCTCTCTCTCTCTCTCTCTCTCTCTCTCTCTCTATCTCTCATATATATAGTATATATATATATATATATATATATATATATATATATATATATATATATATATATATATATATATATCATACGTTCGCCTATACGCACCTAACGAACTCGTTCTTGATCACAATGTCTCTCTATTTCAGCTTGGAGCAGCCTAACCGCATTGTTTGGCGTAGGTATAATTGGTCGCAGATGACTAACATTTCAAACATCTGTCTGTAAAGTCGTTTTACAGCTTTTTCCTTTCAACCAGTTCGAGAAATGTTTTACGCAAATACTTTATGGTTTTCCAGATGGTTAATATTTTTCTGTATTTCGGTGCTTCATTTCCTGTTATTACGTATCATTTACTTGGGAGAGAAAAAATGGTTTCCGCTGCTGATAGGCTACTTCCTGTTTATGCTTATTCTTCATTTTTTTAATATTCCGTTTACATTGCTATTGTCGCAGTTATACCTTTACTTACGAAGTCTTTCCTCTGAATATGAGAGTCTTGTCGCTATCGTATAATCTACACAAACGGAACTATATCATTCACATTGTCGCAGGCACTAGCGGATCCAGAAAAATTTCAGGGGGCGGGGTCGCACCAATTTTCATATTATACACACACACACACACACACACACACACATATATATATATATATATATATATATATATATATATATATATATATATATATATATATATATATTATACACACACACACACACACACACACATATATATATATATATATATATATATATATATATATATAATCGATTTTATATATATATTATCTTTAATATTTTTTATTATTATTATTATTATTATTATTATTATTATTATCTAAATCTTCAATATTATTATTTTATCATTATTTTCATGGGGGCACGTGCTCAGGTGGCACCCGCCCCCGGGATCCGCTAGAGGTCACAGGTATGGATTCTTCGTAGCTGGAGATACCGAACAAGAAGCAGTGAATTTCAATTAGAATATTATAATCAGAATTGTTGTTCTGCTAAGAAAACCATCGCCAGAAAGAATGACTACTCTAGAGAATAAAGATATGTAGAACGTATCAGTCAAAGCAGATATTATGATTGCGAAGGAATCTGTTCAGGAAAACCACAAGCGTTCGATAAAATCTGTTAACTAGCTAGTGATTGATCGGATTAGTGACGTAGCACCTCGAAAGAGATGCTATAAAATTTCTTTAATATGTTTATTTTTTTCAGTATATCTTGATTTTGTTTACCATTGCCGTAATGTTCAGAGAAATTATGCTTTCGTTTCTGTGAGACATAAAAGAAGTTGAATAACAAAGAAGCAGTGATTATTATTTTCCAGGAGGCAGCATATTCGGAACAAGAAAACGAACCAAACCAACGCAGTGAATTGTTGAAAGAAATCGCATTTTAAGTTTTGCAAACGCAAAAACTTTCTCATATCTCCACCTAGAATAAAAACCTGCATTAAATAAAGGTTTTTCATAAAAGATTTCTGAAATAAAAGAATGTATATATTTATTTACTCATTTAAAAATTGAAAAAAGGGTAGTGAGTAAGCAATTGTTAAGTTTCAATATACATTTTGGAAAACTTTCGAATCCATTTTCTGATCAAATGTTGCTTGAAATTATTTGAATTTTGTCATACCATAATAGAGTCATGAGTAATAATGATTACTGAGAATAAGCGATGAGTAATGTGTCCAAAAAAATGATTATCTTGGATTATACTATTTCCTCCGGATTTTAGACTAATCCCATGGTTAAGTACACTGTGATGAATACTCAATGAACTCATTAGTAGTAATGAGATTAAACAGTGAGTAATGAAAGTAAGCAGTGAATAATGAGAGGGAGCAATGAATACTGAGAGTAAACAGTAAGTAATTTGTTAGAATATTGAGTAAATGTAGTGCATCATCGACGAATGTGCAATGGCTAACTTAGTCACTCCAAAGATCAGCTCAGTAACTATCAAGATTTTATCAACTTTCAGTTGGAGCAAAACTAGCTGAATACAAATTAGTTTTCATGAAGTGTTTCTTTATAAACATATTTCTAGTTCAGCCCAGTGCTGTAATCATCATACTTAGATAACTGTCTTAATGCCTCAGGTGTTCGTCACAGAATGCCATGAAACGACTTTATTGGGGTCTCTTATCCCGAACTTTGTGTGTTGCAGGCTTACTGTACGCAGTAATTATTCTTTGTTTTATTGCTTAATTCTTCCCCCTGTCAGGCGAAAGGCAACTTGTATTATTCATGTCTTTAAAAATAATAATAGTCCGTCATGTCCTCCAGAGTGTTTGTCTTGCTTACCTAGTCATTGCAACACCACCTACACAGTTGAAGATATTTAATTCCAATTTGGCGCAAAGGTAGACCATGGAGAATGGATGGGCTGGAAGTGAGGGCATCCAGTTGTTTGTCTTTCAGTGTGTCATTTCCTGCACAATTAAAGGGATTTCTGTCGGACTTAAGAACTTTGTATTGTCTGCCCATATGCTTGTCTGGTACGTTACATTTACTTCGTTAAGTAAGTAATTAGTCGCAAGGTCAGTGTAGTTTCAAAGTCTAAGGTTTTTTTTTTTAGAGAGATTTCTAACTTTTGACAAATATTTTTATACTTACGAGACACATTGGACATACATACTTCACTAATGAAGTCCTTTCATATTACGCAAAAGTTAGTGACTTTGTGACTTTGACCTTCACACTAAATGAAGATGCCAGCAGGGGCATTGGTGTTTCATAAACACAGCTTGTTTTTAGAAAATTCTTGAAGCTATTTATTCTTGCAAGAACTATAATGGTGTCCTCTTCAACATTTCATCACTCGGAATGTTCTTGGGGAGCATTTGGTTGGGGGAAGCGGGAAGTGAGAAGTATAGCTTTAACAAATACTTTTAAAATGCTTGTTAATTCTGCTGGTGTGTTTATATTTTTAAAGGTTTCTGTTGGAGAAGGCGAATAATTCTTAACATATAAAAATCCTAATGATTTTCTCATATAATCTGGGTGTGTGACAGAGAATATTAAGAATGAACAATTTTCGATTTCTTCCCTTTCCCCAGTGGTATGTTACTTTTATTTCATATGCAAGAATGAATGCGTTGAAAATCAATTGACCTTTTTGGCAACAGTCATCTCGCGGCGAGCTTTCGCCATTTTGCAGCCAAGCAATATGAAAGCATCTTTGCCAACAATTTTGTTGTTCCACTTTGTTGTCTTTACCTCATTAGTTTAGTGAAGCAATGTTTGTCTCAGATCTTGCATGTAGCTTTTTGAACTCCCTGAAGTTGAATTCATCAGTATCTTGAACACGTGAAAATTCAGTATTCAGTCGAATGAATTCATTGGTAGTGTTTTATAGATAGGTTGCAGTCAGACCTACAAAGAAGGCACCAGAACGTGAGGTCTTCTTGTGAAACTATACGCAGTAGAGCAAAATTGTTTTTTCAACACAGATTACATACATTTTTAATGATCACTGCGGAAGGAGTGACGTCATGTAATTTTTTTAGAGATATCATCATCTTGCCAAACGACAGAATACATAATGAATTTGTCATTGAAGTGTCAAGATCCGTGTTGGATCTGTCGGTTGTATGTTACACTATCTGTTATTATTTATAAAATTTTTGGAGGGTTTTAGAAAACAGGAAAATTTAGGTCAAGCGATTTAATGAGAAAATCAGAGGGAAAAATTATTTATTATTGTAAGAAAAAAAATTGCATTATTATTATTATTATTATTATTATTATTATTATTATTATTATTATTATTATTATTATTATTATTATTATTATTATTATTATTTTCCAAGGAAACTAGCAAAATTGAAAATAATTTCTGTCAGTGTAAGGACTACTGGAGCTTTACACGTTGCCGATATGGTCAGCTTCTAAAGAAATACATCTTTCTGAAATTTCTCGATTGTTTAGTTAAGGGTAGGATGGAGGCTGTTAGCATAATGGAGCCGACCACCCCCAGATATCTCGGCACATAAGAGGTCACTTGTGTAAACAATGGGCACGCCTTGAATTAGAAACACTTCCTATACGTTGTTGTCAAGTTGGAGTGATCGGTCTGCGCGTGTGTTTGTTCTTGCTGGCCCCCTGCTGACAGTCCTCCCGTCTGTCTGTCCGGTACGTTTGCCTTGTCATTGCAACTCTACTAAATGGTGGAAGGGATCCCAGTCAAAACTGGTACAAAAATAGACCATCATATACAGATGTGTGTATGAAGAGATAGTCTGTCTGGTAGTCAGTATGTCTGTAAGACTTAACTTGCATTGTAACTCCTCTACATTTGAAGGGACTCCAGTTAAACTCCGTACAAAGGTAGACCGTCGTGTTTAGATGGACACACAATAGAGCGTTTTTCTGACTGTCAGTCTGTGCAGAATATTTTCCACAGCCTTTGAAGTATAAGAGACAGATAATTTGTTTGGGATCTGTACTACACTAATGAAGCCTTTGCAAATGACACGTGAGTTAGTAAACTTCATCATCAATCAGACGAAGCGGCCACACTTCCCTTGACATCGCAACTCCCCCAACTCGGTTGAATAGGTTTCAGTCAATTACGTTGCGAAAGTAGATCATCATACCTAGATATGCGTGAATGGAGAACATCCGTTACCGGAGCCGACACATGCACCTAACAATTCATATATATACATATTTTTTATAATATATATATATATATATATATATATATATATATATATATATATATATATATATATATATATATATATATATATATATATGTATATATATATATATATATATATATATATATATATATATATATATATATCACACAAATACATACACCAAGAAGTCATCTACCTACTAGGTTGTGATGCCAAAAAAAAAAAAAAGCAACAGTTACTTATTTCTTTTAGCCACGCATCTACACAAACACATCCACATACGCTCCCACAAGCATTTCCTGTTTATTTCAAGAAGCCGCAAGAAGAGCATTGCGAAAAGAAGGACGAAAGTGGGAAGAGAATTAGGCAAGACAAGATGAGGGATGGAATAATGATGAGGACATGTTTTCCATAATGAAGGCGGTGACGTTGGAAGACCAGTATGATTGTGGGCTGTGGGGAATGTGGGGGAAGAGAGCTTGTGGACAGGGAGGGAGGAGGGCGTATGCCTGTGTTGAGAGAGAGAGAGAGAGAGAGAGAGAGAGAGAGAGAGAGAGAGAGAGAAGTCCTTGGCTTGGCTTTTGCTATTTGTGATAGCAAGTAGGTGACGACTGGTACGTGGTATGTGACGGTTGTAACGTCCTCCCGGCGCGCCGTCACTTAGGTAACCTAACTGGTCCCCACGCCTATTTTGATTCTCCTGGACACGTCACAACACATACATTTCGGTTAACGTTGCTATGATGATTCGGCGAGAAATGGATACAAAAGGGAGTGGCGTGCGCGCTCGTGCAGTTTATATTTCCAGGGCCTTGGAAGATATTTTCTGTTCGTGTACTGTTCTTGCGCAGTGTTACTGATATAGTAAACTTAATATTTAGTATTTATTTATTAATATGTTAAGCGTTATTGACATATTTTAAAAAACATTACTTTTATATATATATATATATATATATATATATATATATATATATATATATATATATATATATATATATATATGTGTGTGTGATTATTCTTTATTGAGTGCAAGACAGCTCACTGAAAATTCGAAAATACCCATAAATTGAAATTTTTATGTTTAGGAATGAACGTAATAAAGGAAGATTCCTTGATTATTAGAATTCCTGATAATGTTTTGCACTTGACAAAAAAAAAGGAAAAAAATGTCTTCTGTAATCGCCGTAAATGTTTTGCAATTCAGTCTAAAAAAGAAAAAAAAAATGACTCGAGAGACAAAGGAAAAAGAAAATAAGCAAGTCTTTTCTTCCACTCTGCCATGCTGCTTGAAATTCTCACCAAAAGGGACGTATCTTGCGAGAGAGAGAGAGAGAGAGAGAGAGAGAGAGAGAGAGAGACCTCCAACGCTGCTGTCCTGCCGGAATGTCATTCTCATTGCGGTTCATTTCTTATTCATTTCCTGTCGAGAGAAGCTTTTCGGAGAAGGACGCACATGCTACCGTTGTCCTTTTTGGCCGGTGCTATGATTCCCCAATTGGTTTCTTGCGTAAAAGAAGTTGCCAGGGTTGCCAGGTTTATGTAGTCGGTTTATATATTTGGCAACGCTGAAAAGAGTTGCTGTTCTTGTAGTTAATGACAAGAGAACTGTCAGAGATTTGATGTTTTATGAAAATGCGACAAACGTTAGAAATGGCAGAGGATTGAGGTGTATATTGTGATCGGTTTAGTCTTTTATTTCTTCAGTAAAAATATCGTTTCCTCCGTTTCCATTCTGAGTGAGGTTGTATTTCATATTTCATTGGGTTTTATGAAGCATTTTGCTTCTTATCTATTTCAGTGCGTTCCATTAAGAGGTCTCATAAAAAAATAAGAAGCAGAGAAAGCTTAGAAAAGGTTTTCGAAATGTTGAAATATTTAACACGCGAAGGTCTTCCATTACGTCTCTGTTACACGCGCGGCATTTTATCTTTTCTGGGTTATTATTAGGTTTGATCAGTAAAGAGGAGACACTGCCAGATTAAAATTAAGCAGACTGTGCTGATTACTAAAGCAACAATAAAATGCAATGTTTTTTGCTATTCAAAGTCTCTACAGTGCTGTATTTTTTTTCTCTCTTTCTCTCTTCCAGGTAATGTAGTGAACGTTATCATTGACAAGGCATCCAATGTGGAGATGGTAAGAGCTACAAGTAGACACGGCCGACTCCTCTGAAGATTTCAGTATTGTGTCCTGACACCCTATCGGTAAGAAATCGGACGTACTTATTACCCCTAGGTTGCCAGGGGACGATAATAAAGCCCTCAGACTCGTTGGCCGATGCTATAATGATGTGATATAGCCAGTAAACTTTTGAAAAGAAATAAAGCCAGTCTAGATTTTATTACGTGAAAATTTATTGATTTGGCGTAAATTTTGTCATGAAACTATGGCTTTTTTTCATTGAATTAGCCTCAGATCTTCTGCCTTGGGTTGCAGTAATTTCCAGATTTTAGATATTCATTTTGTTTCTGGTGATTTGTCAACGACCCGTAACCATAGACGGTAGTACTATTTATGAAACGCTCGATAATATTACTTTATTGTCTTGTTCGTCCGTCGCCTTTCTTACGAGTAAGAGCGGAGCGTGTAGCGAATTTAGAATAGCTATTTCTGGTTAACCTTCCAAGTTATGATTATTATTAACCTTGGTCGAGACACTGCATACTCCCTAGGTAATTTATTGCCACAGCCCATGTTAATCCTCAGCAAATCCCTTCGCCCTTGAATCTGAGGATATTACTGTGACTAGGATGTCCCCTATGAGAAGGATGTGATACAGGCGGATTTGCAGATATTCAGGTACATTGTTGTTAGAAAAATCTATTGGGGTTTCAGTTGCTAAAAACGCTGCTTCGAAAGTTGCCATCGCTAGGAAATTTTCAGCTTGAAAACCGAATGTTTCATTTCGCTATTCACCACTTTCTTATTAGGAATTAATTGCTGTTTCTATCGGATACCAGTGTTTCATTAATTTCCTGCACAAATCACGACAGGAATTACATAGCGTTGTGAGGACCTCATCAAAAAGAGGCACTGGAATGCATCAAAGAGATTCCAGATGTTTTCACTTTATCCAAAACGATACTGCCATTTTGGGATATTGAAAAATCCCGTAGTACACTTTACTACAACAATCATACATATTTGATCAATACAATAGGCGACATTTTGGAATACGAGATAAAGGAATTTACATTAACGTAAGGCGAAGGTAACGTCTGATGACCACGAAGGCATGAATCATCAAACAGGAACCTTTTGAGGCTTTACCCAGCAGGCAAGGTCAAGTTCGTATGAGCTAACCATTTTTGAAAATTAGACCCGGGTTGTTCATTTTTCATGAAACTGTTCTCACGCAGTACTTTTATTCCATTGATCTGCAGCAAAATAGAATTCGTATGATATGTATTTTCGAGTTTGAATCTTATGTGCTATTTCATCTTAACAAGGACCCCTCAAGATGACGTGTGTCTGTGTGTGTGTGTTTTTTTTTTTTATTAAGGGAAGTACTGTTTAGTATGTTTGACAGAATAGAAAACTAATAAAACTTGACAAGATACATCTTGCTCAGACGTTACTCATCCAGTTTATCTTTTTTTTTTTTTAAACTTTCAATTTTGAAATCGTAGTGGCAACCGGCGTCATCAGTTTTCCAACAAGGGTTTCCAACACAGTTTATAAAAACGACCAACCACTACGACTCATTGAAAGCTTAGGCAGTCTCTCTTCATGACAGTTTGCCTTTCCTTTCTAAAACTTTTACCGCATTCGCCGTTTCTGTCGCTATTATTGCAGTGAGTCTGCGTCACATCCTTCATCAGATTTCCCCTTCCTTTTCCCCAGTAATTGTAAATAATGTGTCGTATCCTTGATTCATTCTTGCATCCATACAGGCAGTTGTAATATAAAACTTTTATTTCTTTATTTTTAACATATTTGTCCATCGCCATTTGGAAGGGAATATTTTCAATCTTACACGCCTTACTGACATTTTTCACCAAAACTTATATCTTTTTAATGTCGACACATTTCATCCTTTGGATTTAACACGACGTAGTCTCATCATGTCCACATCTACTGTTTTCTGTCTCCTAAAGGCGGTGTGATACGAAACACGTTCTCTGGTATTGTTTCGCATCTCGCGAGCCACGCTTTGCAACGGTTGCTCAGTAATGTTTCGTAAATTGTTTGCAACTTAGCCCGTTTGTCAGCTGGTTACAATTAGATTGTGTTAGGGGGAAGCAACACGAATTCTAGCACACGTGGCTTCAGCATTTACAACTTCGTGTACGCTGACTCGAAGATGCTGTAAAAGATGTGGCCGCGTGGCACGGTCTGAGGGCACGTGACTGGTGCCATTCCAGAGTCCTCGTTGTTTTGAAAGGGACTTCCTTTTCTCATGGACAGGACATCCTTTTCCCTCTTATTGTGGCAGTGCGCAAAAACAAAAGAATTAAGAAAGGCGTGCGGGGCAAGAACATGAAGTTCTCGAGAATTCCCTTATTATTATATCGTTTTTCCATTTGTGTTTTTTCATATTCACTCGATCACTCGACTATCGCACGTTTCTTTCGTCAACGTTTAAGTTGGCAGTCAACAGAGTCTGTAAACAAGCGCCTTTCTTGCTTTCTCGTCACGCGCAACGCACACACACATATATATATATGTGTGTTATATATATATATATATATATATATATATATATATATATATATATATATATATATATACTGTATATACAGTATATATATATATATGTATGTATGTATGTATGTATAACTGAATCACGAAAATATGGAACGTGATGAATATATAAAGACAAAATCCACGAAGGAAAGAGAAACAGTGGAATTCTACAAGGCATTTCGAAATGCCTTGCAATACTCTATTGTATCTCTTTCCTTCAGGGATTTTGTATATATATATATATATATATATATATATATATATATATATATATATATATATATATATATATATATATATATATTATATATATATATATATATATCAGAATTTGCAGTTACTTACAATGATCTCACATTCCTTCTTAACACTTTATCCCCCTTAAGTTGCCTTCTCTGTTATGTACTTTTCAGAATTCTTCGGTCATACGCTGTCAAAACTTCCCTCATTTTTCTCCTCGGGACGTTTCCCAGACATTAAGAACGAATAAGTACTTCCTGCTTAGTCTTTTCATACTGCACAAGCTCTCCATAAAGTACTGGAGTATTTCTCGCTCTGCATTTATTATCGTATACACGACTTTCGTCGGGCTAATAGCGCATAAAGTTTGCAATCGCTCGTTTTCTTGCGCCTTTGTCGTGAGTTATGATGTATGTCATTAATCTGTATGTCCAGTGTTTCGTTACTTTTTAACTCTCTCTCTCTCTCTCTCTCTCTCTCTCTCTCTCTCTCTCTCTCTCTCTCTCTCTCTCTCTCACACACACACGTACACAGTGTTCTTATATGATACTACTTTCAGAATATTAAATGCTCTTAATACGATTTAGGTCAGTATGACGTTGGGACTATTTCCCTTTAGAACATTATCACAATGGGAATTTAAGATACAAAACGAACCCAGAAGAAGCTGTCACGTACAAAGACGCAAACGAATGTCACAGGCTGACGTTTTACATCGGCTAAGATCGTTTAGACTTAAAAAAAAAAAAAAATTATGAATGAGCAGGTGTGTCTCCCCTTACTAATGGGCCAGTGCTGGGAAGTAGCCAGGTGCTCTGAGGTGATGGGGGTGGGGCAGGGGGCAATGTTGTCGACGGAAGGTCTCTTCTTCCTTGTAAGTAGTCCCCTTTGATGGTTTTCCCTCACCCCTGACCCAACACCAGCAGCTGCTTGCTAAGCGGCGGCAGATGTCTGCCTGACCTTTCTTGTGGCAGGTGGTCTTGCAGCATCCGTGAAAGATTAATCTCAAGAAGATGAGACGGCGGTTGGGAAGACATTAAAACACTAGTATAGGTCAGGTTGTTCTGGGGTTGGAATTTATATGATGTATTTTTCAAATGCACCGAAGAAGCTTATAGTCGGATCTCTCTGGAAGTGGCATTTGTTAGAGAATATTTATATAACAGATTCACTGTGGGTATGAAAGACAGTGACGTGTAACCTTGGGATGTCTTTGAAGGAAATATCAATGAAGCATCGCTTTTATGTTAGACATATATATATATATATATATATACAGTATATATATATATATATATATATATATATATATATATATATATATATATATATATATATATATATATATATATATATATATATATTATATATGCATATGTATATATATATATATATGTATGAATTATATGTATATGTATGTATATATATTTACACACATATATAAAATTTCTTTATAAAGCCGATAAAGATCACCCTAGCATTTTTGAAATGTAACTGATAGTGGCATTTCAAAAACGGCTGAGGACGTTACCTATTTTAAAGCAAAGTCTGATGTAGGTAATTTGACCAATCGATTGTACCCAGAACTGAGATATATCCACATAAGTATCGCATGAAAAGTTATATGAAGGAGAGGAAACGAAAATAGCGAGAAAGCGTAATCTTCACATTGGAGAGAAGCAGGTAATCCCCAAACAATCCGATGGCTGCGGATTATCAGGGTAAATGAGAAAGCCAGCAGTAATTAATTGCAGAATATGTCCTATTTACTTTCACCAAACATGTCTGCCGCTAACATTTTTGCTTTTCTGTGCTCAGAAGTTGTATGCCCGGGGCTTCATCTTAGCTTGGAAGAGGTTTTGGTAGAGTCCTTCCTGTGGGACTTTGTGGCTTATTTTCTCTGCACAGTCCGTAACAAAACATTATTTCGCAGTTTGTTTTACCAAGTAACGGTTCTTAGAAGCTTAACAGGATGCGGTCGTTACTAAAACGATCAATTTCAATCATTCTTTTACATTTTCCCATGCAGCGATGTTGATTTCTCTCTCTCTCTCTCTCTCTCTCTCTCTCTCTCTCTCTCTCTCTCTCTCTCTCTCTCTCTCTCTCTCTCTTTATATATATACATATATATATTTATAAATATAAATATATATGTATACATGTGTGTGTATTATATATATATGTGTGTGTGTGTGTATATATATATATATATGTATGTGTGAATATATATGTGTGTGGGTGTGTGTATATATATACATATATATATATACTGTATATAAAATCGTGCGCGCGTACACTCTCAAAAACTTGTCATCTTTTGGAAGTCTAATTACAGCTGCAATCATTCCAAAAGAAAGATCACAGAAATTATTATAAATACAATATGTTCAACTCGTACGTAGATGAGGTCTTGGGGGTAATTGTATTTCGTGCGCAAGTGAGCCGCTGGCAAAATATCTTTCTCGGAATGTGATCTGTAAATTAGGTTCAGAGCGCATACCATTTCCTGGAACTGGTCTTTAGAGGGACATATTCATCCGAGGAAATAACTTCAGGTAAGATAACTTGAAAGAAACCCCTTCGTGAATTATCATACCTTCATTTTCTCAGACAATACTTATCATTCTATAGAGCAAGAAAATGTATTGAGACTGAATACCATTTTGTGAATACACGTTCTGTGAAGCTTTTCACAACAGACTGAATATTTTTGGGTTTTAGTTTTCTGCAAAAGAAAACTATTGTGCCGGCTTTGTCTATCCGTCCGCACTTTATTCTGTCGGCACTTTTTTTGTCCGCCCTCAGATCTTAAAAACTACTGAGGCTAGAGCGCTGCAAATTGGTATGCTGATCGTCCACCCTCCAGTCATCAAACATACCAAATTGCAACCCTCTAGCCTCAGTAGTTTTTATTTGATTTAAGGTTAATGTTAGCCATAATTGTACCTCTGGCAACGATATAGCATAGGCTACCACCAGGCCGTGGTTAAAGTTTCATGGGCCGCGGCTCATACAACGTTATACCGATACCACCGAAAGATAGATCTATTTTCGGTGGCCTTGATTATACGCCGTACAGAAAACTCGATTGCGCCGAAGAAACTTTTGCACATTTTTTACTTGTTGACATAAGGAATGATCGATTAATATTTGCAAGCTCAGTAGGATCTTATATATGTTCGAATAGTTGTGTTCCTTATTGAGGTTTGTATCACCCCTTTAATTATGTACTGATTTTACTTACGAGGGTAAATAATTTACGATTTTCTTACTTGATCCTTTTAATGTTTTAAATTCACGGGGACGGGTTTTTATAATGTTATAAATCGTGATAGATTAACAATCGTCATGTTTACCTTGTTTTATTTATTATCATTTTTAATTTAGTCTCCACCATCGTCTTTAATATTACAATAATTCTTTACAAAAACCTCACTTTTTTGCTTGACTTTACAGCCTGATATAATAAATAATAAAGGAAGTGAAAAATCCGCACTTGCTTATTTGGCAAAAGCGATACACACACACACACACACACACACACACACACACACACACACACACACACACACACACACACTTCTACCCGATTTTCTATATAAACATCTGCATGATTGCTAATATTACCGGTACACGTGACATTTCACACAATAGCCTTAACGTTCCCTTGGGTGGGTGAAGCTATTATGTTATTGAAAATCGATATTGCAATATTTTGTCCTCTCCTTCCGCTCGTTGGAAATGATGTTTAGAACCCTGCTTCTTTTTCCTCATTGTTTTGTTTTGGGAAAAGCATTTACGCATCGGAAATCAAGACGGTTGTGTTAACTTGCGCCTTCCAGGATGAATTTTCAATTCCGTGGAAATAACTGTGTACCTCGGCGAAGTCCCTCGCTATTTGCGAACGATACCGGTATGTCGTGTGAGAAAATGAGGGGAAAGGTTTGCGGGCATCAAGGAATTACTTGGTATTACCTAGAAGGCAAGAGAAGTACCTGGAATTTCCCTTCTCCCTCGCCCCGTGTTCTCTGTTGTCTTTGCCCGAAGGCCGGATGATTGAGGGGCCGTAAGCCTATGGTTAAACTTGTGACTTGCAAAATAAAAACGATACGGGAGGGTTGCGGGGAGGGGTGGTTGTTTGGTTGGGGGAGACGGCATTACTGAACTTTGCAACATACTTTACAGTGTAGGATTAGTGGCAAGGCCCATGTTGAGGCCCGAGAAGCCAACGGAGTAAGTGTGGAGTTTTGTCAACGGAGTGAGTGTGGAGTTTTGTCAGCGGAGGCGATCTCAAGATTTAAGGGAATTCTTGTAACGAAAATCATATCAAAATTTAGAGGGCCCACTTAACGGAGCTCATCTCGAAATTTAAAGGGGATGCAGTGACCGGAAATTATCTCAGTAATCAAAAGGAATTCAATTAAATTTTGAACAAGATTGACTTTTCAAGTTTTTGAGAACTTTGAAAATTCAAAGTCGGGATTCCAAGTAATTCATTCACCTATTTTTAAGGGAATAGGTGAGGGGTATTGGATAAATCTTACCCTGGAGATGGTTCCAGGGTTGCTTTAGATAAACATTCAGCTATTTTTTCTCCAATATTTTTGTATTTTATCGTTTGACAAAATTTTTCTTTTGCTCAAAAGACGAGGATTTTTCCTTGATGATGACGTTTTTATTTTCATTTTCATTTTACGTATACATCGTAGTAATTCTCTCTCTCTCTCTCTCTCTCTCTCTCTCTCTCTCTCTCTCTCTCTCTCTCTCCTCTATATATATATATATATAAAATTATAATATATATATATATATATATTATATATACATACATATATATATATATATATATATATATATATATATATATATATATATATATATATATATATACATACATATCTGCAACTGATTTATCCCGTGGAAAGGAGAGTCTTGATAGAAAGAGGAAAACCAGTACTTGTACAAAAAAACATCCTTTATTCAGCTATGACTACCGGCTTCCGAGTAACTGTCTCCATCATCAGGTCTGACAACAAAAACACAGAAAGAAAAATGTGTATGCCTTCATGTTGCAGGTATTGGTTTCTTTTAGCATTGCTTTGTTTTGTTTATTATGCTTGTACATTACCAGTTTTTATATAGGTTGTTGTATAACATTACTGTATTCCAATGATTGTTTAGGATTTAATGATTTCAAATTTTTCTTTCTGTGTTAGTCTGAAACCAGTAGTCTTAACTGAACAAAGGATGTTTTATGTACAAGTACTTGTTTTACTCTTTATATATATATATATATATATATATTATATATATATATATATATATATATATATATATATATATATATATTATATATATATATATATATATATATATATATATATATATATATATATATATATATATATATATATACACATGTATACACACATACATATATATATGTATATATATACTCTGTATTATAAGTATATATATTTATATCTATACATATACACATGTACAGTATGTATATACATATACATATATACGGTATGTATGTAATTTATGTATGTATGTATCTTTGACAATAAGAACGTTTTTCCTTCTACTTCCACATCTTACTGTCCCTCGGTCAAAGGGATGAGGTGATAACTATCCAGGAGGTGGTTGAGGCTGGGGCCGACCGTGCCCGTTCGGTCTGCCCTGAACCACAGCCGGTATTTCCAGGGCTCCCTTTTCCCTTATCCTTGGAGATCTAAGGAAAAAAAAAAAGTGTGGTTGGCTTTCGAGAGAAAAATAGAATAATGCACACCTTTTCTGTCACTTGAGGAAGGCAATCGATTTGTTACTGTACTGGAAGTTTTAGAAGTTATTGTTTTTCTGTGCTGAATGGTGCTGGTTAAAACTACTGTCAAAGTTTGAAAATATATATGTAAATTATAATATATATAATATATTTATATATATATATATATATATATATATATATATATATATATATATATATATATATATATTATATTATATAGTATATATATATTTATATGTATATAAAACACGTGTAACTTTGATGTTTAATACCACAATTAATGCAAAATCAAGAAGGACCATGGGTAACAAAAGTATGCGAAATCAAGAAAGACCCTGGGTAATAAAAGTATTCAAACTCTGGAATTTTCAAGAAGAGGCTTTTGAGTATGCTGTATCTGTGATTACCGGAAAGCAATCACTGAATTGAAAAGTTAAAGAGATAAGAGTGCAAAGAAGTTTGCAAGTTGGTTAACCTGCTTGAGTTAGTATCAGGCATCCGAGTCCTAATATTAAAAAAAAAATGCTTGAGCAAGTTATTGTAATGTAACGCCTGGTTCATTTCAAAGTCAAGACCGTTAACCATATGCTAGGCCCTTCTCTTTTATCCAGTCCGTTACCGTTATAAGGGGCAAGGGGGTGGTGGTTGGGCATAATTGTTCACACAAAAAGGAAAATAGTTGAGACGGGAGTGATCATGCAACGGATACAGACATAATGATGAGTTTAATGAGTAATTTACGCAAGAATGAAGCTTTAATTGGACAGTAATTGATAAAACTGGGTATATATATAAAATTAATAAAGAGGAAGGCGAAATGAGTCCGCAAGCAGAGTTCAGACTATGTATATTTCATTCTTTAACTTGTGATCATGTTTTAAACTTGTTCAGGATACGTCCATTAATTTCATAACAAAAGATGGGGAAGAAATTCAACCTTTTTTGTTTAAAGAGAGAAAATAATACAAACTAAATGACCAGTGTTCTTATCTGTGTATTGCATCGAATATTCTCTGTCAGATTTGGGACGTGAGTCTGGAGTATCAGAGGCCAATCATAGCTCTTTAAATAGCTGTTTTAAATAACGACGCGAGAGGTTAATTCGATAGAAGATTGAGTTCATTAATGCGCGAACATTTCGGTTAAATAAAGTCATTATATCAATAGTGCCGAGATCGGATCGCATGAATAATAAATGACGTGTTCTCATAATGAATTATACAACCTATTATCCAGTACAGCGGTTTCATGTTTCGGCTGAAATGATAAATATTAAAGTCCGGGTTATGTAATATGTTTAACCCCTGGAGCGCAGAAAATTAAGTTAACATCAAAGGATTCGCTTTTGATAGAAGCTCTTATTCATTTACTGACATCCTGTTCCTAGAGCTTCATAACTCCCCTCCCCTCTCCTCCCCAACCCCCACCCCCACCCCCACATCTTCCCTGGAAAATGATATTATCGTATTTTAATAATGACGGGGGACCATGGGGGCCTATATACACATCGTTGCATCGGTGATATTTAAAATAAAAAGGAAATTATGTCTTTGAAAACCGTTTATTTTTATATTCTTTTTTAAATGGGTAATTATCCATTCACTTTTTCCTCCATTTACATTCTTGCTTCTTGAATTATGAGGCATGCGCAGAAACCTCGTGATTAGTTTAGTTCCAGATTACTCACCCACTGTCCTTAGTCCATTCAACTTCTAATTTGTTTTGCTAATACGGTGAATAAATGATAAAGTAAATGTGAATCGATTTGCATGAATCTTGAATTTTACAGCTTGATGCATTCGCACTTCGGCACTGATGTCAGTTACTTATTGATATTCTGAAGACAGTATGTCTGTTTGTTTTCGCTAATACTTTATAAGGTATTCTTTTATTCCAACTACCATTAGAGCTATTATTAATCAGCTGTTGAATAAGGCAAAGGATATTCAATTTCAAATCGTTGAACTTTTCAGAGAACTGATAATGAAACCGATTTCCCTGAATTTATGCTGGTGGGATGAACATGATTCCCTGAAAAAACTACATTATACATTTGAACGATGCTTAAATAAAGAAAATATCGTGAAATCGTTTTTGTATTTTGATAGAGGCTAAAAGAGAAGGGGAGAGGGGAGGGCAATTAAGTATACCTTAGTTTAACCAGACCACTTAGCTGATTAACAGCTCTCCTAGGGCTGGCCCGAAGGATTAGATTTATTTTACGTGGCTAAGAACCAATTGGTTACCTAGCAACGGGAGCTACAGCTTATTGTGAAATCCGAACCACATTATAACGAGAAATGAATTTCTATTACCAGAAATAAATTCTTCTAATTCTTCGGAGAATCGAACGCGGGACCAACAGAGTGCTAGCTGAGAACGATACCCACCCGTCCAATGAGGACTATAAGGGGGTGGGGCAATTAGAGGTTTATTTATCCAAGCCTTAAAGGAATAAAGAAGGATAAGATGAAGAAGAGTAGTGGAGAATCGGAAACTGGGACGTTGCTGTTTTTGATTAAGCTGGCGTTATGCCAGCACGGGCTCTTGCTCACTTAGCAGTCCGTAAGTCATTCTGTGATGTGAAACTGAATGGTGAGGGTATGATTATGAAAAAATTTTATAAAATATATGTAAACTTTATATATACATATATATATATATATATATATATATATATATATATATATATATATATATATATATATATATATATTATTTAATTCTAGGTTAAATCAAACTTTAACCGCAGAAAAATATAAAAATCGTTTCCCCACAACTACGTTGAAACACTTGATTTATTAAATAAGGATGGAAACACCTGAAAATGTTAGATCCTAGGCTTTACCATAAAAAATGGTAATTATTTAGAATCTACTTAATTAACTTGTCAATCATGAAACTTAGTCCAAACATATTCATAAACACTGTTACAGAAACATAAGAAAATACGAAAAATAACACAAGATATAAGAAATGCAAGACACGCATGTTGTAACAGAAAATGAACGGATTGTTAACAAATAAAAAGGGAATGCAAAAGAGCGTTTCTTATCATGAACGCGCGTCCAGAAAAAACCAAGAAGTACCAAAATTAGTTAAGGACTTAATATCGTAAGGATACGATACGTCTGGAATCGTATCAAATGTAGTAGGATGAAATTGTCTTAAGGCTGTAGTGTAAATGGGGCGTCCGCATAAAGAGTTTCCAGTGATTCTTAAACTGGGGGGCGCCAGAAGCTTCCTAGGGGGGCACAAGCAGAGTTGCCAGATGGTGCCAATTATTTTTTCAATTTGTGATGTTGCTTACAAAATTGCCAAAAACGTTATCACTGCTTCCATATATTTTCTTAATCATTATCTCAAAACATGCCAAAAATTCAAAATATAAGTCAATTTTAATTCCAAATCTTGTTTATGAATTGTCTTTTATTGTTATGATAAGTATAATAGCATACAAATAGACAACATATTGTTTATAGATTATAGTTGGCAAAAATTTCAGGGTGGGGGCGTGGGGTCTATACCTAATGCAGAGGGGGGGCGCAAGGCAAAAAAGTTTAAGAACCACTGGTTTATACTAAGGGTAAACGTATCCTTTTATTTTACCAGGGTTAAACTAAGGCTTTAGAACTGTATCATGCTGAATGACCTTCACATAAAAACAAATAGCTTTTTCCCCTTGCTCTTTGTGTGTACTCAAATAATTCCCTTTGTTCGCTGTTTAAACTATGAGATTCATATGACTGGCTCACCTATTGCAATTTACTGTTCGGTAAAGAAAAAAAAACTGTTTATATTTCTTCGGTGTTTAAGCTATGAGACTCATATGACTAGCTCACCTGTTTATATTTCTTCAGTGTTTAAGCTATGAGATTCATACGATTGGCTCACCTATTGCAATTTACTGTTCGGTAGAAAAAAAACTGTTTATCTGCTATTTAGAAAATGTGGATAACGAAGGCTATGTTATGAAGTGGCAGAGTAGTTAGTAGTGCCATTAAAAAGAATAGTGCGTAACTTTCAATTACACACTATTCTTCATTTTATGAATTTTATGATATCCTCACGTATACGTGGGCAGAAAAGGTAAGCACGGTAACCTGCTCTTGATATGTTTTTGTGAAGGCAATCGTTATGACAGAGAACACAAGTTCTTCTAAAAAAAAAACGATCACGGTCACATTTCTTCATCGGCAGCAGAGGTATTTTGGCATCTGTATTCTGGACAGACGATTGGCGGAGAAAATATCTTTTCTCTCGGTTCGATAGCATTCTTTCCCTGACTAACCGATCAAGAAAAATGTCGTTCTAATGGATGCCCAGATCTTTCTCTTACTTTTTTTGTCTTCCGCCAGACTTTTATTCTTGCGCCTTCATGCACTGAGGATTTTTGTGTCATTTATTGCCGCCTTATTGTCATCATCGAACAAATCTTTCAAGTGCGAATTACTCACTGGTTATCTATGATATGACTGAGCCATATGTCTGCAACAGACTGGTTACCACTTTATACATACATATGTGTACTGGTGTACTTGGGTATTTGTGTACGTGCTTGCTACATACGAACTCTTGCAATAGTCAGCGATCTCGCAGGTGGACGGTATGTGACCTGGGTATCTGCTAATTCGTCACCTTTAGTACGGTCACCTTTGGAAAATGTTAAATCCCTGTAATTTTCAGGAAATTCATGAAATCCCCAATTCACTTTGGAACATTTGATCCCTGAGGGTCTAGTACTAAACACGGCGAAACACTATATATATGCAGTGTGTATATATATATATATATATATATATATATATATATATATATATATATATATATATATATATATTACCTGGGGAAATGCTTACCATAAGCCAATTATAGACTCTAAATGAATGATTTCGTTACTTACCTCTATTTTTGTATAAAATCTGACAGCTGTTGATTCAGGAAATTGTAAAAAAAAAGCAAGGAAAAAAGGGCAATTTATATGAGCTCACAAGTTATTTGTAAGCAAACACATTAGGTTAAGTTTAAAATTACGTGGATTGCAGGCACTTGCCTAACGTTTCCCTATTTCTATTTTCAGTCACAATTTTGCTTCCTATCCTAACATAAAATAAAAATACTCAATGTGTGGAACTCCTTGACTGTGCGCATGCGGAATTTATGCAAAAACGTTCGTTTCTCTGTTCCCCACCCAGCCTAGCTTCGCTAGTTGCTGATATGGCAAGGTGCAAGAGGGCAAAGAATTAATCTGCAATGTGCAGATTGTGAGATCCTGGCAAGGTCGCCGTTTTTACGATTTAACCTGGGGAAATGCTTACCATGAGCCAGTTATAGACTCTAAATGAATGATTTTGTTACTCACCTCTATTTTTGTATAAAATCTGACTGCTGTTTATTCAGGAAATCGTAAAAAAAAAAAAGGAAAAAGGGGAATTTATCCAAGCTGAGGGCTCTACTCACAAGGTATTTGTAAGTAAACATGTTAGGGTAAGTTTAAAACTACGTGTATTTACATGAAATGAAATGTCAGAAGATGAAATGAACTAATCAGGCAGGCAAGGCCTGAGAGGTTAATTATAAATGGGAAAACATGAAAGTATATCCGTCGGTGCGACGATGCACACACAAGGCACAGTCAAGAGAGATTTCGACAGCTAACAAACCCTCTGTAAACGGAGAGATTCACAAATTAAAAGCCAGTAAGGACGCAGTAAAATATACATAGGACAAGACGAGCACCGAGGGTGCCAAAAAGCCTTGAACCCATTATTTTATGTCATTATTTAAACACAGGCATTTACGTAACACTGCCCTAACAAGGCAAGATTGATATGGAAATACTGGCACTTAGAAATGGAAATAGGAAGTTTAGTACGAGAATTAAAAGTGTGACTGACAGGAAGAACCTTTGCAAGAGATCATTTTACCCTGTAGAAGAGGTGGTTTCAGCAAGGGAAAAGGCGGTGGAGGAAGGGCTAAGGGATTCACTGGTAAGAAGACTAAAGGTCCCTACAAGATAGGACCACGTGGTATGGCATCGCTCTCTGAAGGAGGTGGGTTGAAGGGGAGATGTGTCTTGCTCGCGTCCAGAAATCTCTCTCACTTGTTCCTTCGGTGACTACCTATATGACTTCGGTCAGGGGTCAGGAGGTTATCCACAGGTAGATTGGGGTTGATGTCATCTATGACTCAGTCCAGGTGTTCCTGCCAGCTGTCCTCTCTTAATCTGCCTCCCCAGCACTATCCCTGCCTCTGGCCAGGCTTAGGATTCTGAAAGCAAAGTCTCCCACAGTCATATGTTTGAGAAGAGAAAGTTGAAAGGTGATTAACAGCTTAAGGGAGGGGCCTATATTCCTTTTGCCCTTCTTTGTCAGGCAGTGCCAAAAATGCACTGTTGTATTTTTGTATTTTCCAGCATTAAATGAAGCATTTGATGGCTGGGATTCTTGGAAAAAAAAAAAAAATATATATATATATATATATATATATATATATATATATATATATATATATATATATATATATATATATATATATATATATATAATCAGAAAGCTACAAACGTCCTTTAATATCAATTCACTCTCTACCTCAGAGTAATATATTTTCATATATGTTACGAAGGAATTTTAGTTGATAATAAGTCCACCGTCCCGTGGGGTCGAACCAGCGACGGACGAGGAATCAGGACTACTGGTTAGTGTGTCACTGTAGTCCTGATTCCTCGTCCGTCGCTGGTTGACCTCACGGGACGGTGGACTTATTATCAACTAAAATTCCCTTCGGTAACATATATGAAAATATATTACTTCCGAGGTAGAGTGAATTGATATTAACGTTTGTAGCTTTATATATGAATCACGGTGATGTGATAAATAGTCATATATATATATATATATATATATATATATATATATATATATATATATATATATATATATATATATATAAATATAAGCTGCCCTTCACTAATGTTGGCTGGCGTTATAGAAAAGATTTCCAACTGTCATGGGACATTTGTATTGTTAGTGCTGAATGGGGATGAGTGCCCTGTGCAGATGGCTTCTACGACATAGACTTCATCGTACAATTGCCTAGAGAGCTCATACGCAACACATTATCCTAGCACACAAATAACGCCATTTGCCTATCTTACAAGAGTGGTTTTCCCTGGATATTAAGGTCTTTATCTTTATAATACCTCTTTAATTCCATATATCAAGTGCTTTCTTGGTAACTCTCTTCCTTCCTCCTAAAACTCTGAATTATACACTTTTGAGCAAATTATCGCTGTCCATTCTTCCCACTTGACCGAACCATTCACATTATCATCGTCCATTCTTTCCACTTGACCGAACCATACAAATTATCGTTGTCCGTTCTTCCCAGTTGACCGAACCATGCACATTATCGTTGTCCATTCTTCCCAGTTGACCGAACCATACACATTATCGTTGTCCGTTCTTCCCACTTGACCGAACCATACACATTATCGTTGTCCGTTCTTCCCACTTGACCGAACCATACATGTTATCGTTGTCCATTTCTTCCACTTAGTCATATCATACAAATTAGCATTGTCCATTCTTTCCATTTGACTAGACCATAAAAATTATCATTGTCCATTTCTTCCACTCAAACAAACCATACAAATTATCATTGTCCATTCTTTCCACTTGACCAAACCATTCACATTATCATTGTCCATTCTTTCTACTTGACCAAACCATGTCAAACCACTCCTGGGGCTTTATTTCGCGTGCTTTAACAATTTTAATGGTTCTCCCGGGTATATCTGTATTTCTCACCCTTTCAGTTCTTCGTCTTCCGCATGCGCCTGACAAATAACTCACATCAGTAGTCTTTTCTTTCATTCATATTCTATTCTACATCTACACCCCACTTTACATAGATGTACGAGGTTATACCATTACAAGTAATTTTTACGTAAAGAGTTTTTATACTCACTTGGCACACTGAAACACACACGTTTTCGTTTTATTTTTCAGTTAATTTGAGCCACCTTTTAGAATTTTAATTCTGTAATCTGAAATTTTTATATATATCACAGATCAATTATACACATTGCTTTACGTTACTTATAGGTTAAGTTAATGTAAATTGTGAAGTAGGAAACGTACTACGAATCTCTTTCAAATGCGTATTTGTAATTTATAAACAAATCCTCATGTACAGTCGTTTGATTGGCAAGGCGTTTGTTTTTTCATTTATATTGCAGTGTTGTGTAAGTTTAAATTCATCGAAGTTTTATACCCTGCAATCTAAAATTGTTTTATTTTCAAATTGAGAGCTCCACACTACATTTCATAGTAAGTTTACAATTTTGTTGATTTCCTAATTCGAAGTAAACATGCATTCAATTTTCACCTGCTGATTAATGTCAATCACAGGCTCTTCTTCTATTTATGGTACCCGTTAGAAAACCAAGTGATTGTCATGAAATTAAATGGCAGTAGCAATAAAAAAAAAAATTCAGTACCGTACTGTGAGAGACAGAATGGCTGCCCATCTTGATTGCAGAGCTGCATTATCAATTATCAAGTACTGTCTCTAGGAAAACTCGTAAATATACATTTCTTTTATGCTTAGTACAGTTGATATTGCAGATGGATAATTTATTACATACAAGCCTGCGCTTCCGTGACCTTTTTTTTTTTAATGAAGGATATACTTTAGTTAGTAAGGGCACGTAATACCAAATGTTTCTTTTCAGTCTCTCTTTTCTTTAAATGTCCTCCATTCAGTTTTTTAAATATCCCTGCATACTTCTTTCTCCTCTGAGTACCCTTTCCTCCTTCATTTAAGACAACCTTGAATAGCTTTCAGTTTCCGGCACTGGAATACGTGTTCAAAGATTTTTCTTGCCTGCTTAGGATTTTAGCTTTAGCTGGGAATATCAGCTGTATCTTTTAGATTTGTAATAGATTTAATCATCGACATTAACAAACGGATAGTCGTATCGTTTGATCAAATTTAACACGAGGTAGGATTGTTCCGGTATCTCATTATCTTTCACTTTTATGAACTTCACGCAGTTCGTGCAAGTCAGTCTTGGGTACAAGTTACTCTTGCCTTTTTCTAATGTGTTACTGCAGGTTTTGGGTGAGGCAGAATCATTAAAGCTCCGACAACAATGTGGGTAGGGGCGTCAACTCCTTTCAGAGAAGGATTAAAAAATAAGTCATGAGACCTTTTCAGTATTCTCTTGAGTACCAAGCGCGTATATCGGTTAATTTTTCCAGTAATTCAATTTTTATGTATTCATACATTCAGATTTTATTAATTAACATTTTCGTAATGTTATTGTAATATTGGTTAATGTCATCCTCCTAGTGAACAGGCTCCTGCAATGTTTTGCATCATACTTGCAACAGCCTTTGTTATGTATGGACGGGTGAATGTATGTATGTATGATTCATATGTATGTATGTATGTACGCAGGAAGACTTACAGACAGCGCAATCCCGCAATCATATTGCCAGCGGCGAAGCTGCAAAAGCTTTAATCATCTTGTTAGCCACGTGTAGCCGAAGGATGTCGATAACGTGCCGGTGATTATGGCGCGTTGATAGAAGCTCCTTGTATTGGCAGCTTGTTATTCCAGATTCGCCGGCTTGAGCGCTGATTCGTTTTACCCGAGCTGCTCATTATTCTAGAAGAGTAGGCCATTGTTATTTTTTGTCTATATTATTTATTTCAAGATGCAATATCCGC
>NC_089784.1:14123003-14128003 GCF_040412425.1 Macrobrachium rosenbergii | reverse complement strand
GACTACTAGTATTTAGTATCCTATGAAAGATAAGAATTGTAATATCGTGCATAATGGCCGGGGAGAAACTATTCTCTAAAAGTACGATGAGGAAAAATGCAGTCACATGAGCTTGGCTGACTTAAAAATTTAAAGAAAAGGTTTTTGTAACTATTTGTCTGCTCTCTAGAATTTATCTTTTTGTTTTGACGTGCGCGTACTGGCTTCAGAAGAATAATAAATAAGCACATAGTATGACTAGGTAAAAATAATGACAAAGGCTTAAGTAAACAAAGAAAACAGAAGCAAAAGACTAAGGAAAAATAAAAATGGGAACTCAGTATCACATGATACTATCATAACAAAAAGAAGCGGAAAGTTGAACAAGCTTTTATAAACGTGAGCATAATCAGATTACGTTCAGTGTGATGGAAAGTGTATGAGGCTACGAAGCAAGCCCCGAAGAGCTGTAGTCCTCTGACGCCACCCCATATAATAAAAAAGTTTATGGTAGTTTATATATATATATATATATATATATATATATATATATATATATATATATATATATATATATATATATATATAGTCTCAGTAATTAGCTACTTGGAAATCTTAGCTTAATGATAAATAATATTGCCAAGACCAGGAAGAACATTCTTTATTGTACAAGCTTTAGGGTATAAAACCTCATCATCAGGCTGAAAAAACCGACAAGGATGAGAATCAATAAAATTACAATAAAATGAATTGTCATAATAAATCTTCAGCAAAAATACTAATGAAATATATAAAATGAACAAGTAAATACAAACTAAAAGGGTGAGACGTAAAATAACGAAAAATTAAAAACACAAACATATGAAAATAAAACTAAAGTGAAATGTAAACAAACTACCACTCACAAAGTAAAATATTTAACGACCTAATTGAGTACCTACTATGAAATTACACGATAGCTAGTTGAATACCAGACGAGTTGTTGTTCAATTCCGGCTTCATCTTTTTAATAGTCAGCGACTCTGAAATTAAAAGGTCCAGTCTATTGTACAATAAAGAATGTTCTTCCTGGTCTTGGCAATATTATTTATCATTAAGCTATATATATATATATATATATATATATATATATATATATATATATATATATATATATATGAACACGCTTTAAAATCAGTGACGCGAGATGTAGGCTATATATGGAGATGTACCAAAGGGAAAATTAAATGCTAGGTATATAGGTTCTGGTCGGTTTCGCCTTTGTAACTCAGACTAGTTTCATTTTCCTGAAGACGAAACTTGTGGTACATCTGCACATACATTCATTCGTACACAAATTATATATATATATATATATATATATATATATATATATATATATATATATATGTTTAGCTCTTATTTATTTAATTTAAAGAAATGATCTGTGTTCCTTCGGCGATCCCATTTTCAGTTCGCCGCCAGATGCAGTAAAACGCTGCTTTGGGAAAAAAATTCTCGTTCCCTCTCGATCTTTGTTAATCAAACACCTGAAATTCTTAAATCTTATTCTCAGACTCACTTCAGCGTGACTTTAACATTCCTCTTAACGTCGTCTCAAGTAAGAGAAAGAGATTTATGCGTAACAGCGAAACTCAACAACTCTGTTTGATCATGACGGGATGGATGGGTTCGGGCGTAGAGGGGCGGGACGGGGGATTGGGTTTCTTTGGAGGGACGGGGGAGGGGTGGGGAGAGGGGGAGGGTATTGGTCTTGGAGTAGTAGAAGAACATCACATCCATGCCTGCCTGAAGGTGCAACGTCATCATTCCTTAAAGGTTATTCTTATTCGACTGTTTTCTTCGATATTGAAATTATTTGGTCAATATCCTTTTGAAGAATGCGTTTATTTTTAACATTATCATTATCATTACTGCCGAAAATCTAAGCCTCATAATACATACTTGTTTTATCTCCTTTTCATACCTAGTGTTTTTAAAGTTCTCTTCGCCTATTCTTTAATATCGGTTTGTCTGAGTGAAGCACATAAAGAAAAATGTAAAACACATGGAACGAATAGATGATTTATGACTTGTCAAAATAGCTTCATCGGATATGTGTTGGAGCTTTTGAGTGTCGTTTTCCTTTCATGTTTACAGCATTCATTTTCGATAAAAGGTGAGTAAATTTAGTTGCACCATGTGTGAGGTATATTTTCCATTTATCGTTCAAGATTTTATATATATATATATATATATATATATATATATATATATATATATATATATATATATATATATATATATATACATACATACACACACAAGTTCAATTGTATGTTCTTTTGTTAACAGTGTTCACTAATATTTGGGAACACTGTTGTAGATTTCATCTTTGAGTGAATGTCGGTACATGACTGGGAATTTGGCGAAGTAATGTTTCGTGCTTACATTATTTTTACTATGTTCCTCCCTCTGAACCTTTAACCGTTGTAGCTCGAAAAATTCCTTTCGTCATTACCCTTCATCATTTCGTAAATACACGCAAGGAAATTACTTATGTATGTGGTTTATATTTCCCTTTGTACGCGTATCTTGAATTCCCTTTACAGAATACACGGCCTTGCCTTATTATCAGCAGCAATATGAAAGCCATTCTACCTTCTAAATAAACTGAATTAGGAGTCGTGATGCATTTAATATTGCAGCGGTATATTGGGCAATATCAGGCACTGCGTTCAGCCCTGCGCGACAGCGAATATTTACGGTTTACATTTCCCTTCTCCCATGTATCCGAATTGTTTGATTTGGGAAGGTTGTAGCGTTTCAGACTTCCCGAGCGTAAACTCTTCTTCAGTGGTTTGTATCTTTTTTCGTTCTTTTATTTGCCATTCTTATCCATGATTTTGTTTGTCGCTTTTAATCATAGGATTTACAGCCGTTCATCTGGTTATTTGTCACTTTTAATCATAGGATTTACAGCCGTTCATCTGGTTATTTGTCGCTTTTAATCATAGGATTTACAGCTGTTCATCTGGTTATTTGTCGCTTTTAATCATAGGATTTACAGCCGTTCATCTGGTTATTTGTCGCTTTTAATCATAGGAATCATAGTTCATCTTTACTTTTAATCCGTTTCATCTGGTTATTTGTCGCTTTTAATCATAGGCTTTACAGCCGTTCATCTGGTTATTTGTCGCTTTTAATCATAGGATTTACAGCTGTTCATCTGGTTATTAACCCTTCTGTTTCTATGTGTGTTTGCGTGTATAGATGCGTGCACGTGGAAGGTCTGGTTTCTCGTTTTTTCTTTTATTTCTAAACAGCATTATATATATATATATATATATATATATATATATATATATATATATATATATATATATATATATATATATATATGTGTGCTCAAGAAGTTCACTGGATTCAAGCATTCTGACCTGGTCGGGTACAGCGTCGAAGGTAATCTTTTCAGTTGTTTCGGATTTGAGTTACGTAGTTTTAAACGTCCAAAATATAACATTCGAATAGCGACTATATCACTATACTGAAGAATCTGTTGTTCGAAATTAGTCTCTGCCTGCTAATCCGGTAATAAGATCAAGCGATTGATCCCGTCGTAATCAAGAGCAATGAAAACATGAGGATCAGTGAAAATGTACTGAACAATATATCATTTGCTTCAAGTCAAAGAGTACTTATTACATATTACATTTTATAAATGATGGGAAAGTTCAGTCCAGTCCGTCTACCGTTCGTGAATTAAATTTCTTTAATTTTCAAGCAGAAGTCTAAATCCGTTACAAGAATTTGGCAGGACGATAGCAAAATTAAATATCATTGTTCATATTTAGGACGAGAACGGCGCTCTCAATAGGAAGCGTAATGGAATCAAATAAGCTCGGCTCGCGATAGGACGGCGGCATCGTGGAGCTGTTCAACATATTTAATGAATTCATTTCGAATTAATTTTGTAGTCGAAGCGTCCTCTACGCGCTACATCAAAGATTAACGTTTACTCGGTACATTTTAAATCAGTCGCGTTATTATTAGTCCCCCTCTGACAAAGTCTGTGGTGGACTATAATTTTTCCCCCCGTGTTTATTATTCTGTCTGTCTGTCTATCGGTCAGTCTGTCCATCTGTCACACTTACCTTTTCATTGCAATTCCTATAAACTCTTGAAGGGATTTCTGTCAAACTTGGCACGAGGGGAGACCGACGTGCATAGAAATGCATGAATGGCGAATGTCTCATTGCGTCATTGCGGTTACCTTGTTATCGCAAGTCCTATAATACTGAAGGAGTTTTAGTCAAACTTAGTACATAGGCGGACCATCATGCATAGATGTATATGAAGGGAGAAAATTCCTGTCTGTCAGCGTGTCTGTCACTTTGCCATCACAACTCATGCTATATGGGTTTCTGTCAAACTTGGTACAAAGGTAAACCATTAAGTACTCATGTGCGTAAGGCAGACCATCCCTCTGATTGATTTTCTTTCCTTGTGTATATGACTTCATGGTTAGCCATAGTCTTTGAACCGTAATAGACAGAAACTTTAATATATTTAGGAAGGAAGAATAATCCATTAATGAATCAGTTTCAGATACTCTTAAAATTTAATGACATTCACCATGTACACCATACCGAAAACACCTAACGCATTTTCTGTCATTGCTACAACTCTAACATCTTTGAAGGGAAAGCAGCCAAACTGTTGCAAAAGTAGACTATCATGCATAGATGTGCGGGATGGGAGATTACCCGTTTGTCGATCTGTCAGTTCTCACTGTGCTGTTAGGCTTATGCTTCACTTGCCATAGTGTCTGTGTCCAACTTGGTACAGTACAAAGACAGGACATCATGTGTAAATATGTATTCTGTGTCTTTCTCCGATTGCTTTACAGTGTCCCTATACTAGACCATCTTGACTGTGTGATCCCATTAGTGTTTTTTTCTCTTTGCTGGATACAGTATTCATCAATTGGCATAGAGTAGGTTTATATTGAAAGCATGAAGGGAGATCTCCTGTCTGCCTGA
>NC_089784.1:14100503-14113003 GCF_040412425.1 Macrobrachium rosenbergii | reverse complement strand
AGAGAGAGAGAGAGTGTTTAACGAGTAAAGATCCTTTTTAGTGATGATTTGTTTTCACTTTATTCAAGTGGATTACTTTTTACATGTTTCAGCCAAACATTTATTTCCATTAAGAGATGATTCGCAACTTTTCAGGAAAAAAAGATATTATCTTGACCTTTTGTAGCGTTCATTGTCCATCTTCTCATAATGAATGCATCTTGAGGCGTTGGAATCGTCCCAAGCATTGAATAGTGCTTTATCATATTTTTTTTTATAGTGAGTGTTCCTTGAGCACTTTCCATAATTGCTTCGTCAGAGGACTTGAGAGTAAACATAAAATATGTCTGAGAGGAGTAAAGATATAACGTTTAAACGCATTAGATATTCTTCCAAGATTTTATTGTATGAAAACTTACGACGCCCAGCTTGAGATTTAGCTTGTTTATTTATTCATTATATATAGAATCTCTTTTTTTTATTTTATTTATGTGACTGGCAAATTTGATTTGAGATAGTAATAAGAAAAGCACTTCAGAAAATATGTGTTGTGCTTCTTCAGTCGTTCATACGTTGTTTTGTTTACACTTTATAGTTATGGTAAATTTGATTTCAAATGCGATATGCGTTGCTGAAAGAAAAAAAAAGAACTCTGTTCTCTTATGGAAATACAAGCGTACCTTGACCAGTTTTAGTGTTCTCTCTTATTAAATCTCGTAACAGACTCTTTCTGTTCTTCCAACTTTCTTCTTTATTATTTTTTCAGTGATTTCAAAACAACTAGCGTATTTAAAAACAATTTAAAGATTACGACGGCATAAGAAACTGGTGTGATAACGCAGTCAAAAATTATGGTAATATAAGAGAGGGTCAAGATGGCAAGACCTGACCCAACAGGAATGTTGAGAACTCACCCGAAGCTTGGGGCAATGCGCCATACTTGATTTGGACCTAGTGGTTAGATACGCAGGCATCTGCTAACGACTGCAAATCGCATACACGGAACTCATCACCCGTATTTCTTAAATCGTTATTATTATTATTATTATTATTATTATTATTATTATTATTATTATTATTATTATTATTATTATATTGAGAAGATGAACCCAATTCATATGGAACAAGGCCACAGGGGCCATTGTCTTGAAATTCAAGCTTCCAAAGAATATGGTGTTCATTAGAAAGAAGCAACAGAAAGTAACGGGAAATACAGAAAGAAGAGGCCACTTATTAAAAAAGAAAAAAATATTTTATTAAATTCATAAATAAATAGATAAAAATGTAAATAAATGATTGAAATACAAGGAGACTTGTATTAGTATAGTAATGCACTGCATCTGCGCTTGAACTTTTGATTACACGACGTACTCAGGGAGATTGTTCACAGTCCAGCAGTGTGAGGAATCGAGGACCTCTGGAACTGAGAAGTTCGACAGTGAGACATATTTACTGCATATTGGTGCTACTGTTCAACAAATCTGGTTGCTCTCGGCAAGGAAAGCAGATCAGGGATCAATTGTGAACGTGAAAAAGCTTTGTTAAAATGCAGCTTACGAAAAATTGACAAACAAGAGACCATCCGTCGATGGTCAAAGTCGGAAGCTAATATGAGGAAACGAAAACCTACCATTAACTTTTATGAAAGCACAATGATCCATCAGTGGTTGATAATTTCGAAATGAAGGAGTAAAATATTTTTTTTTTCTTTGATAACATATTACATTCCTGCTTGTTAGAAGGTTTTTTCGGAATAGATTTTGTTTAATAAGAAAACCTTAGTGCCAGGTCATCAGAGTTACCTTTCGTATATTCAATTAATGGAAGCTTGTTCAGTAACAATTTGAATTTCTTTTTCAACTTCACATAGATTTTTTAGGTTCCCATAAAGGAAAAATTTCTAACATTCTTGCTTACACATGATATCGCCTAATTCAAGCATGCAAAAATAGAAGTTAGCATACGACAGCTATTCATGAAGCATAGTGGCCATGTTAATGGGACATAAGACCATCACAGTGACTCCTTACATGAGCCATAAACATTCCAGACATTGAAAGAAACAGGAAAAGGCTTCTTGCATAACATGTTGCAGACATAAAGCATGTTTGAATGAACATTCTGTGACTTTTACAGAACTAGTGCAGGTCAAAATCTGCGTGCATAGCCTTTGGTTTAGAGTGCTTTTATTCCGGTTACCAGAAAGCACTGAACAAATTTATAACTTTCTAATATTTAAAATGTTATTTACAAAAACTTGCTTCAATAGTATGTATTATTTTTTTAATAAACAATGTTTTTGCTCTGATTTGTTAAAACCATTCCCATTTATCTTTTCCGAAGTAGAGCATTTTGCCATTTTAATTTTCAAAACTGATTTTCCTGGAATGAGTGGAAATTTTGTTAAGCTCTGTACGTTTGATAAAACCAGCCTTTTAAGCCTTTATATAAATGCCATGAATCTTGACAGTTGCTTTCTGGCATTGTGTGCGCTTGCAGGAAATATGTAGATACTGGCCTTCGTTTTATCCAAGACAACCTTGACACTAAATGATTCCGCACTTGCTCAGATTAATTTTAGCGCTGATTTTAACTAATTTAGCTGGCGTATTGTTAATATTATAGCGTTGGTAGATGGGAAGTTGACTAGTAATAGCGATACTGAAAGTGATAAAGAATTTGCTAATAAAGAACGTCGAGATTTGCAATTAACTTAAACCTTGCATTACAGAAAATTTTGGACTGCGACCGAACACAGGCACTAAGTGATAATACCCAAACAAGGAATGAAGTGTAATTGTGTTGTGATCCCTTCGAGGTGTAATTTGCTGTTTTGATTCTCTCTCTCTCTCTCTCTCTCTCTCTCTCTCTCTCTCTCTCTCTCTCTCTCTCTCTCTCTGTACATACATGCCTACATATATATATATATATATATATATATATATATATATATATATATATTATATATATATATATATATGTATGTATATATATATATATATATATATATATATATATATATATATATATATATATATATATATATATATATATATATATATATACACACACACATATATATCCTTATTTCTTGTACATTTTCATCGATATCACGCAAAATAATGCAGGATGTGATTGCTACACAAAAATAATGGACAGTCTTACGAACGACTGTAAATGAAAAAAGAATGGAATAGTAGTTGCTAAAGATTCCTTTGTGTGAAGGGAAGAAGAGGTGGTAGGTGAAAGATATGCATGGTTGATAGCAAAGCGTTAGTTCACCTTTAGTAACCCTTTCTTTATTTTTCTTTTCTATTTGTTATTTTTCTTATTGTACCAAATGACCTAAAGTCAAAGCAGAGAAATTTCTGTCTCCGTTTTATATCTGATGCCGAGACAATCCACTTATTGACTTTGACCTGGATGTTTAGTTTATAAAGATAATAAGAAAATAGGTGCTTATTCTAAAGGAATGGAATGTTTGATTGTGCTTATTCTAAAGGAATGGAATGTTTGATTGAAATGTTTGCCTATTCTGGTGTCGTATCGCATGTGGATCGTGGACGCTGAATGTATATTAAAGTAATGTTTTTGTGATACCAAGAGTTTGCGTGCTGTAATTGACTGAAACACGAACTTGCAAAAGTAAATGTCGTAATTTATATGTTTTCCACGGAGTCATGAAAATAGCAGTAAAATATGTCTGCGATAATTTACAAGATGAAGGATTTACTGTGTGTACAGCTCCCATGACAGCGCTGATAGCCGAGCATTTCCGGGAAATAGAGTGAATTTGTTCGAATCTTTGGTAAGAAAAACCTGCCGACAGGCTTCGAGGATTTCTCATCTAGTGAAAAGGGAAATATGTTCGAAGTATATCAAATCAAACGTGTAGAGGAGAATTGGAAGCAAATACTGTTGATTGTGAAGGCTAGAGCTTTATTTTAACAGATTCATCAAATGACTGTGGTTTGTAAAGTGTTTTGTGGCTTCTTAAAGATGGAAAGAAAAAGGACCTCTCAAATTCGGGGGCAAAATTTGTTAAGTTTTAATGTCTTACGCTAAAACATTTGGGTGCTAATTTGTGTATTTACACCAGGATTCATATTTTTGGAAATACAAGAAATTTCTGCTCTGGGTTAGATATAATAAAAAGGATTGAGTGAATTCAGACCACTTTTGACGAGAACAGTGGAATTTTTTCGTTCCAACATTCAGGGATAAACAGTTACACAGGTAAATTCTGGCAATAAGCGAAGCAGTTCAGCGCCTAAGATCATGATTGTAGAATAAAATTTCACAACGTGCCAGTGTTAAGTGCGTTGTTTTGTATCATGTCACGGAGACTCCGATTTTTCTTGGGAAATGTTGTGAACTAAGCCATTTAATTATACCAGTCGTCAAAATCTAATTATATATATATATATATATATATACTGTATATATATGTGTGTGTATATGAATGTATGTATGTGCCATACCTCAGTGGCTAAGCACAGGGCTCGAATTTCCAGGGTCCGTGCCGGTGCACTTGTTTACAACTGTGGTGGGTACCATCACCAACGTCAGCTGGGTAAAGATGAGGGCATATGCTAGCAACCTCATCCAGAAGACATGCTTAGAACCGGAAAGCTTCATACTTTTGGAGCTATCACAACTAAAGGTAAAAAGATGTATGGTGATATGTATATATATACATATATATATGTATATATATATATAATATATACATGCACACACACACATATATATATATATGCAGATTATTGTTTATCAGTGTGTCATTTTCATTTTTATGAACTGTAAAACTAAAATTCATCTTCAGCAGATATTTGCAACTTCCTAAAGAAGATTTTAGACAGGGATCACAAATAATTCAACTTGATCGCAACCCCACCCCCATTGCATTTAGATGACATCTTGGAATTGCCTAGTGATATTATAAAATTATAATCGTAGAATAGTTAAATGTGAGAATTCCCAACTGTGGTTATTGAACTGAATATAGAATTTTGACCAAAGGCCAAGCACTGGGACCTGTAAGGTCATTCAGCACTGAAACGGAAATTGACAGTAAAAGGTTTGAAAGGTGTAACAGGAGGAAAACCTCGCAGTTGCACTATGAATCAATTGTTAGGAGAGGGTGGAAAGTAAGATGGAAGAAAGAGAATATGAAAGGAGGTACAGTAAAAGGAATGAAAGGGGTTGCAGCTAGGTGCCGAAGGTACGCTGCAAAGATCCTTAAGTAATGCCTGCAGTGCACCGCATGAGGTGCACTGACGGTGCTACCCAACTAATGGGAGCTGTGGTTATTAATTTGAAGTTTTAAGAGCGCACTTCCGCGGTGCAAACTCGTGGCTGACCACAACAGTAAGTCAAGCCTGTTTCAGCTCAAAAGATGCCGCTCTTGTGGTCTTGGCCAGTTAAGCAGGTGCATAAACGCACTAATTAACCTGGATACTTAACTTTTCAATGGGAACTCACTGGTAATAACCCGAAAGTTAATTTTTTTTTTTGAAAATCATGCATTTTATATGCTGACAATATAACAGTAGAACGATATACTTAATCATGATGGATATGAAATTATAACAAAATATATAACAAAATACAGCAATTGTAACAAAATACAGTAATGGAAAAGAGGAAGATTTGTGGTGATTCGAACATCTTATAACGGCTTTGATTTAAAAAAAAAAAACAATGGAAAATTATACCATGTCTGCGTCGCTTTTAGACTAATCATACCATCATAAGGCATTGGTGAGGAGGCTCGGAAATAATGCAGTAGCTATTAGTTTGCTATTAGTCTTTATTTAGTCGAGAATCTTTAGCACTAAAAGCTGTTGTTGTACGTACCTGTTAGAGTTATACATGTTTTAATCGTATTATTTTTTACGTTTTTATTCGCAGATTAAATGGCGTTAAAAGATGTTATAGTCATGTTTCCCAGTTCATTGATTATAAATTTGATAATTCTTCATTTCCCTGGGAATATGTGTATTAACGCCAGTTTATGAATGAACTAATAATTTAAAGTTCGAGCTGATATACGAATATATAAAAAAACAGGCTTTTGGATGTTTTGTAAGCATTTAAAAAAGAAGAAGATTGATGAGATGTTTCTTCTGCTAATAACTCGCTCTTTGCTGCTCCAGGAAGGATTAGCAGCCACGTAATGGAGGCTGACGTCTGATTAAGATTCATTATATATTTTTTCTTCTTCCCTAAACATTCTTTTAATAACTACATTAGCTTCGTTTGTCTGAAAAATAATTCCTCGTGGATTAATTTTCTAAGAAAATATGAATCGTTATTGGCAGTTATTTCAAAGGCAAAAGGAAGGGACATTTTTTATGGAGACAGAAAGAGATTGATGTGTTTTATTTACTTCGCATATCAACTGACGTGACGATACAGCTAAAGGAATCAGTGAACACATCCTTAAAAGTAGAATTCACATTTCGTACAGTACTAGGTGAACGTATTTAACAAACAAAGAATTAGGATCACATAAGATAAATGTAGGAAAAAACATGACCAAACTAATTGAACTGAATAATTTGGGGGCGGGGGTGGAAGGGGCTACCGGCGTAGATCAGAAAATAAATTGTATTTTTAACGCGGCTCGAGAATTTTCCCCAGTTCATTTAAAAAATAATATGAGTCCCCTTGGCAATATTTAAAAGCAATCGATATCCTTATTTATCAAATATCATCAAACTCCTAACATTACATGAAAGCATTTTCATTCACACACTTCCTGAATCGCTCAGCTAAGTCTGAGAGAGCTTGCTGTTCGCGGGATCAAAGTTCATTATCTCGAAGTCCCCTGAAAGAACGCTCTCACGAACGTTAATGCCAAATGTGCTCCTAAATCAAACACTGAAGGATCCTTGAAGGACTCGCGTTTGGGGGTAAAGTTCCTAATGGTTAAAAAAACAGCTTATTCTCATATCCCGAGTTTCGTGATTTGTGCTCGAACCCGGAAGACGCTGAAAGAGAAGGAGAAATAGAGACAGTGATACGGAAAGTACACTTAGTTATGTCATCAGAGGTAGCACATTTCATTTAAGATATTTATGAAGGCATAAATAGCGAGTTTTGTCCTTTATTTACTAACTAGAAAATTCACAGTATAGTTACCATACTCATTCTTCAGCTTTTAGTTTTCTGTAAAAGAAAAAAAATGCGCCGGCTTTGTCTGTCCGTCCGCCCTCAAACCTTAAAAACCTCTGAGGCTAGAGGGCTGCAAATTGGTATGTTGATCATCTACCCTCCAATCATCAAACATCAAATTGCAGCCCTGTAGCCTCAGTAGTTTTTATTTTATTTAAAGTTAAAGTTGGCTATAATCGTGCATCCGGCAACGATATAGGGCAGGCCACCACCGGACCGTGGTTAAAGATTCATGGGTCGCGGCTCACACAGCATTACACCGAGACCACCTAAAGATAGATCTATTTTCGGTGGTCTTGATTATACGCTGTACAGAATAAACATATACTACTAATATCGAACTCACTTCACCTCGGGAATAACTAGTTAAAGGGAAATTAAGAGGTCATTGTGGTATTACAGATATTTATATATCTAGATATTTATATATATATATATATATATATATATATATATATATATATATATATATATATATATATATATATATATATATATATATATATATAGTTGATATCAATCCAGCAAACAGCATACGTGAACATGCAAAAGAAATATTGACATTAACTACAAAAGATTTTAAAATCATAGGCCGAACTCCCAACGACCAACAACTAGCAATTTTAGAATCACTTTTTATTAAACAACTTGTCCCCCAACTAAATATCAGACCATCAACATATACCTCTCGTGAGTTCACGTCGAAGCTGAACCTGACCCGGACTGTCACTCGGTCTGTATCAGCACTACTTGGTAAATAAACACTCTTCCTTTTTAACATATGATACTTTTATGTTATAATTTTATGTTATGTTATTCCGAGTCTGTTTTTTAATATATGTTTCGTTTATTATATAGCTTTGAAAATGGGACTGAACGTCTTACGTCAGCAGCTAAATAAAGCACCTAGAAAGGAATAAAGAAGTGTCCTTCTCCTCGCAGTAAATTGCTATATATATATATATATATATATATATATATATATATATATATATATATATATATATATATATATATATATATATATATATAATTTAATATTATTAATGTATATGAATTTCTGTGTGTGTGTGTGGTGCGCACACACACACACACACGCACACATATATGGACAAATGTCTTAAAATGTCGTGAGAATTTTAACATTTCTAAAAATCCCAGGGCCGAGACAAACTTCATTTAGGAATGCTGGTTGGCAGCAATACTTTTTCATGGATTTGGAATGCAGCAAGGAGTAGGAATTTTCAATTTGGTGTTGAACTGCCCTCGTACCCTGGTCGGCTCTTTGTCCCCTGCTTCATTATTTACAGTCGCCTTTTTTTTTTTTTATCACAGTCAGACTCAGCAGCCGCTGTTTTGTCAAAACGTATTCAGACGAGAGATTTGACGTTTGTTTTTTGACGTCGGGTTAATATAATTTAAGACTTACGCCAGACAGTATATCCTACTTTTTACAGTATGAACAGAATTTTTCTCCTAATTCTTTAAACTTCAGTTGCACTTGGTACATTCATCACATCAGAGTTGTGAGCACTGTGTTGAACTCCCCCAATCCCATACACACATGCAGCTCTATTTTTAATCACACTCACACTTCGAAGATGTTGTGGCCCCTTCTTTCCAATATTTCTTTCACACCATCTGTCCATCCCTTTCTAGATTTTCCTTCCTTCCTCCCAACGCTCCGTAATTTTATACTCTGTTTTCCGGGCTATCGTCATCTATTCTTTCGAAAAGACCGAGGCATCTCGAAACACACTGAGCCATCCTGTCACCTACGCTAACTGTTATCAGCCTTCTACTTATCTCCACATTTCTCATCCTTTCAGTTCTTCCTATGCCACAAACAGTTTGTAAACATTTAATCTCTTCAGCGTTCACCTTTTTTTCTGTCATCGCGTTCAATTCCGACACTAAGTTCCTTAGAAGAGAGTAGGCTCAATAATCCCACCGTAAATTCCAACACCATAGGCACAAGAAGTTTCCTGACAATCAGATGTAGACATTCTTGCTTTACCTTCTCTTTGACTTGCCTCTTCTTGTATCCTACCATCATCCAAAGTTAGTACAAACTTGTTAGAATTTAATCTACTGTCCATTCTCAGATTCTCACATCACTCCATCCATAGAAATATCAAAGAGCCATAGAAACAAACCCATGCTTTAGCCCATATTTACTATACACCCGTTACCTTCTCTCCTACAAACTCTGAAACGTGCTTCACTCCTATTATAAAAACTTAATATCACTTAGGAATTTATTTTCTGTGCCAGGCATCCTCTGCACTCCACATGGCTTCTCTATCAGTTTTGTCATAAGGTTTCTCTTCGTTCATGTATGCTACTTTCAGAATTTTCCTATTACTTTCCAATATGTAGCATAACTGTTTCAGAGCAAACTTGATCCGCACACCCCATTGCCTAAGCCTAAACCGTTCTTCCCATTTGGAACCTTTCACCTTCTCAATCAGAATCCTACCATTCGCCTTCCTTAACATGCTCAGCAAAGTTATGCCCCTATAATTATGGCAGCCTTCTCTTTCACCTTTGTTTTTGTACAGAGGAACAATTATTCCTCTCACCCATTCCTCTGTAACCTTCCCCTAAACCAGGCAAACTTTTCACACCCAATCACTAGCTCACTGTTGGACCATACATTGCTCTTGTAATCGCATCACCGTTCTACGACTTTCCATTTTTCAGCACAAGCATTCTCCAACTCACACCTCTCGGCTGCTCGAAACATGACCACTCTATATCTCTCCAATTTCTGCACACTGTGTCCTTTCACCTGTGTCTCACTCACGCTTTCTAGCTCCAGATTCCTTTCTTGAGACAAATCATATATTTCCGGAAATAAACCATGCATTTTTTCTCATCTGCACCGCAGCTATGCTCTTTCAGAATAGAATGCGACATCCCTTTATATTTCTAGTAGAGTAACAGAAATATAAATGGATGACGCTTTCTGTTCTGAAAGAGCATATTGTTTATTCATACACACATACACAAACACACACACATATATATATATATATATATATATATATATATATATATATATATATATATATATATATATGTATATGCGTGTGTATGTGTGTATAAATAAATAATATGCTCTTTCAGAACAGAATGCGTCATCCATTTATATTTCTGGCAGTTAACTAGAAGTGTAAAGGGATGTTGCATTCTATTCTGAAAGAGTATAGTTGAGGTGCATATATATATATATATATATATATATATATATATATATATATATATATATATATATATATATATATATATATATATAATTACTGGCTGTGATGAGGCTTGTGAACCCTTTTCGTTAAATAAAATCAGACATCGACCCGCATCTGTTTCAGAGGCACCCTGCTGTGAAGTCTGGGTCTGTGGTGGAAGTTGGCAACCATTTGCAAATGAGACGCACCGCAAAGTTAATCATGACGCATTGTTTGTAAAGTCAGGCTCAGAAAGCAATGAGCGTGACATATGGCCCCCGCGAGGATTAACCAAGACGAACGACAGATAAGTACATGTTCTCATTTCCGTAACGCACCCGTTTCGTACCGCACTTGATATTTTTGTCGCTGTTCCTGGTGTTAGGATTGAAGCGCTTCAAGTGGTTTACTTCAGTTTTATTATGATGAGAACGAGTATTATATATATAGAATATAATATATATATATATATATATACTATATATATATGTATATATATATATATATATATATATATATATGTATATATATGTATATATATTTATATGTATATATATATATATATACTATACATACATACATATATATATATATATATATATATATATATATATATATATATATATATATATATATATATAAAGGAGGACATATTATTAAATATATATATATATATCGATCCATTTTATATATATATATATATGTATGTGTATATCATTAAATCTATATATATATATCCATTTATATATCGGGTATATATATATATATATATATATATATATATATATATATATATATATATATATACATATATATACGTATATATACATATATGTATATATACAATAAGTATATATATATACATTATATCTTAAACATATAAACGAATATTAAATGGATCGATAGATAGATTTCTGCAGGTTCCGATAAAATCCTTTATTTTTTAATGTCCTGCTTAATCGAATGCTATGTGGTGTCGTAATGGTGAAGTTTGTGGTGACAACAGTTCAGTTGACAGCAATATCTTCAATTTGTGAGGATGTCACCTCTTGGACAAAATATCATTTTATTCTATTTTATTTCTTCCCTGACGGCTGTACGAGTAAAGCATGACTGATTTTTCAAGAAATGGAGATTCAGCGCTTTCATATATTACAAGTTACGATAGACAAGAATAGAATAAGTTTAGAAGCCATGTCAGTTTACTGTAAAGCAGAACTGGCAGTGTAGCGGACCATGTTGACGCCGAGGGTAATATAAATTATGACGTGAAAAAGTACGCTGGTTTGGCTTCCACCTCCAATCCTATTTCTCGTCAGCGTGAAGGCAACGAATAATGAAATTGCTATTATATACGTTCTGGGTACTTGTGAAGTCATCTAATTTTACGATTATTTCAAATCTCTGCAGAGACGGATTAGCGTCATATGTGTACTTTTGTGATTTTTAGAATAATTGTTTAATAAATTTTCTTCATTTTATGTTATGAAATGCTTCGTTCATTTCCATGTACTTTAACATGGACTTAGTTGCTATCATTGTCAACATTTAAAGTTTAAATCAGACAGCTTATATAATGGCGCTACAAGATCCTGTCGTACATGAAGTATATATACCATTTCATTCCTCGTTTGTTACTGCATGTATTCAATCGTTAATCTATAACGTAATCATTATTTATAATTGCTTCAAAACGTCACAGAAACAACTTGAAGAATCCTCCTGTTGCCGTGGTAGTCTAACCACGAGAAATGATCGTACTTAAAGTAGGACAAATCTTGCATCACTACATCTATAGGTGATTGGTTTAACTGGCTTCGTGAATAAGGCTGTCGTTTGCCCCAACCACCTACTCGGAAACTCAGCTGCTGGAAAATAAAGGTTAGTTTATTGTACTTGCTGAACAATTAATTCATAATGTTATTTTTTTTTTTTATCTGTTGGTCGATATTTTTCATAGCCAATGAACGGTGAGCCATAAAGAATGTATGTTTATGCGTCTTTAGAAGTGAGTTCGTAAATAAAGGAAACAAAAGCCTGTGCTTAAGTAGTATGCATACACACAAACATATATGCATATGTATGTATATGCAGCTGTATATGTATGTATGTTTA
>NC_089784.1:14090503-14095503 GCF_040412425.1 Macrobrachium rosenbergii | reverse complement strand
CAAGAATAACATTGTAAACGAAACCCACTCTTATACTGAATTTGGCGGTCATATTTTCAAAGACACAAATTCTAGCCTGCATCACTGGGCCTAAGGTGAAAGGTTATCCTGGATAACCTACACTAACTAGCCTCACTGGTCCCGTGTTATGGTTGAGAGAGCAACTCTAAAATACGCCAGCAACATAAATCACTGTGAATCAGTTCACTGTACACCAAAAGGGTCGAGTTCTTTTCGGTCTGCATTTGTTATGTATCGCCGTACCAAATCTTGCTTCTGTGAAAAGGAGACCAGTGTTGTAGTTCCATAGCCATAAAAAATGGTAGGGGGGAACCTTTGTATTTTCCCCTCATCTGTCTATCTCTCTCTATCTGTGCATCTTTCTGTCAGTCAGTGTGTCTGTCATGCTTACCTTGACATTGCAGACTATCTCACCTACTTGCAGGAGTTCCAGTCAGACTCGAAGAAGGAAGACTGTCAAGCATAACTGTGCCCTAAGGGAATGTGCCCTTCTGTCTAGGAGTCTTTCTGTGTGTCTGTCAATGTGTCTATCACGCTTACCTTATCATGACATCTCCTGCAGTGTTAGAGGGATTTTCAATTAAATTTAGCATACATCTTTGTTTGAACTGTAGTGGTGTTTACTTCATCATTTCACAAGTTAGAATGGCATTAGAGAGAGGTATGGAATAAGCATTACTTCAACACGTCTCCAAGTTTTCTCGTTCTTATTGTTATTTTTGTTGTTGTTCAAATTAACCAGCCTTCTGTCAGCACTGGGTCCTTGTCCTCGAGCGGCCTTAAGTAATCGATGTGAGTATGGGCGCTCAGTGTACACAAAGAGAGAGAGAGAGAGAGAGAGAGAGAGAGAGAGAGAGAGAGAGAGAGAGAGAGAGAGAGAGATGAGAGATAAGAAGATGAAAAAGAAATGATTACTAAAATGAAACAGAGAGGAAGAAAGGAGTGAAAGTGGTAGAGTGAAACAGAGAGAGATAAAGATACTAGAGAGAGAGAGAGAGAGAGAGAGAGAGAGAGAGAGAGAGAGAGAGTTGAGACGTGAGGATAAGAAGATGGAAAAAGAAATGATTACTAAAATGAAACAGAGAGGAAGAAAGAGTGAAATAGAGTGAAACAGAGAGAGATAAAGATACTAGAGAGAGAGAGAGAGAGAGAGAGAGAGAGAGAGAGAGAGAGAGAGAGAGAGAGAGTTGAGACGTGAGGATAAGAAGATGGAAAAAGAAATGATTACTGAAATGAAACAGAGAGGAAGAAAGGAGGAAAGTGGTAGAGTGAAACAGAGAGAGATAAAGACTAGAGAGAGAGAGAGAGAGAGAGAGAGAGAGAGAGTTAGAGTTGAAAATAAGAAGATGGAAAAAGAAATGATTACTAAAATGAAAAACAGAGAGGAAGAAAAGGAAAGTGGTGGAGTGGAAACAGAGAGAGATAAAGATACTAGAGAGAGAGAGAGAGAGAGAGAGAGAGAGAGAGAGAGAGAGAGAGAGAGAGAGAGAGAGAGTTGAGACGTGAGGATAAGAAAATGAAAAAAGAAGTGATTACTAAAATGAAACAAAGAGAGAGGAAGAAAGGAGTGAAAGTGGTAGAGTGAAACAGAGAGAGATAAAGATACTAGAGAGAGAGAGAGAGAGAGAGAGAGAGAGAGAGAGAGAGAGAGAGAGAGAGAGAGAGTTGAGACATGTGACGATAAGAAAATGAAATGAGAAATGATTACTAAAATGAAACAAAGAGAGAGGAAGAAAGGAGTGAAAATGGTTAGAGTGAAACAGACAGAGATAAAGATACTAGAGAGAGAGAGAGAGAGAGAGAGAGAGAGAGAGAGAGAGAGAGAGGAAACAAGAGAAACAGTAACTCTTTGTTCTGAGTTTCATTATTATTCAGTGGAATTTCCGGCTTTTCTTTTTTTTACACAAAGAGAAAATTATTTATGATAATTGTCATTGTTACTTTACGCATCACAATGTAATGACTTATGCAACGGCTTTGTTTGATTTCCATTTTCAGGTGAGTTATTTATTGTTGTACACTTCCGATGATTTTCTTTGTTTTTTAGTGTTCTGTTAGAGTGTTCAAATGTCGTGGCTGTATATTGAATCATTAATCTCTCTCTCTCTCTCTCTCTCTCTCTCTCTCTCTCTCTCTCTCTCTCTCTCTCTCATTTAGTATTTATGAATTTAATGTTAATTCTATGTTATGGGTTTGTGATGTGCGTATCAATATGATTTGCGCCTTCATTGTAAAAGTCAAGTGCCAGAACCAAGTCAAGTAATTTAGAAATATGTATGAAAATACAAATTTGAGATAGTAGTGCTGACGTTGCGGTACGTATTGGGAATGGTGAAGAAAAACTATAGAAATCAGTAGGAGTGTTTAAAAGTTTTGCAAGTAAGGGTAAGGTTGTAAGGTAAATATAAACCCGGGCGATGTAGTTGTGTGTTTGTATATGATAGACGTCTACAAGATGAGAGAAAAGTTTAATTACACATAGATGAAACAAGGAAGATTGTTAGATGGGTGAAGTGAAGAAAATAGTATTGTCTTTGGAAGCCAATGTGCGAATGCATTAAGGGATTGCTTAGCCTATCCTCCTCTATGGAAGTGAAGTGATGATGTTTGATATGAATGAATTAAAAAGGCTTAAGATTTTGAGATGAATTTCTTATGTAGTAAATGGGGCATAAGAAAAATAATTGAGAGGTAAAGATATACAGAGATGTGAAGTGCCGAAAAGAATAGCATAGGTGAGTAGGTGGATGAGTGTTCTGAGATGGTTCGGTCGTATGGGAAGAACAAAGGGCACTAAGCTTGCGAAAGAGAGTTTATATTTCAGAATTGGGAAGAGGAAAGCAGGACCTAGAATATAGGTGGTGTAAGTGTTATTAGCAATGAACAGCTTTCATATCCAGGAAACATGAGAATCCGTGCGAGATAGTGATGAATGCCGCTGTGTTTTTAGGTGGTTTGACACGTTGCTGATGAGCCTGTTGTGAAGGTATATTGGAGTAGCTAATGATGTGGGTGTTTAATTCATAGTTAATTTATGAATGACACACACACATATATATATATATATATATATATATATATATATATATATATATATATATATATATATATATATATATATATATATATATATATGTGTGTGTGTGTGTGTGTTTGTGTGTGCGTGTGTGTGTGCGCCCGCGCGTATGTTTTCACTTTTATATCTTTAGACAGCGGAGAAGATTGTCGCAGAGTGTGTTACGCTTTCTCCACCCTGGAACCACCCCCAATATTGAGTAACTACCAGTACCTGAGTCACAGTTTTTGGTAACATGATTAAGATAATTAATGTTCAGTGTCTTAATCGCTCCGCCCTGCCCAGTATATCGAACCCCCATTTCTACCGGCGTCTTGGATTTGATTCCTTCAAAAGCTTTCTAGTTACATATCTGTACCCGGTTCCTAATCTCACGTTGACAGAGAAATCTATGTATTATATACGGATAATTTATAGTAGTAATGGACGCAAAAGAGTTAAATTGGATAAGGGTAAAAATGAACAGAGTTAATCATAGAGATAATTTTCTTAGTTATGTATTAAAAGACACGCAAAATATAATCACACCAAGTGAAGGAAATCTACCCAAGAATTTCTTTTTCCTCTCGTGGAAATATGGCCACCGAAAAGGACGACATTTTATACTTTCCTTCGCACAGCTGTGTCTATAAATCTAGGAGATGGATAACTGTCATTATGGTGGGATAGAAAAATCATAAATAACTTTGGAATGATGTAGCCCTTTTTTTTTTTTTTTTTTTTTAGCTCGAAGCGCTGCTACTGCTACTTTTACTACTCATGCTCTTGATCCTTCTGCTGCTGCTTAAATTATTTTTCAGTGCTAGGGGAACCAATTTTAGTTTTCATTATCAAAGTCTAATTTATTTTGGATTAATTTTCCTCTCAATACCTCGTCTTGGGTGTAAAGATGATAATATATGCATAAAATGTCCTTTTTATAAATACTGTTCTGCCCAACGTTGTGCTTCTGACTAATGTTCTTAAGTGTTTTTGTAATGTGTTTTTTATGTAACTTCTCGTTCATATTCTTTTCTTTATATGTATTGTTTATCATTAAAATAAAAAAAAAATTGGTGATCAAGGTTGGTGTGGAAGTAGGTTAGCAAGGATTAATGGATATAATTATGAAAAATAAGAAAATTTTGCTGATAGATTTCCCATTTGCAATAATTTAGCTCAATCAAGTTCCCTTTTTCTCAATTATATATCCTGAACTGTGAACAGGCCTTGTAAAAATGCGCCGGAAGTGTTTTTTTCATCTGTTCTGGAGCTCTTAATTAATCTTCAGTCCATAATTAGTCTTTCTGATCGGTCTGGCTTTGCCCCAGTATTCAAATTCGTTTTATGTCCGACTTAACCAATGCGTAGTGCTATATATTCCTTTTCTATTACCAATTTTATTAAGGAAATAACACACACACACACATATATATATATATATATATATATATATATATATATATATATATATATACATATATACATAGATAAATATATATCTACGTATACAGTATAGTCGCTGTCATAAATTCTAAAAATTTTATTTTGAAAAAATATCGTCATTTTCTGAGCCAGGACCATATTGAGACTTTTTGCCCCCAGAAACTTAACCCGTCCCTCAAATAACAAGTAAAAGATAGCGCCGAAGTGTCTTCGGCGCAATCGAGTTTTCTGTACAGCAGCTACAGCTTATAATCAAGGCCACGGAAAATAGATTTATCTTTCTGTGGTCTTGGTATAATGTCGTATGAGCAATGGCCCATGAAACTTTGACCACGGCCAGGTGGTGGCCTATCCTATATTGTTGCCGGAAGCACGATTATGGTTAACTTTAACCTTAAATAAGATAAAAAAAAAAAACTACTAAGGCTATGGGGCTGCAATTTGGTATGTTTGATGACTGGAGGGTGGATGATCAACA
>NC_089784.1:14083003-14085503 GCF_040412425.1 Macrobrachium rosenbergii | reverse complement strand
CCCTTCAAGGTAGTGGAAGGACTATATCCCATGAAGATAGTGATAATAATGAAACCCTTGAATGTAGTGAAAGGATTATATTCCGTGGAGGTGATATAACTCTTGGGGTTAGTGGAAGGATTATATTCCGTGGAGGTGATATAACTCTTGGGGTTAGTGGAAGGATTATATTCCATGAAGATAGTGAAAATAATGGAACCCTTGAAAGTAGTGGAAGGTAAAAGGCATGATATAAATAATCCATTGAGTTATTAAGATGAATATAACTCTTGAAGGTAGAGAGAAGAATATAACCCTTTGAGGTATTTGAAGGCTAATACCACGTGGAGTTGGTGGGAGAAATATAGGCTTTGGAGGAATACAGGTTTTGTAGGAAATAGGAGGAATGTAGCTCTTGACAGTAGTGGGAGGAATACAGCCCCTGGAAGTAGCGAGAGGAATATTGCCTAAGGAGTTTGTGGAGGGAAAATACTGCTACACTTGTAGGTGGTGAGAGGAATATGATCTTTGGAGACAGTGGAAGGAATATAGGCCTAACCCTTTGAGGTAGTGGACGGATTATATCTCAAAGCGAGTAGTGAGGGGAATATAGGCTTTTTAGCCAGTGGGTAGAAATATAACTCTTGTAGGTAGGGCGAGGATTATATCCATGTAGGTAGTGAGAAGAATACAAGTTTTGGAAGTAATATAAGGAAAATAGTTCCTAAGGGCGGTGAAGGAACATAACCCTCGGCGGTAGTAGAGAGAATGTTCTCCAAGACTCTGTAGACGATATCACCGTGAATATATTGTTCTGCTTGGGTCATTACGTGACGTAAGCGGAAAAATAAGTGCCAAATAAAGAGTCGTACCAGGAAGGAAGAGATGGGTAGATGGCAGCTGAATGGGAAGAAAGAAAACGATAAAAGGAGGGAGTCAGCGGAAGGAGAAAGGAAAGCGAGATTTACGACTACGTTGTTGAATTAAAGGGAGAATTTCCCTGGAGCCAGTAGACGCTTTAGATAGCAAAATAGAAACATTTGTGAAAGGAAAAAATTTTTTTAAAAATACTATCTTTCTTTTAAAATAATGTAAATGATGATATAAATAAAAGTACGGAAGGTGGAAAGTATTCTTGAATACAGTTCTTCATTTAATATGCTCCTAAAGTATTTAGCGCTGTAACTGGTTAAATTTACAAAAAAAATATTTGCTGGATTGCCTCTCGAACAAAAACATAAAAGCTAGACGCTGGAAAATGTCGATATATTAAGATTTTGTTCTTTGTCAGAGGGATTATTCTAAGGGTAATGAACTCCACTTTAAACCTGGCGTCGTCCAGCCCGGGGCCAGCTTCTCGTACCTGTGGCCTTTATACAAGTAGGCTATGTCATATAGTAGGCATATGTCCCGAACATTGGGATGGTACGTAACGTCCCTAAGGTTGGGACTTGCTGGCTTGGTCTATTCTTAAATAACAAGATAATCCGTTACGAGATCTGAGAAATACAGTCTAGTATTTTTTTCATCTCGCATAGTTCTCTCTTTATGTCTTAATATTTACGTGACCTTACGCTGGTGGAGTGTTTTCCCCTTACATTTGTAGAGGGTGAGTGTCATTTTCCTTAGAAAAGAGAGAGAGAGAGAGAGAGAGAGAGAGAGAGAGAGAGATTACCGGGGATTATCCTAGAGAGAGAGAGAATATTTTTAGAATTAGGGGGATTATCCTAACTCCTTTGAGCTGTGAATATTTTTATTTTCAATTAAAAACATACAGTATTTTATTATTTTGGGAAAGAAGGGGTTTGTGGGGGGGGAGGGTATGCAATTAACATACGTCAGCGACTCTTTGTGGGGAGGTGCCTTTTGTACCCTGGGAAGTAGGACATAGGAAGTTAATTGCAGGTTACGCAATTAAAAACATCGACTGCAGGAATTCATTAGGGGAAATGTACAGTATTTTATTATCTTATGAAATAAAAAATGGGTAATGAATTAGATGGAAGGTTATTTATTATTTATACCAAGCTATATATTCATCATTTGTTTGAAAGAATATATAATTGCAATACTCTTTTCCTTTCACTTCTTAGGCAATGTAGATTTCCAATGAGTCACTTGGTCAGAGATTAAAAGATAGAACTTTGAGGCTTTCTTCATAAAAAAATAAGAAAAACTTACATCGTGGGAAATCATTAACAGTAGCCTGTGAAATCGAACGTGGCTTTTAATTCCTGGTAAAGAAGAGGATAATTCTTCCCTGAAATATTTGCCTTGCAAATATGAACACACGTCTCTCTTCAGCAAGCGTTGGGTTGTTTAGTAAGATTATGTAACGTTGTTTTTTAAATATATATATAACCACCCAACCAGTATCAGTTGACCCTAGGCTATTTTTATTCCGACTGAAAATGCCTTTACATAAGGAACTATATATTTTTTAGATTTACATAATAGAAGGGTGAAATATATGGCCATCGTCCTGCCATAACATCTTTCAAAGAATCAAGGTTGATCTTCA
>NC_089784.1:14068003-14078003 GCF_040412425.1 Macrobrachium rosenbergii | reverse complement strand
GGAATAAGAAATTCTATGCTCCTGTCTTGCCCATGACCAAAAAATACAAGAAGAAGAAGGGAAATCCGGTCACCTAAAAGATATATGTGTCTGTTTATGTATGTGTTTGCTCTCAAATATATTATTACTGTTATTATCAATCGAGTTTAGACGTGTGTTAGTGTGCTCTATTATTATTATTATTATTATTATTATTATTATTATTATTATTTGTGAAGAAATCGACAATGGTGTAAGTGTAAATATGTATTAAGAATATATACAAAACGAGAGCTTTCGAGAACCTGCTCGGTTCTCCTTCCCAGACTGAGAAGGCAAATAGAGTAGGTTCTCGAAAGCTCTCGTTTTATTTATATTTTTAATATAATATTTACTCTTACACCACTGTCGATATCTTCACCATGTTAGTGACTCAAACCATTATTATTATTATTATATTATTATTATTATTATTATTATTATTATTATTATTATTATTATTATTATTATTATTTCCAGCGTTAATACCGTCATGTGTGGGTATTATTGTTATCGCTATTATTCAAACTCAGACATGTATATCATTTGGAAGGGTTATCCTTTTTTTTTTAATGAATGGACATGTGATTTATACATAGTGGCATAGCTCGTATTATACTCACTCTAGTGTTGAAGCTCATTGCTTACGACAGCGGTTATTTCACTAAGTGCCTCAACTTATTTGGGAGTCTGTACAAGTACCATTTGATGATGCGACGCCTTAACCGGGATGAGAGGGGCTGTCCAAATTAGCCGCCTTTCACGAGGTGCAAATTCAAATTCAGACTCATTCCTGCAAAGATGTATTTTAAGGAGATATTCACCAACAAAATATACGCATGCATATTACAACTGGGAAGATGAAGCCAGCAAAAAGAGTGGAACATCATTAATGTGTGTAAGTATTTATAAAAATGATTGACATTACCATATATCTACAAAGATAACCATACAAACTACCGGCATTTCGAGTGTTAGAGTTTTGTAATGTGTTGTTAGTAGTTATATAATAATGACAGTAAACTTATCATTACTACTTGCATATGCTTTAAACCTTGTTTTGTAAAGTTTCGTTGTGCAAGTCTATACTTTTTAATTTGTTTTTTCTCCTGAAGATGTTCATGTAATACATGAAAGCGCCGGGTACGTAGCTTGGTATTTTGCATCGTCCCAGTGGTTCTGTTATATTTGCCACACGCTGTTGTATGATTGCCTATTTATACATATATATATACACATACATATATACATGCATACAGTACATACATACATATGTGTGTTTTTATGTACGTGTGTATGCGTGTGTTAATTTGCTTGTGTGCTTGCCTGTAAGAGAGAGAGAGAGAGAGAGAGAGAGAGAGAGAGAGAGAGAGAGAGATTGTAATCACACTGCATATATTACGGTGATGTGATAAAATTCATTCATATATATATATATATATATATATATATATATATATATATATACATGCTTGTGTTAATTTGCTTGTTTGCTTGCCTATATAGAGAGAGAGTGGGAGAGATTGTAATCACACTGCATATATATATATAATATATATATATATATATATATAAAATATAAAATATATATATATATATATATATATATATATATATATATATATATATATATATATATATATATATATATAATATACATATATATTATATATATGCAGTGTGAATATATATATATATATATATATATATATATATATATATATATATATATATATATATATATACACACATGTGAGTTTGTTCTAAACTGGTGTCAGCTCATGTATGGATTAGCATAGACACGCCTTACCTTACGCGAGGAGGACCCCAGAGAAGAGGCATGTTGATAGACATCGGGCAAGGTAAAAGGAAATACGATCGGTCCCCAGTCGAGGTCCTCATTTTCTTTTTTCGCTCCTTTGTGTTCTTATGTGTCAGAAATAGTTTGCGAGAAAGAAGAGAAGAAGAAGAAGAAGAAGAAGAAAAAAGGGCTTTAGGGTTACCTTGTGGTTGGTCGTGTTTGACTATGTGTGGTCCAACCTCCCCTTCGCGCTACGGACAGACTTAGATACAATAATTACTCGGCTGGAGAATGTTTTTGGGTGTTCAGTTTTGCAAGGCTCTGTGATAGCTGGAGACAGATGTGATGATGTGATGATTGCAGGTGTTGATCTTGTGTAGTTTGCCTCTGTTTTTAGGTGTTTGTGTATTGTTTGTTTAAAGGACTTAGGATCTTGAAATCAGTAACAGTAGTGAATGAACAAGTGCCGTATGTAGATACAATGGAGACGGTGCAATTATACAGTGGCAAGATGGAAAGAAACTGTGCTGCCTTTCTAATAATGATAATAATAATTATTAGTATTATTCAGAAGATGAACCCTGTTTATGTGGAACAAGGCCACAGGGGGGGGGGCATTGACTTGAAATTCAAGTTTCCAAAGTGCATAGTATTCATTAGAAAGACGTAATAGAAGGCAACGGGAAATACAGGTTGTGACTACACCGATGATACTACAGATATGGCAAAGACACAAGTATAATAACGATTAATGCTGGTGGTGGATTTCATAAAATTAGTGAATAACTATCACGAAGACTGAGCCACCAAAGATAATTATTACACTTTTGCCTCTTTAATAAGAGTTTTTGTGTAGAGTTTCGTCTCGCCGCCATGTGACACAAATTAACCAAACCTGGCTGCGTTTTCTAGGTGGGGAGCACCCGGTCTTAGGGTCCATGGCCCAGGTCTTGCTTTTTGTTTTGGGATGTAAAAAGCGACTGTGATATTTGGGCCTGGCTGTTGGTTAGGTAGCTCAGTAACTTTTATCTCTCTCTCTCTCTCTCTCTCTCTCTCTCTCTCTCTCTCTCTGACCTCGTGGCTTGGTAGGAGAGAGTCCCGGACCAAAAGAGGAAGGTGGAAAAATGCCTAAAATATCCAGCATGCTTATGTTGACTTAAGTAATGAATTATGTACTTAGTCGTCAGTCGATTGTTGTGAGTCGTGGTCAGGGTTGAGAGAGAGAGAGAGAGAGAGAGAGAGAGAGAGAGAGAAAGACGACTTTAGTACTAGTTGCTCCGTAAAAATGTATACAATAAAAACGGAACAGCCTCGACGAGATAATCCTTACTCCGTTGGGGTGAAGCCATTTATAAGAGTTCTCTCTCTCTCTCTCTCTCTCTCTCTCTCTCTCTCTCTCTCTCTCTCTCTCTCTCTCTCTCTTCTAATTAGGTTTTGTTCCCTGCTATAAAACCTTCCTGTGTGAATTAGAGATTCGTAATACAAATGTACAATTGGGGTTGTATTTATACAAACTAAGTTTTGGGATTCAGCCTTGTTTATATTTACTGATGGAGACCTAAGATTTTTGAGACTGTGACCAAAGAGAAAAACGAAGGATGTAAGTGTTGGCAATATTCTTATGAAGGAACGAAGATTGAATAGAAAAACAACGATCCGAGCGACGTAAATGACATGAAGTAATTTCATGAAACATTAACTGATAATATCGACGTGATTACGCGCATAGTAAGGTTGGTCTTTGTGTTCTTATGTGATACATGGGTTCGATTTATGTTCTTTTTATTTATTCCTACGTCAGTGCAGTGGCGGGTATGAATTATTGTCGCCTGTGGTGTTTTAATAGCAGGGGCGTTAACTTTATGTTACTCTTTCTTCTTTTATCCAGGTATTGGTGTCTGAATGAGTGTATGAAATCTGACGGCCGCATTTCCTTATCACATTTGGCCATTTCAGATCCTTACAGTTAAGTTACCAGCATATCTATTCTAGCCAGCATCAAATTCACCGTCGAGACGTTGGTCTGTCAACCCCGGCCGACCTATAAACTCGTGCCAGGTAGGGCGAAGGGTTTAGAGTTTAGACGGTAGTAAGAGTTCGTGTTTAACCCACATTATTTTCACACATTATGTGGTTCTCTCTCTTTCTCCCAAGAGAGAAAAAGAGAGATGAATGAATTTAGGTTTACGGTCGCCTTCGTTTTCAAGTTTTCAAGCCGGGTGCAGGTTTGGCGTTTGCCGGTGTTGGGTTGCTGCATTTTAGTCCAGTGGGTCTGGGAAATGTTAAATGGAGTTGGTAGTCTTTCGGTTGGTTGGTTGAAATTAAAAATTTTTTGTCATGACATTTTATGTGTATATATATATATATATATATATATATATATATATATATATATATATATATATATATATATATATATATATATATAATATTCACTTCTTCAGTGGTAATATATATATATATATATATATATATATATATATATATATATATATATATATATATATATATATATATATATATATATATATATATATATATATATATATATATATACACTTACATACACCTGTTAAAAAGCAGTATCACTAAGCAAGTTGTCATAATCACACATACATATATAATATATATTTGTATGTTTACCTGCGTTTAATGACAACTTGCTTAGTGATATTGCTTTTTAATATGTGTTGTATGGTTAATTTTCGTGCTATGATGCCGATTGTGATGCTATTCTAACGCTGAACAGTTATGACTGATCGTACTGTATGCTCAGAAAAGCAAAATAATAAAATAACCCAATGGAATTTAGCCAAAAACAAAAATTTGTATGCTAGGTAAAATTCATATCTGGCAGAAATTAAGTAATAAAGTTATATAGATATTTGCATGCATTAAAGAGTAATTTTATTTATTATTCCAGTAATTGTTTTTAATTTTTTGGGACCAAGGAGAGGGATTGTTTTCTCTTACATAATCGTCGGCCAGCATTTATTAACATTCAGGAATTATTGTACTTAATGTACATCATGCACTTGATAGGTTGCAAATACACTGCAGCCGCAGCATTAATTAGATTTTAACGTCAGTTTTCACGGCACTCAGAATTTTAAAAAGTAAAAGATATGAGCATAGTGACTTATCTTTGAATGGTTTTGTTAAAGGATATGAATTGTCAAAGAAAAAGTACATTTTCAAAAGACTTTGATGGGTTACGTCTGGTCATTTGCCAGTACTAAGGAAACTCCGCGCTTGGCAGGTTTCTTGTCTGGGTTCAGTTATGAAACTTCAGAAGCATTTCGGTTACTGAAGTTCACTGTTAACAGGTGAGTTCTGCCTCTCCGTACAGCAGGTACTCATGACAAGGGTACTCTCTCTCTCGCAGGCCCCGTGGCTCAGTGGTAAGCGATTTCAGCTCACCATCTGTGACCCAAGGTCTGTGGAGCAATAAGGGGGTCTACCCTAAAAGTCAGGGTGCTCTGTTGACCGAAGCATTAAGATATGTAATTCGTTGTTGGTCGACTGTTGTTGGTCGAAGTTAGGTGGAAAGAGAAAATAAAATGAGGGAGGCGAGAGAGAGAGAAATAAAAGTTCCTGACTGGGTTGTTTATCGCTCCATCAAAAGGTATGACATCCATTGGAGCGCCTCGACAAATAATTTCTCTCTCTCTCTCTCTCTCTCTCTCTCTCTCTCTCTCTCTCTCTCTCTCTCTTCCTTGATACTTTTACCAATGGTCTCATACTTTCTCTCTCTCCTCTGATACTCTTTACTTTTACCAATGGTCTCTATACTCTCTCTCTCTCTCTCTCTCTCTCTCTCTCTCTCTCTCTCTCTCTCTCTCTCTCTCTCTCTCTCTCTCTCTCTCTCCAGCATAAAAGAGTCATTTATCTCTATCAGTTTATTTTTGGTGATTTTTTTTTCGTGGGATGTATTGGCATTTTTTGCTTCCAGCCGTCATCATCTCGTTATTTTTACCTCTTACTTTTGTAGTTATGTCCGTCGAGATGCTCCTCATGTACAGTAGGCATTACTTGGGGGTGTTTGCTGCTTCCATTCAGCGCCTATCTGCACCCAATTTTTAGTTTTCTGTAAAAGAAAACTCTTGTGCCGGCTTTGTCTGTCCGTCTGCCTCAGATCTTAAAAACTGCTGAGGCTAGAGGGCTGCAAATTGGTATGTTGATCATCCACCCTCCAGTCATCAAACATACCAAATTGCAGCCCTCTAGCCTTAGTAGTTTTTATTTTATTTAAGGTTAAATTTGGCCATAATCGCACATCTGGCAACGGTATAGGACAGGCCACCATCATGTAGTTAAAGTTTCATGGGCCGCGGCTTGTACAGCTTTATACCGAGACCACCGAAAGATAGATCTATTTTCGGTGGCCTTGATTACATGATGTACATAAAACTCGACCGCGCCGAAGAAACTTCCGCGCATTTTTTACTTGTTTTTCTCTTACTTTACCTCCGTTCCCGCTTCCTTTTTCAAATGCTCATGCAACAGTTTCACCTGTAGATCCTTACATTTCATCTCATTTATTTTCTTGATCTCTTTCTCTCGCTGTCCAACCACTCTGACTCTCTTCTTGCTGTCTAAAGCGCTGAATGGCTGAAAGCGGCCTGTGTTTGGATTTATATACTAAATTTCGTAATTCATTAATTCATTTATTCAAATAGCAGTGCTGTACATTACAGTAACTCAGCTTTAAAATGACACCAGAATGAGTATTCTGACATGAAAGTAATTTTACCCAGGTAAAATTACTGAACAAGTTCTTTATAACCATGAAAGTTTTCATTACTTTCCTGTGTGGTAATGTGCAGTAGCTGTCGTAAGTATATCAGATTACGTACCATTGGAAAGACAGTTTATTTTATTGCGTTCGATTTTTTTTTACAAAAACATGTAGAGAGTTATGTTTTTTGCTGAATTCATCTCGGCAGTTTAACGTTTAGTTATGTTGTCTTGTTTTTCTTTTAACATATTTAAATAACTTAAAGCTACTCAACTTGTATGACCCTTAAATCGGTATCCTGACATGATGACTAACTTAACGTAGACCCATCAAAGAAGTCCATCACAGTCAAGTTCTCGATATTGAATCATAAAAGTGTTTTCGTCATTCTCTAGTTAGTTTTCTGTAAAAGAAAACTATTGAGATGGCTATTTGTCTGTCCGTCCGCACTTTTTCTGTCCGCCCTCAGATCTTAAAAACTGCTGAGGCTAGAGGGCTGCAAATTGGTATGTTGATCATCCACCCTCCAGTCATCAGACACACCAAATTGCAGCCCTCTATAGCTTCGGTAGTTTTTATTTTATTTCAGGTTAAAGTTAGCCATAATCGTGCGTCTGGCAACGCTATAGGACATGCCACCACTGGGCCGTGGCTAAAAGCTTATACAGAAAACTCGATTGCGCATATTTTACTTGTTTTGATATGTAATAACCGGCATTAAATGGCAATACACTGTATGTTATTGAAAAAGCAATTTGTAGCGTTCTTGTATGGTCTGGAAAAAGATTATAAATCTTTTTTTTCTATTTTTGTGGATGTTTTTTGATTGCAAAGTATGAAAATTATTATTATTTTCATAACTCAGAACATTGACTTTTCTTATTTTGCATTTTTATAATATATTAACATAAATTCAATCTGTTCACCTTTCACACTACACCACAATCAGATACTTGAAAACTACGTTTACAGTGACCGATCAAAGAGTAATATTGCCGAGCTCAGATGGCAAAGATTGTTAATGTGGAAACAGTATTAGAATCTCTAGTGCTAAAATTAGTCGTCAGTGATCACTGGTAAACATTCACAATGACCCGGAAAAAATCGTGTTTAAGATTGTAATTGAAAATAATACAAACTGCGCAAATTCAATATAAATTGACTCTATACTGCCTCTTTTGTCATAGAAAAATATTTTCATGTCGATTTGCGCTGAATGCCATTGTTATATACAAATAATAGCTAATTAGTGGTTTATATTTTTTTCTTCTTTGCAGAAGGGCCTTCCAGTTTATTGTCGTTGAAAAAGTAATCACCTGTTATTAGCGCTACCATAATAAGCCTTTTGAGGTCAGCATATCAATCAGATGCCAGAAATTTTGATGAGTTGACTTGGGTGTCCTAAAAAGTTACAGAGTTTAAGAGTTATACTGTAAAAAATTGCTTATATATATGTATGAATGTATCTGCTTTATGTGTGTATGTATATCAAGTCAGTTAAAGTATCATAAACCTTACAGAACGGTGTCGATACGAGGAAAGAAGTAACATTTTTTTATAGAAATGTTTTTAGAGCTTGTTGTGTTGACAGCATGGAGCAGACGAATAAAAGAAACTGGATAACAAATAAGGAATAGAGAAATGTGTAGGAAGAAACTAAAAGAAGCACTTGTGCCTTCACTGACTGCAGTAAAATAGAAAGAGATACTACAAATATCGTACCTCACTGCAGTGTTATGTTGATCTTTATTACTGTTATTCGACCCGTTTTTTTTTCTCTCTCCAAGAAATTCACCATGGCTACCTAATTACTTGACCTCGATGTCTGACGTCATCATAATTCTCGTTACTGTATAAACTTCATCTGCCTAGCTCGCTCTTTTTATTTATTTGTCTGTTTATTGATTTATCTTAACGATTTTTATGCGCTGCCCTTCTGTGCTCTAAGACTCATCCAGATCTTTCGTGAAAGATGATATTCATCATCTGATATCCGCCATCATGAGAACTTCACCATCAGTATGCCACATAATGAATATTTTCTAAATTTCCCAAAGGTCCCCTCTCTCTCTCTCTCTCTCTCTCTCTCTCTCTCTCTCTCTCCTTTATGCATGTCGGTTCACGCGTGCAATGATGACACAAATTACTGCATACCCAGCATCTGAGATAACAGCGTTCTTCTGTAACTGTAAAACTTAGTCGTATATTAAGAATTCGTCTCAGTAGCCTCTTTGCCAGTGAATTAGGGTTAGTTTAATGGTGAAATACTATGAAGCATGGCATTAAGATCGTTTGTAAAAACAAGGCAACGCTGTCTGTCTGCAGTACACATGTGTGCTCGCATTTCTCAGAGCAGCAGACTGGGGCCATAATCATGCCAGCGTGAGTAAACGACCATCAGATATCGCAACTCTTTTGTCCTCATTCCGCAGCGCTGACAGCATTAATTGCCGCTTCCTACTTAATATGAGTAGGTTTCAAAAGTGAAGAGCCAGGAGTTTTATTAGGCAAGCAAAGTATTGCATGATGAAGCATCCGAAGGTGGTGTAATTTTATGATTAATTTCAAGGGTCTGACCAGCTAGCGTTAAGCTTGGGTATCAAGAGAGTACGGGTCTCTGCCATAAATATGAGATCATTAGGAAATTATGAGAAATATGCAGGTACTTTGCACGTATGATGGATAAGAGACCCAGATAAATGATTAAACCTTGTTCGGAATATGAATTTGAGAGTTCAGGTTGTGTCCTCATTAATTTTTTTTTAAGTTATTTTCAGTAAACCAGATTCTATAAGTTCCATATGTACGATACTGAAAACACAGACAGCCGTACCTTTCTGAAATGCTTGGAAAGAAAAAATGAAAATATCATCATTCAGATGAAAAGCAGAGCTAATAAAAAAACCAAGCATTTGTAACATACTCTCCAGTTTTCCTCGTTTTTTTCTTAATCAGTATTCTTGATCTCCAAATGCTTTTATGACATGCTCCTTTCTTTGCTTTTGCCTTTTCAAGCACTTTTTGAGAAGCAGCGTACCGTAAACGAACCATAAAGTACCGTTATGACACGTACCTTACCCAAAAGCTCAGGGCTCATATGCCCATTATGTGATCTGTATCCCGAGGAGGACGGTCTGGGCCACATACCTCTGAGGGATGACCCTTTCCTCCTCTCGAGAGGGTGGCATTCCTAGCACCCTCATTGAAGCAGGTAGAAGTAGGGGGGCCGGGGGGGAGGGGGGGAGATGCTGGGTGGCGATACACACAAAAACATATCCTTCTCCTTCGCCCACTGGTGCTGCTCTTAGCCGCTCCCCATTGACCATCCCCGACCCTATTCCCTTTCGGTTCAAGATGTTTGTGTGTTTGTGTGTGTGTACATGTGTTTGTGCATGCATACAAATCTAAGTCTATATCAGTGGCTGCTTTGATTCATTCAGACT
>NC_089784.1:14048003-14063003 GCF_040412425.1 Macrobrachium rosenbergii | reverse complement strand
GAAAGATAGATCTGTTTTCGTTGGTCTTGATTATACGCTGTACAGAAAACTCGATTGCTCTGAAGAAACTTCGGCTCATTTTTTACTTAATCTAGTTTCCTACATCTGGGAATCGTAGATTCATGACTTTAACACTTCATTTGTAAAGTACTGTTGAATAACAAGTTGTTTTGAACATAGGTTTGTCCTTATGATTGATTGACTGATTGATTAATTGAACTGGTGTGACAGATCCTAAATAATCGACGCGGTTGTTCTCAAAGAGATAATAACGTGAGTCGAGATTTGATGATTGTGATCACCTGTGTGATTATTAAACTACAGATCGCACGAAAATATCAATTTGTTGTACTCAGATTAAAGATAGGATTTTGTGTCGTTGATTATGTCGTCTTGATGAACGTCTGTTAAGCCACTGAAAGTAAACCGGATGTAACTCAGTGAATTCTTGGTCTTGCTCATTAACCGGTGACAGGGAAGCTTCCGAGTAACTCATTCTGTCGTCTCATTCAGCATACAGGAAAGTTTGTAACGCACTCTTCGAATGAAAACGTTTCGATCCGAGAGAAACGACAGCAAAAAAAAATGTGTCTGTGAAGAATGTCAATTATTATGGTTGTTATAGCCGAGGGTCAAACTGAGTGGACCGTTGATTTTAATTATATTGTTGCTCCTGCGGCACTGGAAATATTCTGAAGGCCCTTGAAAATTTCCAAATGCCTAAGAATGTTATTTTAGAAGGTCATGGCCGAAGAAAAGGAGATAATCAATAAATGATAGCTAAAAGGCCTGAGAGGTGAACCAAGACGTGAGGGAGAGAGAGGAGAAATGCAAAGTCTCGGGGAGGCGCGCTGGAAGTCCGTGTACAAAGACGAGACAAAGAATGAGCGGGAGGCGCAGGACGATGACGAAGGCGAAGACGACGAGGGGATCAAAGGAAGAATGAGGAGGAGAAGCAGGAGGAGGAGGAGGAGGAGGAGGAATAATCATGGTCTTGGTTAAGTCTTCAGACCCCGAAGAGGAGACAATGGTCGGCATTGGGTGGGCGAGGGTGGGTGTGCTCTGCGGGGGCGTGGCAGGTGGTGTGGGTTGCCTCAGCTGCCCATGTATGGAGGCGAAGGCGGCATGGGCGGTGAAGCGTGGAAGGCAGGAGTCAGCCAGCCATCCCGTCCCTCCTCCAACATTTATCCACCGCAAACCAACACATGTTATCTTCTCTGGAATGTTTTCACGCATGAGTCTGAAGGCCTTTATTTCTTTTTTCCCGTTTTAAGAAGGATTCGATGTAGGCATTCTTCTGCACGTAAGTATTCTTTCATGCCTCATTTTTCCCAGTCATGAAAATTCCCCCCAGAAAGCATGTGAAGCTTTTCACGGGGAAAAAGAAACGAAAAATTGATTTCTTCTTTGACCGAGACTACCTTTAAAAGATATCACGGATGTGAACCCTCCTCGGTTCAGCTCATTTCAAATGTGGACATTTGCCAAATGTTCCGGCATTTTACATACTTTGTTATGTAATACATTAATAATTTTACTTGATGTTTTGTGCCACGTTATGAAAAATATCCCTTATTCCTTTTGTTGTTGCATTATTTCCAGGTTCTCACGAGTGTAAAGACAAGAGGGTAGCAGCTGGAAAAGGAGGAATTTAGTTTAAGTCGATGACCGTAATGTGGTAAGGTAGAGCACGAATAGAATACCGGGAGAAGAGGCAGTGAGATCACTTTTATTGCCTCTACACCTTACCGGCAAGTTGACATTATCTCTCTCTCTCTCTCTCTCTCTCTCTCTCTCTCTCTCTCTCTCTCTCTCTCTCACTGAACGCTGATGAGGCAGGTTTTTTACGGAAGTTCGGCTAGCTTTAATAGGCGATGTTGCTTGAGAGGTTGACTGAAAGATTTGGTTTGACAACTCAACAACCTCAGTCGTAATTAAGATATTTTTAATATTAGCCATATGTAAAAAAAAAATCAGAAAACGAAATACAGCGAGGTCTGCGCAAATAAATTTCTTAGAGATTTAATATGTACCTGGTTGGGCGTTATTAGGCGATCACAGAGTCTGAAATGAAAATAAAAAGAAATTGCACTTATGTCTGATATTTTAGCATGTGCTCGAGTATATTAAAAAGTCCTGTGTTTGGTTCATGGTAAATAATAAATGGTACTAAAACATGATGTTGTGTTTGTTGTGAATAAGGAAATAGATTGCAAGAGTGGCTCGGCGTACTCCGTGTACCACAAAGCATTATGGATTTATCGGTAGAATTTGTAACATTTTTATTGGAAATATGAAAGAAAACTCAGGGTCTAATGCAGATCCATTTAATCACCAAAAGCTGAGCGACTGATTGGTGATCCATGACTGACTTTCAAGAAAAATTTGGCGGAAATCCTTCGCGAGATCTGGATCCAGGGTACCCTAAAAAATGAATTGATTGATAGGTGGTCTTTAGTCAGTTTCATTTCAGTAAAGTCTATGAAAAACTCTATAAGAATCCGGATCCAGTTATCTCCCAAATCTACTTGGTGGCCCAGGGGTAGATTCCAGGAGAATTTCATAGAAGCCTCTCCTCAGATCAGGATCCGAAGTACGACCCCAAAATTCTGGGACTGATTTAATGGAAAAAAACTCACCTCGGACCCAAACTCACAATAGCACCCAAAATCAGAGAGACTGATTGGCGGCCCATGAGCAACTGTCCGTTTGTATTTGTTCGACCTCGGCAAACAAGCAGAAAAAACCCAACCCGGGTCATAGCGTAACCCTTTGCAGAGATAATGATTGGACCCAAAGAGTACCCTGTACTTCTAATTGATATTCTGTTCTCACAACTGATGAAGACCCCGCCGGTTCTTGAGGAACTCCTTGTTTCATTATTAGCGAAATCTTCCCCTTCTTGAGTGATGAAGTGATCATAAAGGAACTGTATTTCGTGAGAAGTTGGAGAGAGAGAGAGAGAGAGAGAGAGAGAGAGAGAGAGAGAGAGAGAGAGAGAAATTTGGCTTATGGAAAGTTTTGAGCTCTACGAAGTTATGTAAAAGATTGTCAGGTAATTATGATGAAAATAATTTTGTTTGTCCTTTCCTACCTTTTTCCTATGCAGGTTCAGTGTATGCTTAATGTTCCAGATTCTCTCTCTCTCTCTCTCTCTCTCTCTCTCTCTCTCTCTCTCTCTCTCTCTGGGCAGTATCTACTCTTTTATTGTTCTCAGCTGCCAAGAAAACTAGAACTCGCTGCAAGTAATATACTTTTTGTGACTGGTTCGTGCGCTTGAATAACTTGTTTGATCGTCATCCAGGAACTTGGTTGAGGACTCGTCTGTTAAGGGCGGATGGTATTTTGGGCCATAATTATCATCAAACGTTGCACCGGCACTCCTTGCTCTACTTATTTATACTTAAGATCTGTGGATTTTATATAAAAGGTTATGCGGAGAAACTTTCTTCCTCATATCCCCCTTTCACAGGCAACTTTCGGTGCATAAATATTACGGCTTGGCGATGCTTTTTGTGTAATACGATGGCATAGCATTATGTTCGCTTTAGGGGCGTGCAGAAATGGCTCCGGTTCGCCGATGTTGCGAGATCCACTTTTTTTTTTTTTCCGGTCTGAAAACTTCAGAACACATGCACCAAAAGAACTCAAAACTTTTGGAACTTTCCCTCCAATGAGGACAAGAAGTTACAATACCAGTATTGTAACTCTGATAAATCATGATAAAAAATAATTTCCTTTTCAAAGCAAATTCTTAAGCGCTGGTTTTCTAAGACTCTTCAGAGTTTTGGTAGAAATCTATATTGTTCTGGGGCGGGAACTTATCAGCTTTTTTTTTTTAATACGACATGACTACTGCCATTATCATAATATTAAATGCATAAATGTTTACATCAGAATATCATTGAAGCTGAGTCCATGGAAAGACACGGTTAACTGGGGCCCCTAACACTTTTTATAAGCATTCTTTGTGCCGTATAACCGCATGTAAGATCTGCATCATACCATTCTCAAATAGAATTTTCAGCACCGATTTGAGTGGACTTTTAGTTGTGACGTCTCCAAGACCGCCGGCACTTAACTAAGAAATGCAGATCCAAAGAAACTATAAATTCTGAAAGAATACTTACCACGTATGGGTACCATAACGTGTAAAGTGCCCCAGTCATGCTGGCTCTTTCGCTAACTTGCATTTAACATCCGACCCGCTGGTAAACATGCTAGGCATCACAGGTCCTCAGCGACTGAGTGGAATTTCGTGAACTCGAGAGTCAGCAGCTGTGCTCTGCCCTTCATAGATTCACGTCCAGAATGCAGAATTCTCTTCCTTCCCTTGTATTTCATAAATCATCTTAATAAATGTTTTCGGTTGCCGAGCATGATTTGGACATATGTCTTATCAATCAAGGTGCATTTCCCGCCGTAAACGATGTCAGACTCAATATGCTCTCATTTCGCGCAGCCGGACCGTGGCATTCGTGATCATAAGATAGTCTTCAGGACGAATAGTTTATTAAGGCATTCGCGGTCATAAAATATTTCACTGATATATTAGACTGGCAAAACGTTCACATATGTTATGTGTCGGCAGACGGAGCCCACCGCCGATAATTGAATTGTTTTATGCCGAGACTGTACCTCCCGAGGTCAGCCCGTTTCTAGGAATTTATATCAGTCGTGAAAGCGATTATTACTAATTGGCTATTCTAATTAGGCTCACGGTGTGAGTGTACTAAAATACAATTATCCGGCTAGTGATTATAGATTAATTGCTTTAATTATTATGCGTGCTTATTATAATATTACAAGGGAATTCGTACAAATAATTTTATCAATAAGGTTTTCCATTTGGAATTTGTGACAGATGATATGATATTCATTTGTTCTTGGGATTTAATATACAGTTTTCTTTTTTAAATCATTTCCATGAGAGAAATGTAAGAACTACACAGAAATGGTAAAAGAAAAGAATAAAAAGAGGCTGAAAATATCCAAGGCTGTTGAATTTATAGACAAGAATACGTGGTGATTTCAGAAAATATTTTATAGCGTCATAGTGACTCGAAACATAATTAAATCTTTTTCCCCTTTACATTATCTTCCAGTCATCACACATCAGCAGAAAGAAAAATACATTTCCTGAGGATTTCTTTTCAAGCAGAATGCCTTCATGCCAGAATCAACGACGTGGTTTTTCTGTTCCTTGAAAGTTTCAAGTTCATTTTCCTTGATATTAGGTTACACAGACCTCTGTGTTTTGTACAGATTTGTCTACTGTCTATTTGATACCGAAATATTATCCATCTCTTGCAATGTTGTGTTGAGTTCTCCCGAAATGGTACTTGTGCAGAAGTGTATAACTCCAATGTCTTATTTCTTAGAGAGAGAGAGAGAGAGAGAGAGAGAGAGAGAGAGAGAGAGAGAGAGAGAGAGAGAGTACCCACTACTTCGGGTCCTACAAAGGGTCTTGCACATAAGGGCTGCTCTTTGTAATCGAGATAATTGTCTGATAAGAGTGCTCTCATTCATACATTTTATATTTAAATCTGTCTGACCTCATGAAAGATACGCTCAGGAGCAGCCTTAGAAAGGTAATGCATTGTTTCTGTTAGCATGTTATTATGGCGTCATATTCGTCATTTTTGCAGCTCCGAGTATTTTAAAGCATTAAGTGAATGCCCCAGTACTAGTTCATCTCTGAAGAGAAGAATTTGCCGGTTGCAAACCGGTATTGAATAAGAAACAAGTAAAAAATGCGCCGAAGTTTCTTCGGCGCAATCAAGTTTTCTGTACAGCTTATAATGCTGTATGAAACTCTCAGCCGCGGCCCGTGAAACTCTCAGCCGCGGTCCATGAAACTTTCAGCCACTGCCCAGTGGTGGCCTGTGTTGTTGGCACTTATATAGGTGCCAGACGCACGATCATGGCTAACTTTAACTTTTAATAATATAAAAACTACTGAGGCTAGAGGGCTGCAATTTGGTATTTTTGATGATTGGAGGGTGGATGATCAACATACCAATTTGCAGCCCTCTAGCCTCGGTAGTTTTTAAGATCTGAGGGCGGACAGAAAAATGCGGACGCACAGACAAAGCCATCTCGACAATTTTCTTTTGCAGAAAACTAAAAGTAATTGACCTAGCGATTCAAAGGTTAATGTAATGCAGATTAATCCCTATATGGTGTTGACACCGCCCCCATTCGCTGTCTCCTCCACCAACGAAGCAAGAAGAAGGTTGTTGTCCGTGCGTTTGTGTGTATTAGCAAAAATATATCTGAAACGGATGAACGGAATTTGATGAAACGGAGCATAGGAAGACTGTGATAGAAAAAAAAAATAATAATAATTACTAAAAGTTTGCATTCATTCTTGTTAATATTCGAAAACAAATATACAGTAGATACTGCAAAGAACGCATCGATAAAAAAAGTGAAAAGGGCCAACTTCCGGTTTTCCAAAGATAATTGTAAACGCTCTGAATGACCATTATGCACTTTTTCCAATCTTCATGTTATTCTCAACTTGACGATTCTTCGCTCTTATTTCAAAGTTGTGTACGTTGATTGCACATTTTATGAAATGGAAAGCTGTATAATTGACTGCCGGATCACAAGACGTTTTGAAAGCTAAGATGATTAACGAGTGAGTGCCCTGGACCATGCGTTTGGAAACTATAATTATAAGATATATTCTGTTTTAAACTGAAGATCTGTGGGCCGGTTTTCTTCCAGTTTTACATCTTGTTGTTTTTATTATTGTTGTAGTTAATGTTGTCGTCTTATATAATCGTGAATGTATTGTGAAAAATCAACTTTTAATTTCTTCACCATCCAGTTGCGTTGCCAACTAATATTTGCATGTTTGGTGTCGCTCAGTTGCCTAAAGGAAGAAAATTAAATTTTCTTAATCTCCTTTTTAAGATGTAAATATAATAATAACGAGGTACACTGAAGGGAAACTTAATGGCATACAGGAATGTTATTTTTTTCAGCGAAGATTTGCCTCAGTGAAGGTCTTCTTCCAAGAAGTAATAATAATAATAATAATAATAATAATAATAATAATAATAATAATAATAATAATAAGTAAACTATATTACTCTGATGATTCTGGTAGTTCTGATGAGATGCATATAAGCGAAATTCTCTCGCCGAATAATAATAATAATAATAATATAAAGTAAACTTTATAATTTACTTGCTGAAGGGGAGAGACAGAAATATAAGCTTAGAGCCTGTTAAAACTGCTGCTGACCATATAGCCTCACAAAATGAAAAGTCCAGAATATTTCACCATGTCAGTCCTGATATAAATAGCGTATTGCAAGCTTGATGTTACCTCCGTTTCTATAATGAGAATAGTCTATCACATTATATTTGAAATAATTAGAGTTCATCATAAGCTCGCTTTCCTGTGATTTAGTTCATCACACTGTACTTAAAATAAGTCTTATCCTAGTCTGATACTAACGCTATATCCAGAGCCAAAATAGTCCAGTGTTGCAATTAACGAAAATGAAATTGATCGTTAGATCGTTATTGTCTTTTTTCCGGGACAAAAGAGGCTCTCTTACTGTAACTGATTGTACTGTGGAATGTCATCAAGTACACAATAAAGCAATTTCCAGGACCGAAATAATTCATTATGTCGAAATTGATTTCATTGTACTTGACCATTAACTCGACATTAATTATACTTCTGAACGTAAATAGTCCACCATGCAGCAAATATAACTACTGGTAGTTTGTCACAAGCCGGATAGTCATGCTGTTTCCCATTCTGGTGGCTTTTGTTCACGCCTTGCGGTTTTTTATATCACTGTTAAAAAAAAGAAAAAAAAACTCGGCATCAGTTTTATTTCAGAACGAAAATAGTCTATCTTGCAGTCTGTATAACTACCGGTAGTTTATCACAAGTTGGATAGTCATACAATTTCCACTCTTGGTGGCTTTTGTTCATGTGAGGCTTTGTTGGTTTTTCTTTTCTTGTTTATGATATCATTGTACTTTATCATAAACTCTACATTGATTTTATTTCTGAACGTAAATAGGCCATCATGCAGCCAATGTAACTATCAGTAGTCTGTCACATGGTAGATAGTCATGTCATTTCCACTTCTGGTGGCTTTTGTCATACCTTTCTGTTTTTTAATATCGCTGCGTTTTACCATAAACTCGCCACCAGTTGTATATCTGAACGGAAATAGTCCATCTTGCAGTTTGTATAACTGTCGGTACTTTGATACCAGCCGGATAGCATAACATTTCCACCTCTGTTGGCGCTTCTTCACGCGAGGCCTTCCTCTCCCATTTTGTGTGCACCTTGTGATTAAGTTGGTTTAACGAGTCACCTTGCGGAGGATGGAGAAGCGGGCGGAATCTTGCGGTACCAAGAGGCTTCTCCTCTCCGCCAGATGACGCCAGTGATTAATTAGCGCCAGAGTACGCCAGACGTCTCTCCGCTCTCCTGATTTATGGCGAACTACGTGACAAAATAACTCTTTTCCTTTGGCGATTCTGCTCGAATTAAGGGCTGCTGGAGGGAGCAAGGATCTCTTGGTGCAAGGCCAGCTCAATCTGGCAACAGTAACGATAGATCCTTGTGCTTACAAAACAATAATGAGATATTCCAGGGCCATTTTTTTTTTCGTTTGTACGCGTATCATCTTCTATCGACAATCAGGAAGTTACAAAATATCTGGCATACACTCGATTGCCGTCGTGACAATTGTCCTTTTTTTTATTTTCATTTCAGTAATAAATTACTGATTGAACTAATTGTAACAAAGGTTGTAGATAAAAGCTTTAATTGCAGTCATTATTCTTGCTGTAAGTTCAAACAAAGTGCAGATTTTAATTGTTCTCGTTCATTTTATCTTTCTTGTTCTTATAGTTCTGAAGAATATAACCTTGACCAATTTGAACGATTTCATCAACGTCAACTTATTATTTATTTTATTTTGTTTGTTTATTTTATTTGTTTTATTATTATTATTATTATTATTATTATTATTATTATTATTATTATTATTATTATTATTATTATTATGTCATTTGTGAGTTTCGTTTTATAGTTTACGCGAATAACTCGCTTCTTTGTCTCAACTGTTTTTGAACTTCGTGGACAGAGTTTTGAAATTAGCAACACAATAGAACCATGATGGGGGGAGGGGGGGAAGAAAGTTTCTGAACTCCGTTATGTTGGTGTTCCACCCCAACCCACTCTTTTACACACACACACACACACACACACACACACACACACACACACACACACACAAAATCAAAGTCTTAAAATCGGGGATTTCAGTCTGTTCAGTAGCTTATCACGACTGCTATTTCAATGGTTATAATGCCAGTCCAACCGAAAACCGTGCTGATTCATCACTGGAGTAAATTTCGGAAAAGTTGACGCGTATGGCGCTACCAGGATGGTTTCAGCAATTCTGGAATGTTTTCGAGTTAGTATTATTATGAGAATTTGTCGAAATTTACACGCATTCAGAAGGAATAAGACAAGAAGCAGTTCATTTATTGATCGCAGTATTAGGTGAAAGAGAAGCATAACAAGCAGAACAGTATAACGATTATATTATAGTGATGATATTATAATGATTATATTATGATGATATAATGATTATATTATAATGATGATAATAATGATTATATTATTATTTCAGCTCAAGGCCATATACAGTACAAATATGATGCATTATAGAGACTACAAGATACCATTGGAGAAAAAAGTTGAAGCATGACTAAAAGTATTAATACAAATACAAAAACGTAAATAACGCGCGCTATCCTATTTTGATTTTCTTCATTGGCAAACAAGCATTAGGTATTAAACACGTCCGGAAATAGATTAGAGTTTGGAGCGCCCGAATCCCCTTCTGGTCCGCCAGAAAAAGAGAAACAAAAAACGCCCGGTCGAAAGAAGATAAAAGATCTGACCAGGCCGTGATTTTGCCTTTCTCCGGCTAGGCCTAAGTCACTCACTGGCTCTTACAGGTTTTATTCCATGGGAGATACGAAAGGGAATATGACATTTTGATAAGTAACCAGCTGTATTTGTCGCCCTTTCGTTTTTATATTCAGTCTAGAAGACCTTTAAAGAAGCCTTTAATTTTTCATTTCGCAGCGAATGGCGAAGTAAAATGTGAACTGGTTCAGAAAGTGTATTTATTGCGATTATTTTTAGTATCATCTATAAGAAAACAAAACTTGTATTTAATCTAGAACGCATTTGAAAACGCCTGTAATTTCACATCACAGAAACGAAAGGGGGAAGTAAAATGCAAATTAATTACAGGAGCCCTTTCTTTCTCATACAGTCAATAAAGAGAACCTTACTCAAGAGACACCTTTATTTTTATTACCAAATGAAGCGTGAAATGGATTATGATTAGACCCAAGAAGCGAATTTTAACAACCCTTATCAGTATTGTTAGTATGAAAATATAACGTTTTTGTAAGGAACTGCCTTTAATTCACGGATTTCTTTCATTATTTTATCATTTCAATGTAGAATACATTTAAGAGCGCCGTTGACTTATCACTACCAAAGGAATGACACAGTAAAATGTCAAAAAATTTTAAATAACCGGTCTTAATATACACGCTTTCAGTTTCTGAAGACGCAAATGCGCCGGGAGCTAAACATCACCCTATCAGCGCTGAATGGAACTCGACCATATACAGTATACAGTCCTATTCCACGCTACTTTTCAAGCAGAGTGCGAAATTTAATCTTGCTTGTGACCCTTCAACCTTGCGCTTGAGTCTGGAGAAACACGGCCATGCCAGACCAGGAAAAAAAAAAGAGTAAAGAAGCGATAACGCCTTTAGAGAAAGTCACATCCCGAAATAAACCTCCGACCAGGCATCCACATAAATAAGATAAAAACAAAACCCGAATGGCTTATCCAACGTTGAAGCCTCCTCAGCCATCCCAAGCTCCCTTTTATAGTCGTGTTTGTAGCTGACGAAGGGAGTTGGTCGTAGGAAATGTATTATTGGTCTGGAGGAGGGAGGCCAGGCAATCCAGGATGCTGTTCTCATCTCATAATGGATCTATGTGGGCTCTGGATGCTGAGGAAGAATCTGGAAAGGCTTGGTTAGGAGAGAGAGAGAGAGAGAGAGAGAGAGATGGGTTGGGGGTGGGGGGAAGCAAGGCAGACAGGGGAGGGACTTAGACATGGATGTTATAGTATTATAAATCTTTGTCTTTCTTTCCGTATTTCCATCTTTTCATCTCGCCTTTTCTTTACATTTTTCATGTCGACAGTTTTACATGGAATTGTGTTGTTTTCCTTTTCCACCTTTGTACTGTTGACATCGCATATTTGTGAAATTTTGGGTTAATACTTACAAACAGTAATTAATTTTTTTTTCTATTCAGCTGGTTTTCAACCCTTCCATATGATTCTATTTTCGAGACGAAGATTAAAATAGTAAAGAATTAGTAAAATGAGCAAATTAGTGAATAAGTGTTCATCTTCCTTCACACACATATATATAAAGATTAGATAGATAGATAGGTAGATAGATAGATAAGTAAACGAATTAAAATGAAGAGGATAAAATAGCCAAAATGATCGCCATCGTAAAATTGAAATGGAACCAACGGGTCGCGAACAGCAGACGTTCATCTGAGGAAGGCTTGATGCAGATGACTGCGTCACATGTTTCATTCTCCAGACATTATGTGTGGGAAGTCAATTAGTGTTTGCTGTTATGCTTTGGTGACTACGCAAGTAATTCGCATGCATACATATCTAAAGAGAATAAGTCGAGGATATTACCATAGAGGGGAGATGAAACATGTACCTAAATATTGCGTAAGAGAACAAGGAAGAGTACCAATAAAATCAAAAGTACAAGGAAGCGACAGCTTCATTAAGCACAGCTGTCGCCTTCACCTGAATGTCTGTTGCGACTGTGGCAAGCAGGTGTTTCCTTACATTGCCATTTCTGAGGGTAATGGATTTAAATAAGGAAGCACAAACGAAGGCACGGAGATTTTGAATATTGCAGTAGAGGGGAAAAGAGAAAACCTTTTAAACTAGTAGCCTTAACAAACAAACATATTCCGTGTCCCTATGACGTTTACTTCCTGAAGGGATAACTCAAAATTTTAAAAATTACATCAAAGTTGGGGTTGTCATTATCAGAGGGATGACCTTAATTTGATTTGGCCATTAAACTTGAAGCGAAATTGTCTTCAAACCTGATCATATGGATATATGGTATATATATATATATATATATATATATATATATATATATATATATATATATATATATATATATATATATATGTGTGTGTGTGTGTGTGTGTGTGCGAATAGTATATCTGTCTACAAACACACGTAAACGCACACACACATATATATGTGTGTGTGTTTGTAAACAGATATACTACACACACACAACACGTACACTATATAATGTGTGTATGTATGTATATGTAGTGTATTTGTCTGAACTATCTTATGGTTAATATTACACATACATTAGATTAACTCTTACGAAACTAACATAATAGTTGATGTTCGATTAATAAAAACAATGTAGAAGGATTTTTAATTCAAAATGATTCTGCCATTATATTTCATTTTCTAATTTCATAGCACTTGCAAATGATTGCGTATTTAGCTTCTCTCAAACAGTTATGAGGGATATTTGTATACAGTATTCTGACATCAAGTTTGACAGCTGGTTTTGCATGTTAAGTCTAATTTACTTTATTCATAATTTTTAAGACTTCTGATTGTTATCAGTTATCCATCATCTTTTGCTGCCAGTGAATTTGTCAATTACATCACAATGCCTTCTTACCTGGTTGTTATCAGTTATCCATCATCTATTGCTGCCAGTGAATTTGTCAATTACATCACAGTGCCTTCTTGATTGTTTGTTATCCATCAATTACATCACAGAATTTGCAATTACATCACAGTGCCTCCTTACCTTCACTGCTAGTTAAAGTAATTTGTATATGAAGCCAAGGGGTTGTTTTTTAATACAAACTGACGAAGAAACAGCAAATTTTGGTTTGGCTGTATATTTGTAAAATTTGTGTATCCAGTATACAGATGAGAAAGCTGAGTAAAGTCGAAGAAATTCAACTGGTACTTATACCATCTTTACTTTTGTCTTTTTTTTTTATATGCATTACTATCGTCGTTTAAGATGCCTAATGTCTTCGTACCTTATCAACTGAAATTAACATACTTAGCAATCTAAATTGATATTACTTACTTCTACAGTCTGAACGTTCTCGTTGTATTTGCGAACCTTCCTGAGAGCGCCTCTGAAAGACGGTCAGTATTTCTTTCCATAAACTTGAAATAGAAATATCGTCAGACTTTTAGTCAATGTTTCTAGTATATTTATGAAATGACATTCATTCACTCATTCTGCCAATTTCTAAGTCCTCGTGGCAGCCAGTCACCACTCAACAGACTCTCAAAGTCAGCTGCAAGTCACCAAGAATTGAGCTACCAGGTACTCGTGGTCACCCATCCTATAGTGCTGATAAGGCCCAGTGTTGCTTAATTTCATTGATCCAAAATCCAGTTCGTGTTGGGCTATGTTAAATTTACTCTCTTCGCTTAGTCTTGTAACAGCGATCCAGTGGGGTTTCTTCAAGGCGTTTCGTACTGAATAAGTTAAATGACTAGGTTTGCACGTACTTGCAAGGCAGGGCATGATTGCAACCAAACTACGATAGGATTAAGCTTCCCTCTTGCTAAAATATCAGTTGCTATTCTGTTTCCTCATGGATCTTTATGTGTAACCCATTTGATTGCAATAGACACACCTTCGTCACCGTGTTTTGCCATCTTGTTCCAACTATTCTCTGGATTTTCGTCATCTAGTTCGTGTACACTCTCTAGGAAAATAACCACCAGCCGCAAGAAATGTCAGAGAATGAAGCAAATAAACGTCTGAGGTCCATGATCGACTGTGAACTTGGTATCCAGTTGTGCAAATCTCCCGGGAACGGTGTTGCAAGCAGGAGCGGGTCGTGAACAGAATGCAATTCAGTTGCTTTTGCGTGAGCGTTTTGTTATTACATTTTGCATTGAAGATGAGAGAGGGCAATCAGGCGCGCAAGCCAGTGTTCATTTGAAGATGAGAGAATGTGAAAGAAATAAGATTATTTTGGCTTCTTAAGTAAAGTATTCAAGCTAATTTTTGTTTGATTATGAGAGAAGATGAAATATTAACCTTTTTTTTTTTAGAGCTAAGATAACGCCACAAACCCATTTGCTTCTGATAATTAGAGAAGGTGAAATTAAGATAAACTTTTTTTTTTTTTTTTTGCCCTCTTAGTATAATGAAAGTCATGCAAACTCATTTTTACAACTCGGCTGACAGACTGAATGATGTGCTCTCTTTAAGTAACCACAGTTTATGACAGGTTTGAAAGGCTCACGTAACGGCCAACCTCATTAGTGAAACAGTTTGTCTTTTTTTTTCCCTGATGTAGTGTGGTTAAATTTTAATGAAACTGTAATAATTACCACAATTCACTCTTGGTTCAGTTTACTTTTTCGAATGGGGATGAAAGTGCATACGGACCGTCTGAATTGCTCGTTGCCGTAAATATTTCGGATGTTTCATATGCTTTAATCTGATTAAGTTTTCGAAACACATCGTCATATGTTTTATGGGGAGGCATTTCAATTTTCTCTCTTTGATTAATGAGAGAGTTTTGTTCAGACAAATTTCGTCTTTTTCGTATGAAATAAGGTTGCTTCATTTTTTTTTATCTGTGAATTTTTATATTTTGTCATCAAGCTTTTAAACTGGGCATGCTAGACATCCTGAATATACAAACAAATAATCCGATTTATATTTCCTTCAGCATTCAAACTCCGCAGGTGTCTTTATAATACCGCTGGACGAGAATTAATGAGTCAAAATTCAATCAGTGATTCTGGGTGGGGCATTCCTATTGCTGTATGCCAATATATGCAATATTTTATAAAC
>NC_089784.1:14030503-14045503 GCF_040412425.1 Macrobrachium rosenbergii | reverse complement strand
CCATAGAACTCTTATTTGAACGTTCCAGCCATATGCTCTGAGCGCTTCCTTCTGTGGCCCTGTTCACTGGTAAAATATGGACATATATATATTATAATTTTTTTTACGTTACCATCTTTATATGTTATCCAAATCAGAGTTTTCTTCTGTTTAATATCTATCATATAGCACTAATAAAGTTGTTGTCCATTTTTTCATTTATGGCATTTTTACAAAGACTATGATTGTTTTTCGAATGTCCGCTCAAAGAGATTCGAGGGAATTTTGTAAATATTCTCCATCTTCGTATATAATCTTCCTTCAATACACACTGTACTTCTGGAGTTCTTGATTTTACTTGTGCCGCATGACCCTGAGCTCATGTTTCTAATATTATTGTATAATTCAAGGGCCTCAGATACAGAAGGTGATATTTTGAAGTCAGGCATGTGTGTGTTTTTCTGATAAATATAACAGTAAAACCTCAGATTATGAACGACCTCTGTATCAGTTGTTTGAGTAATTGTAGCAAGACCTTTTGTTTATTATTATTTTTAAAGATTTTAATATTAAGAGGAAGGTTTGGAATTCATTTTGTTCCATTGAACACGTTCATCCTTCAACTCAATTTCCTTGCGTTGCTTTGTACCAGTTAAGAAAACAATTGACAGACGTGCATGCGAACGCGCATACAATCATGCGCAGAAAATTAATTGAAGTGAAAATGATTCTACACAAATGCAGAATATACCCTAATTCAGTATCATCAAGACTCAATTCTCCAAATCATTAACAAGTGACATTTTGAAGCAACAGTTATTACCACGGTTTTCAATTACTTTATCGGAACGAAATCAGCAGTTGGTTTAGATTAAACTGGTTTAAGCCAATATGACCTTGCCCTGTAGATGACGGCCCGTAAGGGTGGTGAGGTGTGAAAGTGATTAGAAGGCGTGATGTGGACCTCCGAACTCTGACCAACCGACAGAGACGTGAGAAAATGAGTCGTGAGAAAATGAGTCGTAGATAAGGACTTTGCCTCTTTGGACTTCCACTGTCTGTTGACTTTGAAGTCTTGTCATCTTCACTGAATATATTCTTTCTTTATAATTCTGATGATATTAAGAGAGTCAGATGTTTACAAAATATCTATTAGATTTATATTAGTCGTTGGATCATATGTCAGTTCAGAAGAAAAAATACTTATGGTTAAAAACGTGTAATAAACAAGATTAAGTTCTCAAACTTTTTTACATAAGTATACATAATTTCAGAAAAAGTTTTTATATCGAGTTAACCGACGATCTGTTGCATAAATAAAACGAGATATCAGCAAAATACATTTTCATAATTTCCAGGCACGTAATGGCTATACAAGCAATGTTTCCCTGGGAACCCTCTTATAAAACATCTTGCCAAATGGATGACGCAGTTGGAGCAAATACAACTATTTTTTTCTGTACACAGAAAAGTAACAGATAATTCATCCAATGATTCTGTTATCATTTCTTTTTTTTCCTCGTTTTTTTTTATTGCCGGTGTTTATTTATCTTGTTTGTTTCTCTGGATAGCCGTGGGAGGGGCCAGGACCTGCGCAAACTCACTGTGAGTTTCTGAAGTCTCTTGTGCATACATATACACACACACACACACGCACGCGCACGCATATTCATTTGTACATATATACATATATATACAGTATATACACGTATATATATGTACTGTATATATACATATATGGTATACACACACACATATATAATATATATATATATATATATATATATCACACATTACACAGGTGAAAAATAAGAAACGGGGTGTAGGACCTACACCCTGTTTCTTATTTTTCACCTGTGGTAATGTGTGATAAATGAATCACGTACAAAAGTGATAATAATCATATATATATATATATATATATATATATATATATATATATATATATATATATATATGTGTATATATATATATATATATATATATATATATATATATATATGTAAATGTATATGTATATGTATATATGTATATATATATATGTATATACGAGTATATAGATACATTATATATATATATATATATATATATATATATAATATACGTACGTGTATGTATGTATGTAGGCATGTCTGTATGTATGTATGTATGTCTGTATACGTAAGGTACACGTCACTAAAATGGAAAGGAAAATAAAATCCACTCAAAAATACAAAGTGTTCAGTTTAAACGAACAAAATGTGGTAGTGTAAGCTGCTAACAGTTTACATACAGAATTACGAACTAAGAGGCAGTAACTTAAACGTGCATAATTCCACACCGAGGTGAACAAAGTAAACAAAGTAACGTAAACACAACTTGTTTACGAGTCTCATTTCCTGCAATTCCTCCTTCAAGTGCCTGTTTATTTGATACCGGTTAGTCTCGTTATCAAGTGTGGCAAGCAAGCTTCTTGTTTATTTTTCTTGCCAGATGAGTGACAAACTGTGGAGGGTTTTCGTTTCCTTTGCCTTCTTATTTGAATGTACTCTATTATTGCATGGCTATGCCATGTGAAGCTAATGATAATATAATATATAATATATATATATATATATATATATATATATATATATATATATATATATATATATATATATATGTATATACATTATATATATAGATATATGTGCATACATATATAATATGTATATATATATCTGTATATATGCATATATATGTATATGTATATATAATTTAAGTGAAAAGTGAAAAATGTAACATATACATACAATGTTTGTGTTTATGTGTGTGCAGATATATGTGTGTGTATGTGTATGTATATTTATACATATTTACGTATATATATACATATATGTTTATATATATATACATATATATATATATATATATATATATATATATATATATATATATATATATATATATATATATATATATATATATATATATATATATATACATATACACACACATTTTTATATATACAGTGTTTGTGTTTATGTGTGTGTAGATATGCTGTATGTGTGTGTCTATGTATATATATATATATATATATATATATATATATGTGTGTGTGTATTTATACATATATACGTATATATACATATATGTTATACATACTATATATATGCTGTATATAAAAACAATCGTTAACGAATTCACAAAAATCTTAGGGAAATGGTTCTTCAATTTCTAAATTTTAAGTAAATTGAATTTCACGTCCTTTGGCTTTTATCCGCTGTATCAACATAAGCCACCGTTCTATATTTCCTTGCTGCAATATTTCCAAAACGGATTGTGTCACTTTTATTTTGAAACCATTTTTGTTACTGCCGCCTCTTGTAAAGTCAAAGGGCACAGCACCAGTAAAGAGAGAGTTTTGCATCGTCGTTCATTCTTTGTAACTTGTTAAATAAGTAGCTGAAGGATTTCATGTGAGTGTTGTGTTACTCTCATTGATGGCTCTCAGGTAATCAAAAGTAACTGTAAATTGTAAATCCGTTCACAGTGTCTATATCTTGGAGTCATCATGATTCGAAATATGTCGAACCGTGAAAATGTCGATTTCATTGTTTTCAGTTTATATTTTATAGAGTTGACTTGAATCCCGCTGTCCGCCCCTGGTCCCCCTTCTCTCTCTCTCTCTCTCTCTCTCTCTCTCTCTCTCTCTCTCTCTCTCTCTCTCTCATACAGCTTTTTCACAATATGTCTTATAGCTTTTTTTATTATTTTCTCTTTTCATTTCATTTTCATTTTTTTCCGCCGCGTACTGCCTTTCCATTATCCGTCTGTATTAGACTCCCTGGAGATCTCCTCTCCCCCCTTCCCCCTGCCCTTAAATCCCTTTTGCCTCCTCTAACAGGGGCACCACATAGTGATGGCAGCCATGTTTTTGTCCCCTTATGCCAATGTGTATAATACGACCGTGGGCCATTCAGCCACACGCGAACGCTACCCGAGCACAATCGGCTCGTCAGATCCCTCTTTATGCCCCGTACCCCTCCCATGTGCCATCCCGGTCCCCTCTCCCTTCAAAGAGTAAATCCCTTACCCCACCCCTTGATTCACCCTTGAATGTCTCGGACCTACGATTTCCCATTATCCATTATCATAGGCCAGCCTTCTAAGGGGTCCTCTCTCCCGACTCCCATAGGACCTGATCCAACCCGCAAGGACCTACGGTATATTTTGCCCTCTCTTTCTCTCTCTTTCTCTCTCTGTCTCTCTCTCCTATGCAAGCTTGTAAAGCTCTTCTTTTTCATCCCCTTTGTCACTCTTTCAAGGTGGCAGCAACCCCGCAGGACCTTTTCCCTTCTTCAGGCCTTCGACACCTACTGGTTCCTGATGCACCCTTCGTCGTCTCATTCAAGCACAGCCACCATTTTTCTTTCGGTGATCCTTCACCCGTTCTTTTGGCATTTACTTTCATTTCTCTGCCGTTGTGAGACCCACCTTTTGGTGAAGGTCCCCCTTCCCCTTTTCATCCCCCTTGTGCCACCGCCTTTCCTCCAGGCTCCCTTCCCGAAATCGGGTGTCCTTGTTTGTTTGTAGTCGTGGTCCACATAGTCCTTGGTTATAAGGCTCTCTTCTTTTCCCTGCTTGCACTGTTGTTTATGGAGAATTCACCGGTATAATCTAGATAATGTTGTGAGAACTTTTAATCCTCATGAATATTCCTATCATTTTTATAGTGGAGAATTTTTCTTCTTTTATCTAGGCAAGAGTTTTTTTTTTTTTTTTTTTTTTAGCTGGCAAAGAAAGTGGACATCCCTATCATTTTCGGTGATTAGTTATCTTGAGGCTATGACGTTTCCGTGAGGGTACAGTTCCAAGCTGATAGGAAGCTTCTTTGCTTCTTTCTCTGAAACAAATGTCATATATCATTTCTGCCCATAATATGGTTGCTCTTTCCGCAGACGCCTCTTCCTTTAGGTTTTTCCTTTAGTGATTAAAGTTCAATTACTCTCGTGGTTTTCTGACGTTGATTAGCTCCTTTCCTTTAGGAATGTAGAGAAACTGTGAACGCCAGCCTGGCATTTGAACAAGAAAAGGAAATTTGTTGAGAAACGTGTGGTTGTGCGTGCTGGAACTGACAAGAGTGAGGCGGGACGATCGCTTGAACTGACAAGGGCGAAAAGGGCCAATCAAAACTATGTATTTTATGCGTTTTATTGCTTCTCACCCAGCCTTTTTATCGCTTTTCTCGTCGTTTACCATTATTATCATCGCTGTTTTAATTGTACTCTTATGATTTTTTTGCTTATTCCTTTTTATTTTATCATTTATTTATGATGATGATGATTATTATTATTATTATTATTATTATTATTATTAGGATATTTTTATCTTTCATTTCCTTTGCGAGGGAACAAAGGCTTTCTGTGCAGAGCTATTCTTTTCTTAAAGGCGTCTTTATTGTCTGACTTACTGTAATTATTAGTCCTACTATTCAATAGCATTCAGTAAGGCCTTTGCTACCATTACGTATACCACAAATATAAATGTTATATCTTCATATTATTGCTCTTCTTAATGTTAAGATATCAGCTGTTATTTTTTTCCCAACTATATTTATTCTGATTGTGTTTTATTCCACTCTGTATTTGCTTATGACCGTGAGATGAAATAAAGAAAATGTAATTATAAGACGTTGTGTAACAAATATTTCAAAATGATGCTTCTAAAGGTATTTACGTGGTTATACCTTACTGATAGCCATAAAAGTTTTAACTTGATTGGAGGATAGGAAGCGTGTTTGTCCAACAGAGCGTAAACGAGCACTGGATTTGTGTGGACGCCTCTTACAATTTTATAGTGTATTTTGGTCATAAACCACAGTAATGTTCATTTTCCAAGCATTTCCTTTCATGACCCTCAAATCTGCTCTGAGCTATATCTTTTCCACCCAAATTAATCCTCCCCTTCATCCAATGGCGCGAGAGTCATAAACAAACCATTATTACCCCCGGACGGGGAGGGTAAGGGCACCAGTGGTTTAGTTCCCCCTGTGCCTGATTGTCCTTTTCCGTTTTCTGTTGTTGTTTTTACACATGTTTTGCCGGCCACGATTCCCGAAGGATATTATGCCTACACTCTCTCTCTTCGGAGCCATCTGTTTAGCGCTCATGTGTAAAGTGCTATCGCGCATACGAGAAACGAAGCTTTCCTAATGGTTATTTGCAGGTAGGGGAAAAAAATCAACTGTGATTTTCATCTCGCGTTTCCAAATTCTTTCTTTTGCTTTCAGCTTCAGTTTTGGAATTTTGTCAAATTTAGGAATATAGAGGTCGGTCGTTAGATTTTCAAGGCTCTCTCATAGGCTGCTTATGAGACGCGAAACTTGTTGTTATTGTAAATTTCAAGGCTTATTCTCCATCTCTTCTCCCCCCCTTTTTTTTTTTTTTTTTTTTTTACTTTATGCATTAAGGAGAAATGAGTTCATTTCGTTTTGATTGTAGTTTGATATTGTGCTATTCATTGTTGTATTCTTAATGAGGCAACATCCCTACCTACAGATGTGAGGAGAGAGAGAGAGAGAGAGAGAGAGAGAGAGAGAGAGAGAGAGAGAGAGAGAGAGAGAGAAATTATGGGCCTAACAGTGGTATACGGTCCAGATACGTCGCCATAGAAAGAAATGTAGAGTCAAGGGATTCTTTACTTAATGGCTAGAATTATTGGCAAGCTGAGTTCCTAAATAAATTGCAAAAGAAGTAGCAGGATAATTGTGTGAGAGAGAGAGAGAGAGAGAGAGAGAGAGAGAGAGAGAGAGAGAGAGAGAGAGAGATATTTACTTACGGCAGCCTTTTTTTATTCTTGTGGGTAATAGTGTTAGGATGTAAGTTCGCAGTGCAATCCGAATTCCGAATAAAAACTTATCTCGAAATAAACAGTTCATTTCAGCACTCACCCCAGTCACCTTGGAATTAAATTAAAAAGAACATCTTTCTCGAACTAGTTTCCTTGCCTGTTGTGGCAAGATTATTCTTGGATAACACTGTACATGCATACATACACACACACACACACACACACACACACACACACACACACACACACATATATATATATATATATATATATATATATATATATATATATATATATATATATATATAATGTGTGTGTGTGTTTGTGTTTACACAGACATACTCTCACAAATACACACCCACACACATTATATATATGTCTATATATATATATATATATATATATATATATATATATATATATATATATTTATTTATTTATTTATATATTTATATTTATGTACAGAAACATACCTGTATATCTATATGTATGTATCGAACGCACACCCAGTGTCTCTTGAGCCGTATTTTAGCAAACTTGGGAGGGCCATTTCTTCTCGTTAAACTTAGCCCATAACAGTAATTTTCACAAGCAGAGACCGCACATTCTTCAAGGCAGTACATCAAGTCGGAGGTTTTGGACAGTTGGAAACCCTTCATGGCCACCCTCTCTCTCTCTCTCTCTCTCTCTCTCTCTCTCTCTCTCTCTCTCTCTCTCTCTCTCTCTTTCTGTGTGTGTGTGCGACGACGCCTTTTCGGTCATGGGGAAGGAAATTGCCCTTGGTCGCAGTGGTCAGAAACTTGCTATCTGCTCAGTCCGGCGGGTGGGTAATGGTCTCAGAGACCCAAAGGACATGAAGACCGGTAGACCAGCGGGCCGGGAGACTGGGAATTTAATGAATGGCGTCTTGGGGGGGAGAGAGAGAGAGAGAGAGAGAGAGAGAGAGAGAGTTTCTATAGTTCAGAATAGTGCGGCGGTGGTTGGTCTCCTGGGTCTAATTGGTTGTGAACCGGTTGACTCCAAAGAGCATTCGAATTGAGCCTCTCGAAAACACCTCCCCCATCCCACCCACCCCCCCAAACAACCATCCTTTTCCTGTAAGGAGTGAAGCATCAGGAAATAATACTATATAGTTGACAGGTGCCCAAAAGGCCTTAAAATTCAGCTATCATAAAAAAAGCCATTGTCAGAAGAAGGTTAGCCTCAGGGTTTTTTTTCTTCACAGCAGTGCATACTTGGCTGTAGACGACAGGAAATTCGAGAAAATTTTTTAACCTCTGCGTCAAGACGAGAGGGAGATAAGGCAGCTCCGTGGGACCGCTATCTCCAGAAAGTTGATTGGTTTTAAGTGGAACAATCAGATTGCCTCGGGACGAAAAAAAGATAATGTCTTAAAGGAGTAATTGGAGAGAGTAAAAGTATGTCTCGAAGGAATTCACACTGAGCTAGACTCAGATTTTATTCTCTCTCTCTCTCTCTCTCTCTCTCTCTCTCTCTCTCTCTCAGGCACTTACTTTTCTGAGAAAAAGTATTAAGGACTAGCCGACCAACCCGGCGCCGCCCGAGAAAACTCTGAATGACAATTGATAAATCTCTCTCTCTCTCTCTCTCTCTCTCTCTCTCTCTCTCTCTCTCTCTCTCTCTCTCTCTCTCTCTCTCCTTTTAAGATAGTTGCTTCAGTTAAAATACCCAACATTTTTGACATTTCATTTTTCACCCTTTCTCAACCCCATCCCTATTGGCGCTGAACTTGGACTTAAAGGGCATCGGAAGTGTCACTATTCATCTCAGCGACCTCAAAAACTATGCATTAGACACTAATATCCATAATTTTTAAGATTTTGTTTTTCACCCCTTCACCTTCTTCACTTCAGGGCTGAACTTGGACTTAAATGGCATTGGGAGTGTCACTGTTCTTCTCAGTGACCTCAAAAACTATGGATCAGACACTAATATCTGTCATTTTCAGTTATATTTACATATCACCCCCTTCTTATCCCCCACCGTGGCCCCCCCTCTTTGGTGCCAGTGATGTCTTAACCCCTACAGTAAACTTTTCCAGATAGTAAGTAGTATGTATACTGAAATGATGTGTAATAAACCTGCAGAGTTTATCTAGCTTCTAATTCTACAGGCAGAACCAGCCCTGTTTCATGGAATCCCTTCCAACCCCCACCCACTTTGATGCCTTTTGATGTCTTACCCCCAACAGTATTCTTTTCCAGATAGTAAGTCATATGTATACCAAGCTTGATTGAAATTGCTCAATGAGTTTCAGAGTTATGCTGGAGCACTCACGCGTGCGCACACATACAGACATTTGTATATATATAAAGAGATTGTTTCTAACAGTGCGTTTTCTTGGAACAAGAATAGTAACTTTGAATTTACATCTATTGGATGTGTAATGAATATGACATGCTTAAATAAACTCATATCAACACGGAAAATTAAATGAGGGAAACTTTTTACGGCAAGTGGCTGCAGACTCAGTCACTTTAGATTAAGTTGGCCAAATGCCAGCACGGGATCTTGTTCCCGGCCAGCCCGTGAATCACATTCGATACAGAGAACAGCAGCCATCTGTACTCCCATAAAATGAATATCTTGCTTTTGGCAGTTTGCAGACACCCTAATGAATAGTCTGTTATTTTGCATTTTACTGTCTTGTAATTGTCAGTGTTAAATCTTAATATTATGCATAATTGCTTGCGAGCGTGTATAGGTATGCACGGATTGCCTGTATGTTATTTGATTTGCATTTTTATGAAGAAAAGTAATTTCTTTCAGAAAGTCATTAATTTTTTTCATTTGACATATAAAAAAAAATACTTCGAAGCTTTATGATGTCTCCCACAAAATATACTTTTCTTATATCTTATACTGATCGCTGGAGACTGCTGACAGTGAACACATATACATACGTATGAAAGTAACGGATACTTATGTAAATGCTTTGGACATCTCTCATACATAGTGATAAAATTTTGGAATTTATATTTGTTTCTATAAAATGCCTGTTGAGGGTGACTATTAATCTCATGGTTTTTTTTTTATTTATAGCATAAATCTGATTTGTAGAAATATGGGATTGATAATGTATTTCTAAGGGAATGTATGATGCTAGTGTATATTAATTTTTAGTTGTCATTTTCGTAATTGACTAGTTGGCTTGCCCTGGCGAAGAACGAAAATTAATGACAATTATAGAGTTTTCACTCAAAGTTAAGTTTTTAAAGTAATATGATATTCTAGAGTTTATTTCTCTCTCTCTCTCTCTCTCTCTCTCTCTCTCTCTCTCTTTGTTATGAACAGGGAAAAGGTGAAGGGCAATCGTTCTAACTCAATAACCAAGCTTCTGATCTGATCAACGAGGGCTGATCCTCTTTTGCTGGGGATTTGTTCCCCAGCCTGCCCCTTTCCCGTCGCTTGTACAACCTTAATATAACGTGTAACACAAACTGAATGAGTTTTCCTGTGTAGAGTCTTTTAAAGTCTTTGTTGTGTGGTTGTAACTCAATTTGTCTCTATAATTATTTCGTCTGGTGTGGTATTCCTGTATCTGCGTCATAATACAGTAGTATAGCAAAACAGAGACTGAAGTGATGAAGGTAACTAAAGAAGCTTACAATATGTTTTATTTGAGAGAGAGAGAGAGAGAGAGAGAGAGAGAGAGAGAGAGAGAGAGAGAGAGAGAGAGAATGTTTGTTACTTAAAAGATTCAAAGATTCACTATTATTTTATCATTATTTGGCTAAAATAAGTCATCTAAATAAACGAGGATAAAAAATTTCAAAAGGATTTTCTTTATAGACGTAAAGAGAGGTATTTATCTTAGTTACAGGAGAGACAGACAGACGAACGAGGTAGAGATATTGTGGGGCGGGGTTACGATTTTTATTTCTTTATAGATATGTTGTGGGAATTTTTATTTCATTTTCTTAAATCCATTTCAATAAGAGGAGAACATTTTTTCCTGTTATATACGGAAATAGATTTCTCATATAGAAAGAGCTAGGGAGAAAGAGGAATGTTTCTTGAAAGATTTCTTGTGGTTTTTCCTTTTTTCATTTTTCTCTTTACAGCCGCTGGTTGTTTCCTTACAGACCTATCCGTTTCCAAACACCCTTCACCCCTAGATTGGCCGAGTATTAATCCCGAACTGGATATCTACCCTACGCGGTGAGGCGGTAAGGTGAAGTCGACCTAGCGGCTCCCTGGCGGAAAGGCCCCAGTCCTGCCTCCAACCACGACACTATGGGGAAGTTTTTGCGTCTTTTTTATAGCCCTTTTTTTCCCCCCCTTCGGAACGGGGTCTCCGTTAAATCCCGGTTGCTGGGCCCTTCCCGGAATGTTGCCCAACTTGCCAAGTTCTCCTCAACTGGTCTACCAACAAATTTCCCCTTAACTTGTCTATCGCTGGTTTTTGCGGGAAACTTTTCTGACTCCCGTCTGCCTGTTTAGCTCTTAGGGATGTTCGTGTTTGCCACGAAAGCACGTTCGTGTTCAGGAATTCGTCGAATTGTTTTGAAATGATGGGCAACGAGGTGACGAGAACATTTTGAATTTCCCCCAGTCTGTGTATTAAAGATAAAAATGAATTGTACATGTTGCCCTTTCAGCCTAAAATATGCTCACGAGAGAGAGAGAGAGAGCATTTGTTGAATCAGGTAATTGTTGCTTAACTGGATTGTCAAGACTTCTGCCTTTTAATCATGCTCTTAAGTTTTGGCAGACGGTTCTGACGCCTTCTAGAAAATTGTTGTTACGTTTAAGATAATAATAATAATAATAATAACGGTTTGTAGATTATACACTACTACTACTACTAGTACTACTACTACTACTACTACTACTACTACTACTAATAATAATAATAATAATAATAATAATAATAATAATACTTTGTAGATTAGAAATCTGCACATGGGTGACGAAAAGCTTTCTTGAAGTACAGGAAAGTTACTCCTTTGGTATGGATTCAGAGAATTGTTGACACGAGTCTGACATTCTCACTCTTTTCGTAAATTACAGGACATCAGTAAAACATGGTTGTTCTGCGGGTCGAATTCTCTTACTAGAATGCAAGTGGTAATAACGACGGCAATTGTTTACAGTTAATATTTCAGTCATACTTTGTACTTTGCTAATTACTCTTTTTTTTTTTTTCAAAGATTATCAAGACTTTTCTTCCCGAGTTTTGTCCCCAGAAAAAAAGATTCGTCTGTTGGGTTTCCTAGTTTCTAGCTGGGAATTAATTATATGCAATCTGTTTTTAGCGTTTTTGTAAAATAACACTCTTGTGCAGGCTTTGTCTGTCTGTCCACACTTTTTCTGTCCGCCCTCAGATCATAAAAACTACTGAGGCTAGAGGGCTGCAAATTGGTAAGTTGATCATCCCCCTCCAATCATCAAACACCAAATTGCAGCCCTGTAACCTCAGCAGTTTTTATTTTATTAAAGGTTAAAGTTAGCCATGATCGTGTGTCTAGCACCTCTATAGGTGCCAATAACACAGGCCACCACAGGGCCGTGGCTGAAAGTTTCAAGGGCCGCGGCTGAGAGTTTCATGAGCCGTGGATGAGAGTTTTATACAGCATTATACGCCGTACAGAAAACTAGATTGCGCTGAAGAAACTTCGGCGCATTTTTTACTTGTTTTAATTGTTATATTTTTAATATTTTTATTACTATTATTCTCCATATTAGCACTGTCATTACCATTATTATGAATACTATTGTTTCTACTTCTTCAGTAACTGTGTGGATATTGCCAATTATCATTTTTATTATGTTATCTCATGTATCTAGATTGTGTATATTGTATTTTACATTACATGTATATGGCCCTGAGCTGAGATAAAGGATATTATTATTATTATTATTATTATTATTATTATTATTATTATTATTATTATTATTATTATTATTATTATTATTATTATTTCAAGAGTGTATTTATTCTGGCTTACACTTTTCTGTCAGCAAAGAGGCCTTAAAATTCACTAAAGGAATGATGAAGTCTTTACGACTTGGGACAAAGATTCGTATTTGGATTTTTGATGACTTGATATTTGAGCATGGCAGAAGTATGCGGGCTGTGTGTGTGTGTGAGATGAGTACCATAGAGACTTTTACTACAAATATATCATTTGAAAACAACAGCCATTAATCAAAATACTGAATAAATTTAATCCACAGGTAAAGAGTCACTTCAAACCAATCAGAGAACCTCTGTTTTATCCAAAAGGGATAAAGCACGATTTTTATGCAGAAATATCAGATAAACAGCATCATATCCCCACCTTCATTTTGTGTAAGCATTAATTCTTGGAACTCTTTACCTACAAGTTTTCATATTCATATTTTCCCATGAGCCTCAGCATTTAAAAAGAAAACTGAGCAATAATGCCCGCAGACGAAGTGGAGAATTATAGAGAGATTACAAAAACATTCTTTACAAAAAAAAAAAAAAAGACTGCAGGAAGACACAAGGCAAGACTTGCTTTCCTGGTCACAGGTCTGTGTTTACAGCCAGGAAGAAAATCTCGTAGCGAAAGCCTCGCAAAATAGCAAGGTAAAGTATGCCATTTCCCTCTTGTTTGAGAGAGCGACTCCTTTACTTGTCCGGGATTTGCCGGGCGATTTCATTAATCTCCGTCCAATCCGCTGCAGATCGCTGCAGTTTATTTTGTTTCAAGACAAATCAGTTCGCTCTTAACGGTCGAGCGCTCTCTCGGCTGTAAACAGTTACGGAGTTCTTCATTATTATTATTATTATTATTATTATTATTATTATTATTATTATTATTATTATAAAAGCAGTACTAAAAGTAGAAACTAAGGAAGATCCTCTGCCAGAGTTTCATTATCATTATTATTATTATTATTGGTGAAAGGTTCTATACGTTATTGAACGCAAATATTTGCCTTCATTTAAAATTTACTTGATTTTACTGGCTTTTTGTTTCTACTCTGATGCTCGATGTCGTCATCAAAGAAGAAATGTCGAGTATTTTGGACTCATCAAAATATACCATCTTTTTCTGAAAGAGAGAGAGAGAGAGAGAGAGAGAGAGAGAGAGAGAGAGAGAGAGAGAGAGAGAGAGAGAGAGATTTCAGGCAGTGATTTCTCTCGCAACCTTTTATTATGATTTTCCCTTTCATCTGAAGTACCATTCAAGCCTTCATCTTAACTTCTGCACCGCCGGTTATTGTAGTTCATGAGCACATCTGCATATAGAACTCCTCTCTCTCTCTCTCTCTCTCTCTCTCTCTCTCTCTCTCTCTCTCTCTCTCTCTCCTTTAAAGTTTGTAGTATTTGTATGGTTAGGAAATCACGTTTGTCATCAAGATGATGCTAGAATACAGTAGCTACAATTCTACCATTTTTACCATCTTTTATAAATGTGTTGATACGAGGAAGCAAAGATGAAGCCTTAGGGGAAAAAGAGAAAGGATTGTTATCACAAGAATGTCAAGCCTTAACTGTAGTATATAACGTTTCCACCACTCTTTAATCCTCATACCAAGACCTGTTTTTGTTGTTAAGGATTATTAAAGAATTTCATAGCATGTACTATAGACAATTTAGTTCCAGTTCTGAATATGTTTACCGAATGGTATGTATTCTTTTTTTTTTTTTTGCACTCGATTGTAATTTGTTTCAGAGCTAATGTTTAAATCAGTGATAAGATTTTTTTTTTCGCTTTTATCACCAAGGTTTTATGTATTTGTATTTTTAGTCATTACTAATTAGACCAGGGTACTCGTTCTCCAATAGTTTCTTTTTCTTCTTCTTCTTCTTCTTCTTCTTCTTCTTCTTCTTCTTCTTCTTCTTCTTCTTCTTCTTCTTCTTCTTCTTCTTATTATTATTATTATTATTATTATTATTATTATTATTATTATTATTATTATTATTATTATTATATGGAGAGAAACGGGGACAATAGATTGGTGAAGAGTGAATAATTCAGAAATGTTACGGGATGAACTAAACGACTTAGAAAGGGTGGGATAAATAGGGTTAAAAGGGCATTGGAAAGAAAGTGCCTTAATATCCACGAAATATTAGTAAGTATGCAATTAGGGGTGAATGATGCAACAATGCATGAAAGATAATTTAACATGCTACTGATGATGACTCTTGGGTAGATGTATAAAACCACTCTTAGTGTGAAAGTTATCCTGCCACGGGGTTCACCCACTATC
>NC_089784.1:13993003-14025503 GCF_040412425.1 Macrobrachium rosenbergii | reverse complement strand
TGTTTGCATAATACAAAAAACACACATTATCGCTCACCAGTTCATAGTAAGATTTCCCAAAGGCAATTTCCAAAGCGATCGTTTCTTCAACCCGATCAGTTCCCACTGTTAGGCTTAATTTCACATACTTTTTTTTTTTTAGGTTTTCTCAGAGTTAATTGAGACTCTCTCTCTCTCTCTCTCTCTCTCTCTCTCTCTCTCTCTCTCTCTCTCTCTCTCTCTCTCTTCGGCCATTTCCTTCCATTATCTGTCTTTCGCTTCTTCCGGCAAGTCTTCCTCATGAATGTCATTTGGATCATGAAATTAAATCTCTATCAACCGAGAAATGGGAATCTTTAGCCCCCAACTTTTCTTGGGCCGCGAAATTCTCCAATTCAAAGTTTCACGAAAGACCAATTTATTTTTAATTGGATTACCCTCCCATTGATTGCTCATTTATTCCTAAAGTCCTTATACTCTCATTTCGAATATTTTACTCTTGAAGGAGTAGTGGTGCCTTTTAGTAGTTATTGTTTTATTTTTTATTTATTTGTTTTTTTTTTTACGTAGATTTAGTAATTCGTATTTAAAGCTGCTTTTATCATTGTTCTTCTGGCGTCGGGCCTCATTAGGACTCAGTGCCTTTTTAAAAAAAAACAGGGGGGTAAACCCTCCTCTTTTGCATTCATTTATGCGTTAACTTTCATGACAGAGTTTAACCGACTCTTCAGGAAAAAGAAAATAGTATTATCTTCATTTCCTCATCTGAAATCTCGTCTTTGCTCATAATAACATTCAAATCAAGGTTAAATTTTCTTCATAGACTTATGTAGTATAATTTTCTCATCTTCATAATTGATAGACTCATACTCACAACACCAAAACGGAACATTGTTTTTTTTTTTTTTTTCACCCTGAAACATGACGCCAATTCATTCAGGAAATCCATCAATCATGCTGAAGTATCCCCTAATAGATTGAACGTTCTCTGTCTCATTTTTACCATGATGAGAAACGTGAAAGAGTTTTCAGTGTTGCCATTTCTTTGGTCATACTTTTTCCCTCTCCTCTTCCTTCCACCCTCTTCTGCATGAGATGGAAGATACTCCATCAAATATTTATGAGGTACGGAATGATTATTAAATGGTAAGGAGTAATTGGGAAAAAATATGCTCTCTCTCTCTCTCTCTCTCTCTCTCTCTCTCTCTCTCTCTCTCTCTCTCTCTCTCTCCTCCATGTTTGAGCAAATAGTAGAGTTTGATTAATTTTGCATTAGTAATGGAGCTTTCAGACATTAATGAATTAAACCATATGAGATGGATGTCTTATTATCATTTCATCCCGAGCATCGTTTCCTACTCTGATATTAGGAGGTCGTCGAGGTTTGAGATTGAAGTAATATTGCAGTACAGAGTTTGATGATCCCATGATTGTTAATGATGCATTGGTTGCGAGGGAATCGTCTTTGTGTCGAGATAAAGAAGATATATTTATACATTAGATGAGACGCGCATGAATTAGGGTTTCCAGGCAGTAGTTACTAATTGATAATTACGAGCGCTACGTTTGTGTATTTAATCAAATAGAGCAAATAAAAAGGGGAATATGATTCCAGTCCAATTACGTACCATATGTCCTCACACCCAGGAAAACTAGTTCTCAATCCCTTCCATTTGCCAGCCATTTCTTATAGTCTAAGATATAGTTCAGACTCCTTGGAATGACTTAAATAGTAGTTTCATAATGATGACTAATGATAAGGATACTTTTGTTGTTTTCAATTAAAGGTGTTGACAAGAACAACGATCACAAATCCATACAAAACGAACAGTAATAGATTGTAGAATAAAACGGTTGAGCTTCAATATGAAAGAATCAGTGTAATTCCCTCTTAAAAGTGGTAAGGATTTGCAAGCCAGGCAGGAAAATTGATTTAGCTTTCAGGGGTAGAAAAAGGCAAACGTTGACTGAACAGACGAGTTCTAGGAATGGTACCCTTAGCATGATGTGTTTTGGAAGCCGTAGCCTGTCAGTATTACTTCGCTACGTCACCCGAATATCCTAATAGCGTTAATTTCTTGCCTGTCATCAGGAACTACCCTGGCAGTTTACTTGCTGTACTGTCAGGGCAGAAACTGCCATCCTAAAAGTGGCCCTTTGATCCCTGTTTGTAGAATCTGTCTTGACAGTGTAAAATGCTGTCTGCCAGAAGGAACTATCCCGCAGTGTTAATTGCCTGTCATCAGCAGAAGCACAGGTTTACTTTGCTGGCAGTCAGCAGAACTATCTTGGCAGTGTTACTTCTCTGTCTATCAACAGAAAGTATCCTGACAGTGTTACTTCTTGGTTTGTCAGCATAAAGTATCTTGGCATTGTTACTTTCCTGCCTGCCAGCAAAAAAACAGTATTACTTAAGTGCCTGTAAGCATATACAATCCACAAGTGTTGCTTGGTTCTCTGTCAGCAGATATTGTTCTGACAATATTACTTTGCCCACTGTTAGCAGAAATTATTTTGACATGGTTACTTTGCTCTATGTCAGCAGAAATGATTCTGACAGTGTTACTCTGCTCTGTCAGCAGAAATTATTCTGACATTGTTACTTTGCTCTCTATTAGCATAAATTATTCTGTAAGTGTTACTTTGCTGTCTGTCAGCATAAATTATTCTGACAATGTTACCCACAGTCTGCCAGCAGAAAGTATCCTGCCACTGGTACTTTACAGTGAAAAACTGTCCTGATAGTGTTTCTTTGTTCTCTGCCAGCAGAAATTATTCTTACAGCGTTGCCTGCTGTCTGTCAGCAGAAACTTCCTGTCTTGCACGTGTTACTTCACTGCTTGTCAACAGAAAAAAAATCCCGACAGTGTTACTTCGCTCCCTGTCGACAGAAACTATCCTGGCAATGTGACTTTACTTCCCGTCAGCAGAAACCTTCCTGGAAAATGCTACTTGCTGAATGTCAGGAGGATCCATCCTGAGTGTTGCCTTATGTCTGTCAGCAGAAACCAGTCTGACAGTGTTACTTCATTGTCTGTCAGCAAAAATGATCGTGTCTGTGTTGCCTACTGTCTGTCAGTAGAAACCATCCTAGCAGTGTTACTTTGAAGTCTGTCATCCGCCTATCAACAGAAAGTATCATGACAGTGTTATTTCTCTGCCTGTTAGCAGAAATGCAGTGTTAATTTGCTGCCTGTCAGCAGAAACTATCCTGGTAGTGTTACTTTGCTGCTTATCAGCAAGAAATATCCTGACAGTGTTACCGTCCTGTCTGTTAGCAGACTCTATTTTGACAGTGTTGCTTCTCTGCTTGTTAGCAGAAACTATCCTCGCAGTTTTACTTTGCTGCCTGCTAGCAAGTAATATCCTGACATTGTTACTTCTCTGTCTGTTATCAGACTATTCTTTCAGTGTTGCTTCTCAACCTGTCAGCAGGAGCAGTGCTACTTCACTACCTGCCAGAAGAAACTATCATGGCGATGTTACATCAATGCTTTTCAGCGTATATCATCCTGAAAGTGTTACTTTAGTGTCTGAAACTATCCTGATAGCGTTATTTTGCTCTCTGTCAGGAGACACTAACCTGGCAGTGTTACATCACTGTCTTTCAGCGCACACAATCCTGGCAGTGTTACCCACTGTCTGTCAGCACAAAGAATTCTGACAGTGTTACCCACTGTATGTCAGCACAAAAAATTCTGACAGTATTACAGCTCTGCCTATCAGCGCAAGCTGTCCTGGCAGTGTTATTATCCGATGTCTGTCTGCAGAAACTAGACTGACATGATTACCCTATCTGTCAGTGGAACCTGTTCAGGCAGTGTTACTTTGCTACTGTCAGCAGAAGCTGTACTGACAGTGTTACCTCGCTGCCTGTCAGAAGAAACATAGTCTTTACTGACGGGAACATTGGCTGTATGATCATTTGATATACTGTTAAATGATATGACTGTGTTGTCGGCAGTTCTGGAGCATAAGTTAGAGAATAATCAATCGCTGAACTATCGGTCCATGTTTAGTTCTGTCGATAAAAAATAAATCCTATGCATTGCAACTTGCAATTTAAATAAGCTTGCAGCGAGAGTTGTTATTGGTTCAGAAGCAAGTATGTTCATGAAAGTTTCACGAGTGTCTCAGAATATATATTAGACGGCATATATTCCCAGAGCAGATAACTAAAATAAGGCTGAATTTTGTAGCTGTTGACGTCAACCATATTTTTGGCTTTCTATTCAAAATTATTCTCAGTATGGCTTAACAAAATAATAAAAAGCAATTTGGGAAGGTTGGCAATAAACAGAATATCGCTGAGAAGTCACGGGAGAATAGACCTGAAAGAATAAATGGGCATAAGAGCAGAAAGGGCGGGATAAGATCTGAGAAAGTCATGAATTGGGCGCTTGAACTGTAAGTTTTGATATTTAGAATTAGATGGAAGCTGATACTAGTCCATTATAGTACAAATGGAAAAAAAAGAATAAGTGACAATGAAAGTTGACCGTCCAGAATCTTATATCGCTCTCAGTCAAGTACTGTAAGAGGTAAACGATTCCGTAAAGTTGTCACTGAGGATGTAAGGGTACCGAGTTGCCCAAAATTCCTGAACCAGATACAAGTTTGAACTCGAGTCCAAATCGGTAACTGGAGAATAGACTTTTACATTGTGCAGAGAAGGCAAGTACATATATAACCTAGGTCAAAGCAGATCAAATTTGCGCCATTGTTTCGAAATAGTTAGAAAATATATGTTTTTAATTATTTTTTTATTTTGTTAATGGAATTAGTGAGCTAATTGGGAAGAAACTAAAGGGAACAGATTTAAAGTAAAGGCTGAAAGCGGTGCAGTAGAAAAAATGTTGTAAAGACCTTGAATACTATCTACTTTGCTATGCAAGATAACTCCCCTATTTATATCTATATCTGTATCTATATGTATATATATATATATATATATATATATATATATATATATATATATATATATATATATATATATATATATGTATATACATATATATATATATACATAAATATATATATATTTTATATATATATATATATATATATATATATATATATATATATATATATATATATATATATATATACACAAACACCGTATAAATGGGTGTAATAAATGTGTTTTCTGCGATTTTTCATATGTGCACTACATTTATACATAAGAACGAGTATCTGTGTACTTGTGCCCTTATAATCTCTGTTAGTTTTTAGAAGAAAAAGAAGCCGCACAGACAGACAGACAGTCAAGATTTATCTCGACAACATAAACCCACCAAGGCGGGGGTCATAGATAACAAGAAGAGGCATCGGGGAGAGACCTCCGCGTCCCATCTCGCCGAGAGACCAAAAAGAAGCGCAGAGAGACCTTCTTCTGAGCAAGGTCTGGCTGGCCCTCCTCCATCCAATGAATTCATCTAAAGGTCTCCGTGGGCCCTCTTTAGTGGCAACAGCGCCCCCTTTCACTACCCCATAAATTTCTCTCGATGATCTCCGATGGGTTTTATTTATCTCCTACCTATAAATCCAGGTCCCGCCGTTTTTATCTTTCTTATTCTTTATTTTTTCGCCTTAGTCCCCTTTTTTTCTCCCCTTTAGTTCACGGCTTCGCGGAGGGACGAACCAGCAGTGCCTGAAGAGATACAGAGAAATGTTTACCCGAAAGGAGTCTAGTCTAGCGGGCGACAGACCTTAAGGATTGGTGAGAGAGAGACGAGGTCGTTGCAGAAGGGCGAACTCCCCCGTCCCCCTTTTTTTCGTTTGGGGGATAACAAGAAGAAACACGGATATAGATCGGTAATGATCTCATATATTATATAGAACGGAAAATGAATGATACCTTCTGTTAGAAAAAGAAAATGAAGCGAATAAAGTTCGTGTTTGGAGAAGTGGCTAGAATAAAATAGGTTTTTCTTGAACGGCGTTTGGGCATCGAATCCTTTATTCTTTCGTGATGGCAAACTGACAGTCGACTGAATTTTTTTTTTCACGTATAATGTGGACAAATTTGTGAATAACATTGGTGTCAAGCATGGAACGGAAAATATATTTAAAAATGCAAAACTGTATACCGTGACAATAATCGAGTGTAAGTATTTCCTGAAGTGTTATACAAATATATAACAAAAATATTCGAAAAAAACCGTCGCAATACTAGTAGAAGCAGAGCTAAAGGAAAGAGAACGTAGGAATTAAAGAAAGCAAAAACGGTGTAAAACAGAGCAGTCGAAGCAAATAAAAAGTGTCAAAGGGAGAGGCAGAGATTAGGATGGGGTGTCTGAGAAAAGAAATCGAAAGAAAAATCGTCTCTTGGTCAGCAACTTCAACTGTGGCAGAGAAATTCAGCCTTTATTATTATTCTTTTCACCATCATTCCGATCGTCATCAGTGCAGTTATTTGGAGAGAAATTTCTACGCCAGTGATTTTCGATTTTTTCCTCTTTTTTATCTTTTTCCTTTTTCCCTCTGACGTCGCCTCTCTCGCTTCTGGTCGCGTTGAAATTTATCTCCGTAGAAATGTGACGGTTAGGATCTGTCTGCCACTCGAAGTCTTTTGTTCATGCCGCGAGATATTTTCTGTCTTAACGCGTAAGTCTCTCTCTCTCTCTCTCTCTCTCTCTCTCTCTCTCTCTCTCTCTCTCTCTCCGCATTAGCTCGGATAACTGTGACAGTACTTACAAGGATACGCACCAAAACAGTATTCCAAGTGGTGCTAGCACGTATGTAAATCAATTTGTGTTATACATATGTATATATAGTATATATATGTGTATATATATATATATATATATATATATACACACAAAATGTATTTGCACACGAGTACTTCATACTGTGTTAATTGACTTTGTCCTCTGATGTTGAATGTCATCAGCCTAATTCATAATGAAGATTCTGTTGTTTCGGCTGCTCCGGAATCACTTTTTTTTCTTTGGGCTAGTGAGTGAGTAACAAGTCAGATGACATATTTTTTGCCTTCGCCAACATACATCATATGATCTCAAATTACCATAAGGCCCAGACTAACATTTTCGTTTTTTGATCATATTCGTAAACTTATTTTTTTCTTTATCTTCTGCTCTTTCTGCAATTTCCTTATCTCTTCCTGTTCCACGTCCCATCCCTCACGGCTCTACCCGCCCCCACTTGGGTGACGAAAGCGGAACCTTCTCACTCCTAACAGTGCCAACTTTTAATTTTCTTCCTTCTCCTCTCCTCCCATATGATTCTCCCCTTTCCTTTCGGAGGCGATGGCAGAAACTGCCATTCCAGGGCGGCCGCTTTCATCTCTTCCCGCCTCCCTTTTCCCAATTTCGCTATCGTAGCCTTCGCCCCCCCACCCTTGCAACGGGAGAGATCGGATTTTCTGTCACGCGGCGCGCCTATATTTTACTTCAAATTTATCGCACTCCATTAGGTCTTTGGGGGCTGGAATTTTTCCAGTATTTGAGTCTGGATTGGAAGCTCCGTACATTAATATATTACGACATCGGACTCTCTTTGCTGTTTGAGTAATGCCGCTGGAGCTGGTGCTCTCCTATACGGGGGATTCGGGTTTTGGGGGTGGGGAGGGGCTCGGCTTCCAGAGATGTGTTTATGATCGGCTTGTCTCAGCTTCTTCTTCTTCTTGTTCAGGCGCCGAAGGACATTAAGGAAAATTGGACACCACATCTCATATTTGCTCAAGTTTTCGTGATGACCATGTATGCTCATATTTCCGTGATAAACATGGATTGTTTACTATTCTCTTGACCACGTAACTAACTAGGAGTGAATGGATAATGAGAAATGGTCTCGTGTTGATTTTTCTAAACTGATTTTGTACCTTTGTTGGATCTCAAACCTTATAACATTTTTGTTCTACAGAAGGAGCAGTTTGGTACCTACGTTATTTAGTACTGAACGACGTAAGAGTAGTTCCACTTTGCTCAAGTTGAAAGCGACCAGTGAATAAGGAACATGTGACAATATGAAATGTCAGAAACACCATTAATCTTCTTGCAAAAGTTCAGCATATCTCAACTTGAACTCACTGTTGCATTGTTTTATAATTTAATCTGATTAAGAACTTTTCTGCATGAGATTTCTCTCGTGAACATTTTCTTTTCAAGATGAGATAAATAAAGGTCTCAAAAATCTCTTCTTTCTGACGAGGTAACGTTCATCACTTATCGTGTACCTCTTGACGGTCAAGTAAACGGCTGTATAGCATTTAGCAGCCTTTGCAAACTCACATATTTGAGAAAAGGCATAAATGGTTCACGGTATGCAAGAATAAAAGAAAATATGCAAAAATTTTCTGATACTGATACTGACAAATCAGTGTATATTTAATAACGTTACAAGTGATGTTAAAACATACTGTATGTTTATATTAAATTACGTGTCGAAGAGCAGACCATTACTAAACTGAGTGGCTGCAAGGCACACTATGTTGGTAGAGCTGCCGTTGAGAGTTTTGTGTTGTCTTTTCATTTGTGGTGCCTTAGCACAGGTTTCCTGCTCCTGGGCATGACTAGGCCTCTCCAAGAAAAAGCCACGTTTCTTTAGGTTCATGAATACGCAGTTTTAATTCGTTTGATATTTTTCTTTCTATGAGTAACGCGTGTAAGCTGTAGGGATTTTAACTCTTTTAAGAGTGCTGTATTTCTTCTGCCTTTTAATGTAGGGAGCAAGCTAAAGCAAGAGTTTTTACTGCTAAAATGAATATATAGGCCCCTATACAAAGGGCAGGAATTAGATACATGGGAAATTTTAAGGTGGCTCGGATGTGGCGAACTGTCCTCAGAATAACCACTGTAGGTTAGGTTCACTGTCAGATATGAATTGAGTAACTGAATTACTTAGTTTGATAGTCATTCCAGTATAATTGATTTGTATGCATAAACGTTGCTTGCTAGTTTTTAGTTTTCTGTAAAAGAAAACTATTGAGATGTCTTTGTCTGTCCGTCCGCGCTTTTTCTGTCGGCCCTTAAATCTTAAAAACTACTGAGGCTAGAAGGCTGCAAATTGATATGTTGATCATCCACCCTCTAATCATCAAACATACTAAATTGCAGACGTCTAACGTAAGTAGTTTTTATTTTATTTAAGGTTAAAGTTAGCCATGATCGTGCGTCTGGCAGCGCTATAGGGCATGCCACCACCGGGCCGTGGCTGAAAGTTTCATGGGCCGCGGTTCATACAGCATTATACGCTGTACAGAAAACTCGATTGCGCCGAAGAAACTTCGGCGTAATTTTTACTTGTTTATTATTTGGCTTAGAAGTAGTAGTAGTTGTGTCATTATCATCATTATTATTTTTTTTTATATAATTGGTTAGATTTTTATCATAATAATTAATTTTCTATACCATGACTTGTTGCTGTTGTCGTTTTTGTTGGCAGCGATGTAATTATCATCATTATTACAGTTCTCATTGCTACTGAGGCTATGTCAGCCGTAAATATGATGTAATTCAGCCTTACGGTGAGATAGTCAGTCACAGTGTCTCAGGTTCAGGCAGACTTTCTTGCCTCAAGAAAACGTTTAGTGTCATTGTGTGATTCATGTATATACAATTTTTTGTGTTAGAGTATTTTTCATAAATAGCAAATAAGCTTCATTCCAGAGAAATGCTGCAATTTAGTCTGAGACGCTGCAGAATCCTATCGCATTTCTGAAACTGCTGACAGACATTTTAGGCCGAGAGGCCGTAAATATGCCACATTTTGAAATGCGACCTAGAACAGAGTGTTGCCCGGCTGAATGAGAGAAGAGACGAAATTTAAAGAGGAAAATCCTAAAGGAAATAAAGCAAACAAAAGAGGCGTAGAGCATGTGAATTTTTCATAAAAAAAACAGGTACTTCCTAATAAGTAATTTATCGAAGGTAGTTGTTAATCAATCATCCCAGGAAGACATCACCAGTACTTGCCCAACGGCAACTTCACAGCGTAAAAAATATGTTGTTTTTCATTGCTGGTACTTTGATTTGGGTGTTGAGTTTCCTTCATCTGAGATGTATGCTGTCAGTAAATACAAGAACTTTCGGACTGAAAATGCAACATATACTACTATTCATTGGCATGGTTGCCGTTGTTTCTTTGCAGAACAATAGTTTGTAAACAAGTATATCTTAATTAGAGGGACAGTGCTCCGGTTTTCTAATACAGACGTGTTAATGGGACCTGAAGTTGGGACGAAAACGTGAAAATTCACACTGAGAGGTTCGTTATTTGTTACGTCAGTATGAGCATCTTTTCAGTGTTATGTTAATACCGATTCAAGATGGCCAAACCCATCTCTTCCTTCAGTGTTTGGGTCGTTTGTTTAGATTAATCACGTTACGATTCCATTGTTTCTCGGTTCCGTCTCTAGCGTAAAATATATATATATCTCTCTCTTTGTTTATTATTCTGCATTCTCTTATCTAATCCTCTTGTCTCCCGTGTTCTCTCTCGTTTTCATCAAAACCATCTCTTTATGAAACCAACCAGAGGAGGACCTTTGTTTGGTCTTGAATCGGAGTATTTTAGACAACCATTTTCTGTTTTCCTTCTGCATTTCCTTATTTACTCTCTCCGTTCCCCCTTTGCTTGTCATCGCTATCACTTCAATTTCCTCTTGTGTCCGACGCTTTTGAATTTCCTCCTCTCCGGGACTTCCTTTCAACCCTTTCTTCATCTCGTTATCATGCGATCTCTCTCTCTCTCTCTCTCTCTCTCTCTCTCTCTCTCTCTCTCTCTCTCTCTCTCTCTCACACAATATTCGTTGTTATTTCCTCCATTAGCTCCATGTCTTTCCTTTCTCCCAACGTCTCTTTCTCTCTTTATTTTCCCGGCTTCCTCGGGGTCTGGTTTTCCTGGTGAAAGATGACCCACCCTCCTCCACCTCCTCCTCCTCCTCCTCCTCCTCCTCCTGCCTTTTCTTCTCCGTCCTTAGCTGTAAGAGGGTCTGGGTCTCCGGGAAAATGGAAACTCTGGGTTAAAAATGAAGGCCACTGGAAGACCGAAAAAGAGGAATTGCAAGAAATGTTGAGGATTGATTTTTTCTTCCAGAAGTTTCTGTTCATTTTTTTTATTTTGATGAGACGGAAATGAATTCTAATTTAGACATGAAATTGTTACCAAGTTAAATGAGTGTGATTTTTATGGGAGAGCTTGTTCTCATGTCATTTATACGCGGGTGACATGGGTTATTGTGTCATTTATAACAAGCACTTTGTTTTAGGGTCATATACATGAAGATACAAATTGTAATAATATTTGTGCCATGGACTGTGTTCTAGGAACATTCTTGCCAGTAATTTCTTTTCTTGCAATAATATATGTCAGGAACTTCGTTCTAATGTCGTTTACCCCAGGAACATTGCATTATTTTGTTGTTATATACACCAGAGGCTTGGTTGTTAAGTTATTTAGTAAACAAAAATGTTAGGAATTAATGAGTGCATTACGGTAAGAAATTGAAGTAATTGAGAAAAAAACTTGATTAGTGTTTTTTCATGTCGCGTTCATGTCATGAATCTGACAGTTGTATCATATAAAATAAATATTAAGAATTCGATTTATATTAGATTATTTGTCTATATATGTATATATATAATTATTAAATTATATATATATATATATATATATATATTAATATATATTATATATATATATATATATATATATATATATTTACTTATTAATTTATTTTTTAATATATACAGAGAGAGAGAGAGAGAGAGAGAGAGAGAGAGAGAGAGAGAGAGAGAGAGAGAGAGAGAGAGAACTTTTCCAACAAACAGTGCGAGAGAAGTTGTGTAAATGATATATGAGTCTCCTTATGGATATATGAAAGTTATTTATCCAGAAGGAGACTCATATATTCTTTCATACATCTGATTTGCATTATTTTGTATGAAACTAAATGAGAATTAATGTGATAATTTTTTTCATATCATACTGAATAATCAACTGGATTCTAAAATATAAATTTATGATCTACGTGTGCACCAGTAGAAGAACTGAAAACATAAACATTTATTTGATTATTGGTAAAGATAAGTTATTCCTAACATACATCTTTTGCACTAAGGGATGTAGTTCTGGGAAGGAATAAGAAAACATTCCTCTCCATTCAGTTGCCTAACAAGGAACCGAAATAAATAGACAATTACTGAAACTTTCTTTTGAATCTCTTGAGAAACAAGTCACTTCGCTTATCTCATGTTGATATTTTTTCCCTTCGAGTATTTATCAATCTCGGACAAGAAGTCCAACAAACCCATTTACCCAAGACATTCCCTGTTTTTTATTTATATCACTCATGCTCCAAAATAAACATCCAGTTCACTCTTTGGTTTCTCTTTGGTCTCCAATCATCTTTCAGTCACTCTGTCACAAATACTTTAAGGTTTTGTTTATAACTTGATTTTCATTTTGGTATAGTGGTCAAGTACAAACGGCTGCGTAGTTTGGCTCATAGTATTTACGATAAACAGGATCAAGAGACGAGATTCTTATTGGAATACAATAAAAACTCTTTTTAAGGTTAATAACAGTATTGTAAGGCTTCAACTGATATCTTCAATGTTTCTTTGTGAAATCATCATAGACATCATGGTATTCAATACTGGTACACAGGCTCTGTTTTTCTACCTTTTGAATTGTATTAAATCCCACTGTTCAGTTTTCTTCCCGGCTCCATACCTTGAAATGCTCTGTTTGTTTGTACAGTGGAATTTTCAACTTTATTCTCGTTTTTTGTGTGACATTAAGTGAAAAAAAGTCATCCGCTCTATTTTGCCTGTACCTAACTTAATGCTGACATTTTACTGTTGCTTTGGAACCATACGGGCCCTTAGTAGTCTAGTATCACAAAATATGCCACCTATATTCTGACCCCAAAAAAATATATCCTCCGTTGCTTGGATCAGAAATTTTCCTCCAGGTAGACGCTTGTAATATTACTATATTAATTTTCAAAATCCATTTATGGAACATGACGAGAACAAATGTTTATGTTCCCCTTTTATGTTGTTTTATTGTTCATCCATATCACAGGCTCTTTTCCCGTCATGAATATATTAATTTCTTGTTATTCAGCGGATATTGTTATGGCCTGTAGCTTTTGCATTCCATGTAATCTCATATTTACCATTAGAGTTTGAAGATCACCTGGATTTATTACGAATGATTTATCATTGCAATTAGCTGTTGTACCTCAACATCCGTAAATATGCCATGTAAACTGTTGATTGCCGTCATTTGCAACGTTCCCAAAACTCTTCATTACGTCAGACATGTTCTGGTTACCTGGGACATTGTTGCGATTTTCACTTTACAGTTGTAGACTATCATGATACCTGCAGTGCATCGTACTAACCTCGTTGCAAAGTTTTCATTTGTCTAACTAGCTCAAAATACATCTCTACATTTAACAAATTAAACAATTTTCTGTGTTAGTCTTTTTTACACTCCGAAATGTATCTCACTCCTTGGCATGTTAAAGACCATTGTTAGTTTGTCGTCACCGGCGAGAGCCACTTTAAGAGCGAACTCCAGTCGCATTACCTGTTTGCTCCCTTAAAATACTTGCGCCTACGGCTTTCGTCGTATCCTTTGGTTCCCTCTCTCTTCTCGCATTTCCAGATGACATCCTCGTTCCTTCCATTGTTATGCTTTTACTACAATTTCTTTTGCGCGTTTGTCTGTGTGTGGGAGATTTATGTACACTTGTATACCATGCAAAGAACTGTGTCATATGCTTTATTAGTTGGGCGGGTAGATGTGAAGAGCTACCCCAGAAACGTGAGATTATATATATATATATATATATATATATATATATATATATATATATATATATATACACACACACATATAACACACACACACACATATATATATATATATATACATACATACATACATACATACATACATACATACATACATACATATATATATATATATATATATATATATATATATATATATATATATATACACACATACACCCCATTCCTGTGAACGACGCAGCTGATCCGCATGTTCAGTATCGAGGAAACAGTCAGGGATCATACCGCCGTCGTATCTGTTTAGTATCAAGAAACCAGCTATTATTATACCTAGCAGAACGCTGCCTTTGTTAACGTCCTTCCTCGAGTAACCGGGCGGCAAGAGGCAAGATGAGACCGATATTAAGTGGCAATAAACTAGGAGACATTCCTTAGGGACGATGTCTGAATTATGCAAAAATGTGGTAGGAGAATCCTTGCTGCATCTTCAAAGAGGCTAATTCTCTTCAGTGGCAGAGGTCGGACATGTTTAGTTTTAAAGACGGCAACATGCGTCTCTGATTGCTGATAGACTGTCGGACATACAAATCGTGCGCGCGCATGTGAATGCAAACGTATACATTGTATGGAAGATAAAGATTGATAGTAATTCTTAAATATAAAGTTATAATATCAACAATTCGTGTATATGCATTTTTGCAGACGCGGGGTCTTTTTATGTGGTATGTGCGCATGCGTCTATTTGTCTTTTATTGAAACCTACGAAGGCGTTCGACTTCTCTGTTTCGTCACACATTTTGGATAAGCCTGTCGCTATTAGTCTCTGACTCCAAAAGGGATTTAAACAAAAGCCTGTTCCCTCCGCAGTAGGATTCGAACCTCCCATATGCTAGTTAGACTGATGTTGCCATTTTTGTCCCCAAGCTGCCATGATTCGTAAAGGTTCGTAGTGACAGGCCTATCCAAAAAGTGTGAGGAAATCGAGAAATTAAGAGGCGATTGTTGTAATTAGTGATACATATATATCTGGTGGAAGTAAGCTGTAAGTTCTCTGCGTGTTATTGTGTTATTGACATTTGGATACACAAACACACACACATACATATATACATACATACATATATATATATATATATATATATATATATATATATATATATATATATATATATATATATATATATATATATCTTTGGGACAGGCTACTCGTCGTTTCCGAAAGGCTGATGTGAAACCCATTATCTATTAAACTGTTCTAAATTCAAATACTGTGTGCCTAAGCTCCATTTTGCATTCATAGAGTAAAGCATGACTGTGTAAAATAATGTACTTTTAAGTATAAAAGTACAAAATGGAATAATTCATCATAAACGTTCTTACTATGACCAAGAATGATAGCGTCAGTGACCATGGTAGTTGTGACGTCATCTCGTAATACCAGAGCAGTCGGTCATTGAGAGCTCATAAATGATGAAATTAATGAGTCTTCAGTATAGTGAGTTTATCAAGCTTCAAACTGCAGTACAAGAAAGCAGCTCATTATATGGTCTATGTTATTTCATACTTTAAGTGTATAATATGCTTTTTTTTAAATTGTCTTTGTAGATGAATGAAAATGGAATAATAGAGCATTCATTTGGTAAAAAAGTGTAGCGACAATTTTCTTACTGATATTTTATCTTTTTATCTTGATAATCTTCTATTTAAATTGGAGAAAATCTGCAGTCTGTCTGTGTAACTTTGAACTAGTAGAAAATTTTCAGTAGTTTATAGCATGACATTGATAAAACTTGAGGTTTAAACAAGTCTAAAGATTTTAGATTAGACAGTATTGTGCAATTTTTATGAATTGCGTGGTTATAAAAAAACATCATATGAAACAGAAGCACAATTGAAAAATAATAGGATTGGACTAACATTTTCCTTCACCAGTTGCATATTTTGAAAAATAGGAAGAAGCCCAAACTTATAATTAAATTGCTACACCAAAGTTTTGTTAGTTTAATTCAAAACTTATTTGACCGAAAGTTGGTTAAATACAGTGATGGATTTTTTTCACCATACCCCTGCAAATAACACCAAGTAGCTCGAGTAATCGATATTAATGTTGTACAGTCGTTGTCTTATTTAACCTTGAAAATTCACTTTTTACAAAAATACTTATCTGCCGGGCATTCCGTGTGCATGAAACTCCTTTAGGAAATGCACTAGGGTTCGGGCACCAGCCGCCTTACTTTTTTTGGTCCTAGGTCGTCCTGTGCCACCTGCCAGCCCTGTCTCCGGGGCACGGGGTACGAATGATTGATGATAGAATTGCATTCCTTATACGTCGCCACCTGACTGTCTGCTTCAGGAGGGAACCTGAAATCGCAGGCATTTATGGCATGAATGGCTGGGCATATGCTTGTAACATCAGAAGCCAATATACCGATTAGAATTTGTTTCAAGTGGGAAAGGGCAATAAGACTGCCGTTGCTTTTCGGTCGTATGTGCTACCTTGTGAAATGTATCTTTAATTTTTACTGCTGGTCTACTGCTATTTATAAGGTGTTATTTCTACTATATTATCATTTTGTTATCATTCTGTTTTATATATTATTTTGTTATCATTCTGTTTTAGAGCTGATGCCTTATGCTTTATTTTGTTGAATTTATTAATGTTTATTTGTCATTCTTGCCATGAAAGCTAATGCTCTGCATGCCATGAAGATGTGCCCCTAAAATGACTTAAGATTTCCTGCCAATTTAAAAATTCATGCCGTGAGGGACATTTTGATGTGTGTTACTCATGATATAGTTGCTCCTCCCATGTTTGTGTTTCCATCATATTTGATCACTATATTATTAAAGTAGTGGGGGAAATTAGTTTGTATTTATTTTGTTTGCGGATTATATTGCCTGGATTGCACGTGACAAACAACTCAAGAGTTCCATTACTATCGTAAGCATTAATTACGAACTCTTAAGCTGGTACAGACTTACAGATGAAAACTTCATTGTAAAATAAATCAAATTAACATCTCAGGAGAAAAATATATAATCCTCCTACACGGTACTGTGAAATGAACACATTTCCAAAGGAAGATGATTTCACTGCTGAAGGATATAATAATCCCACACATCGCGGAGCATAAAATGTCCGTAATTCCATCCTGATGAAAGGATTCCTCGGGATAAATTCTGACAGAGAATTATTAGATAGATTTTAATCGCGGCAAGGCTACACGTGTTCATTTGCTTCTCCGTCACAGTTTAGATTTTAAGTATCTCGTTTTTTTTTTTTGTCTTTAAAAGATCATTTAAAGAACAATTTTGGTAGCTTCTGTGGCAATTAAAACAGGTGAAAAATGCGTCGAAGTTTCTTCGGCGCAATTGAGTTTTCTGTACAGCGTATAATCAAGGCCACCGAAAATAGCTCTTATCTTTCGGTGGTCTCGGTATAATCCTGTACGAGCCGCGACCCATGAAACTTTCAGCCACGCCCCGGTGGTGGCCTGTCCTATAGCTTTGCCAGACGCACGATCATGGCTAACTTTAACCTTAAATAAAATTAAAACTACTGAGGCTAGAGGGCTGCAATTTGGTATGTTTGATGATTGTAGGGTGGATGATCAACATACCTATTTGCAGCCCTCTAGCCTCAGTAATTTTTAAGATCTGAGGGCGGACAGGAAAAGTGCGGACGGAAATAGTGCGGACGGACAGACAAAACCGGCACAATAGTTTACTCTTACAGAAAACTAAAAGAAAGGGGGAAATTGCCATTATGAGGAAGAGGGAGAGAGAGAGAGGTAGAGATGGTTAAAAAAAAAAGGCAGGTTTGTCAGTTGAATATTATATATATATATATATATATATATATATATATATATATATATATATATATATATATATATATATATATGTGTGTGTGTGTGTGTGTGTGTGTATGTGTGTGTGTGTGTGTTGTGTGTGTGTGTGTGTGTACCAGAATCGCATTATGATGAAGTTACCAGCGATATCTATTGTTCTTTGGAAGCTTCCATAATGACAATGACCTAAACCGGAAGGATTCTTTGTTAGATTTATCTAAATGTTCAGCCGGGAAAGGAAGTAAGGAGCACTCGACTTAACCATGATGGAAGTGCAGAACAGACATGCAAATCAGGTTCGAATACAGACAACCAAACACGGTAGAGGAAGAAAGGTTAAAAGAACCTCTGAAAAAAAAAAAAAAAAGATGACGTAGGGCCTAGATTTTAATTTTTTGTGTCAAGAAATGCTTGCGTGACATATGATATTTTTGGCTCGGTGTATTTTGGAAGGTGAATGGTTTGTCTTGGACGGCAGTTACTTTCTGTCCTCGAAGTTATCTTTTGGACTTCATTTCTTCTAATTATCCCTCACCTGATGATTGATGATCCAGTTGTTATTGAGTTTCAGCTTCCCCTTCACTCGTGTTCTGGGTTGTTGATGATTTATTTTTAATTTGTGAATTACTAGTTATTTTTTTTTTTACCTTACGTCTTTTGAGAGAAAATTCAAAACGCTTATTTGGTTTACAGGAGTATTAACGATACCATTCGGTGATATTCTTAACAAATATTACAACAAAATTAATTGCTGTTACGAATAAGCTCGTCAAAAGGGAATAGTTCCATCTCTCTCTCTCTCTCTCTCTCTCTCTCTCTCTCATTCTCTCTATCTCTCTCTCATTATATCTATCTATATATAATATTATATATATATATATATGTATATGTATATATGTATATGTATATATATATATATATATATATATATATATATATATATATATATATATATATATATATATATATATATATATATATATATATATATATATATATATATATATATATATATATCTTTGAAGACAGATAGGTGCCACATATATGCTTTGAAGACAGATAGGTGTGGAAGTGAAGCGCCTGGGGATTTGTAATTGCAAATACATATACGTATGAATAAATGCATATGAAATTTCTTGTGAACGCGCATATCTTGCAATTAAAGATACACTACTGGGCGCATAACTCGGAAGGGAAAGAAGCTTATACATGGATAGGGAAGTGAGATACAACATGATAAAAGAGCGAATAAGAGGGGAATGTGTAAAAACGCGAGAGGGGAAAGATGAATTGAGAGAGCGAGAAAGGGATAAGTGTAAATAGGAAGTGGGAAGGAATGAAAAGTCTTTGTAAAGATAAAAGAAGACACAGAAGGGGTATCAGATGCGAGAGAGAGAGAGAGAGAGAGAGAGAGAGAGAGAGAGAGAGAGAGAGAGAGAGAATCACCAGATACAAGAGGGAAAGAGAGAGGGAGGGAGTATAAAGTAAATTAATATCAGCAGAGAAAGAGAGAGAGAGAGAGAGAGAGAGAGAGAGAGAGAGAGTAGCATCAGATGCAGACAAGAGAATGAGGAGAGGAGGAAGAATCAGATACTTGAAAGAGAGAGAGAGAGAGAGAGAGAGAGAGAGAGAGAGAGAGAGAGAGAGGGGGAATCAAATAAAAAGCAAACAGAAGTATCACACGCAGAAAAAAGAGAGAGAAATAATGAGTTACTAGCAAGAGATAGAAAAATTAAAGACACAAATATTCAGATGCAGGAGAGAGAGAGAGAGAGAGAGAGAGAGAGAGAGAGAGAGAGAGAGAGAGAGAGAGAGCTAAGTGATGTGTAAGTCATCTGTTACGAGATCTCTGCATTAGCGAAGAAAGTGTATTGCTGTTGATGAAAAGGGTTTTTAATGCATCCTGTTAGACACCATTGGGAAGCGAAAAGTGCGACACGGCCTCGGAAATCAGAAGCGTATGGCTTAGACATTCGAAAGATATACGCGGGGGAACTAACAGACGTCACTGTGACTGAGTCCAAACTGAAGTTGAAATAGGTTCAAAACAAGCTAGAGAGTATCCGCACCGAAATGTCTGAACTAAAGTTGACATGGGATCGAATGAGAATGAAAATAACTCCGAAATACAAGGACCCCTGAACGATATATTTTGGGGCTGACACTTACTGTTAAGAGAGTGCTTGAAATAAATAATAAAAAAAAAAGCGTTGAAATGTGAAGTCACACAACGCACAGCCCAGTGTGGGACTTGTCATTCAGGCAAAGAGTTTTTGAACAGCCAAGGCATAAAAAACACAGACTCTGTAGAATGTCAAAGCAAAACAAGCGGTCGTGAGAGCAGACATGCAAAACAGGTTCGAATGCAGACAACCAGGCGCGGTAAAGGAAGCGAGTGGCACAAACACTCAGGAAAAACATGCTCATAGAGAGAGAGAGAGAGAGAGAGAGAGAGAGAGAGAGAGAGAGAGAGAGAGAGAGAGAGTTAGTCCACTCAGGGCATAAGAGAGGTTAATTCTATGATGGTAGAACGGACGACAAAATGCAGTGTTTTGGGAGCGAAGGCAGGAAAGACCAAGAAAAGCATGTGGAACCGAGAGAGAGAGAGAGAGAGAGAGAGAGAGAGAGAGAGAGAGAGAGAGAGAGAGAGAGAGAGTTAAGGTATAGAAAAAAATTGATTCTGTGATGGCGAGACAAGAGAAAGCAGTCAGTTGGGGGAAATTGAAAGGAAAACACAAGAAAAGACTGTGTGACCAGGAGAGAGAGAGAGAGAGAGAGAGAGAGAGAGAGAGAGAGAGAGAGAGAATGTTAGATCTCTTGTAGGTAAGAGCGACGCATCCTGTGACTGGAAAGGAAGCTAAAAGAAATGTCTATTGGATATATTGGAAGGAAAGGATAAACTGAATCTAGATAAAAGGTAGAGAAAAGAAAAAAAGAGAGAGAGAGAGAGGTGAATGCGGTTGAAATCGGACTTAGGGGAAAGGCAGCGAACAAAGAGAAGGGGAGAGCTAAAGAAAAGGATAAAAAAAAGGTCAGAGAATAAATGGGCTAAAAGGGAAGACGAGAGAGGAAGAGAAAGAGGGGGAAGTTTTTCTTAGCGTATATAGAGGCAGATGTAGGTAAAATCATGTATATATATATATATATATATATATATATATATATATATATATATATATATATATATATATATATATATATATATATGTATGTGTGTGTGTGTGTGTGTGTGTGAGAGTGTGTGTGTGTGTGTGTGTGTAATATCCTCAATCTTAAAAGAATTAAATTACAAAAGTAAATATATTATTCCCCCAGAAGAGGAATGAGATTCATTGGATCAGTGATACAGATATACTGTGTAGTGAATCAAGCATTAATACCGAAATGGCTTGCATTAGTCTACATCATACCTTTGTGTTAGTGATACTTGCCTAAATTTACCAGTTACGTGTCCAGTCAGTATGTCTTGTGTAACTACACCAGCACAGACAGATAGTCTGTTGTAATTTCATGCATTATCGCTTGTTATTCCTCCAACTTGTACAAAGTCTGGAGACTTGAAGTTTTCTCACTCCGTGTGACCGCCAGTGTGTCCCTCACGCTCAGCTCGTCGTCTCAACTCCTCCTACATAATTAAGGGTGTGTCAGTCAAACTTTGTACAGTTTAAACCAGTGTGCATAGATAAACATGAAGAAAGATCTTCCGTCTCTCTGTACCCCTTGCGAATTCATTGTTTGTGTTAGTCACACTTACCTTGCTAGTGCACCCCGCACATGGTTGAAAAGAGCGCAGTCAAACTTGGTTCAGAGGTAGACCATCATGCTTTGAGTTGCATGAAGAGATGACATCCCTCTATTTGTCCGTGTGTCTGGCTATCAGAGTGTCTGTTACACTCACCTTATCATCGCAACTCTTATACGGTTGAGGTCATTTCAATCAAACTTGGTCTAAAGGCAGATCATCGTGCATAGATGTGCACAAAGGGAGATTGTGTAGCAGTCTGTCCATATGTCAGCTCATCATGTCTGTCACTCTTGCCTTGTCATCGCAATTCCTGCACGGTTGAGGGGATTTCTGTCAAGCTTGCTACAAAAGTAGCTCATGCATAGATGTGCATGAAGATTGGTCACCCGTCTGTCTGTCCGGTGTCGTTATTTAGAGTTTGCAGTTATTTGGAGGGCTTTAGAAGGCGCATATTGCTCGTTGAGTCCAGAAGTCCATAACAGGCTGTCTTCAAGGATTTCATAAGAAATTTTTCAGAAAGATGTTATGAAGAAATTGTGATCTTAGAAGATTGACATCAAGGCCGATTCAGTCCATGTATAATGGGTGACTGCTGTTGAATTTAACAGCCTGAGTTTGGCAGTTGCAGCTATAAACAAAAAATTCAAGTTCAGGGACACTTTGAATGCCCCTTATACTGATAACTTTGATTTGTTTGATTTTTTTTTTTATGCTAACTGAATTTTGTACCTGGTCGAAACTTTTATTTCCAACTGGGCCAAGGTAAACGACACGGAAATTCTAAGGTTAAATTCGGAATTCAGGGCAGAAAATTAGTTAGAAATAATCGGAATCAGGTAAAAACGTTTTTCCTTATTGACCAGTGTAATCAGTATTTCGTTTTACTTAGACTTTAAAATAATTTGGGTTGCTTACATAAACCTTTAATTTACAATTTAGATTTACTAGTGTCTTCCACGGTGGTTGTAATAATCCAAGCACAAATAAAAAGTACTATACTTACATGGCTGGTTCAAATGCAGTTTTAATATATGTATGACTGATTCAAACTGAAAGCTTTTGATACGTATGGCTGATTCAAATGTGAAATATTAAATGCATGTTTGTTTGAATTAGATTTTAAGTATTTAATACTTACACGGTTGATTCAAATGTAAAGTATTTCAATACTCGCATGGGTGATTCAAATGAGAAATGTATAAATAAATGCGTACGTGATTTAGTATCTTTCCTTTTTGCTTTAGATATTATGAAGTAAAGAAAGCAGATTCACTGTCCATACAACCATTACCCTTAAACTCATCGTGATCATCTATCATTCTATCAAGCCTTTTTTCAGACCATCCCTTCACAAATGCAGGTTAATCCAAGCTTTACGGTCGTACCTTTTCTTATCTCATTAAAAAAAAAAAAGACGAAGTGAAGTTTCGCTGAAAAAAATTCTCAGGCTGTATGGAAATCAAGCAGAATGATAAATCGTTCTTAACCATCTCTTGAAGTCGCCTCGCATATAGGGAAAAAAAAGAGGCGAAGGAAAAAGAGAGATAATAGAAGTAGAAAAAGGAAAGACGGGATCAAAAGGAATCGATTATGCCAGAAGCGAGAGTTTGCCAAGGGAAACCTAACCATCATATCCCATTTTCCATTGATGTAGATCAATTGGATCTTCTACATTCAGGAGCGAGGAATGCATTGCTGGACTCTCCAGTTCTCCTCCTCCTCTCCACTCCACTCCCCCTCCCCCCTTTCCCCGCCAGTTTCTCTCTGCCTCTCATATTTACTTCCTCTCCCTCTCCCGCTCGCTTTTTCTTTCTCATTTCCTTTTTCTCGCTCTCATCAATTTAGCCTTTTCTCTCTATATCCTTTTGCCAGTGTCATGTCTTTATGTAATTTTTCTTTCCGTTTCATCTCTCTCTCTCTCTCTCTCTCTCTCTCTCTCTCAATTTAGCCTTTTCTCATTTTTTTATGATTTCTATATTCTACCTTTGCTCTGTCACTTTCATTTTTTTTATCCTTCATATCTTTCTTTTCTCATCTCTCTCTCTCTCTCTCTCTCTCTCTCTCTCTCTCTCTCTCGTTTTTATTTTGTTCCCCCTCATCTCTCCCCCATTCCCCTCTCTTTCAGTCTCATTCCATTCTCCCTTTCTTCCTTTATAACCCACCTGGGAATATGTGCCTACTCCACCCACAACAGGGAGGACTGTAATGTTCTCATGAATTTATGGGAAAAAATTTCCTATTCTCAGCGTCTCCCTCGTGGACTTCCGGTTCCTCCATTCACACTTTTCTCATTATTTATCCCCCTTTTTTTAACTGCATTCTATTGTGTCTGATTCACCATGTTTACGTGTATGTGAATTAAACTAATTCGCTTATTATTTTTTCCTAACATACTCTGGCCCTGACTCTTTCACTTTTTCGTAACTAAGCAAAAACACACGCACAAACACACACACACACAAACACACAACACACACACACACACACTTAGACGAGTGATCAAAGTCAACTGCTTATCGTTAATTCTATACCAAAGGCCTAAGTTTGGATCCTGGCTGCGGCAGAATCACTTATCAGTTATAATCCCCTTTGAATGTAACTTAATCCCAAAGTATAGTTTATTCGACATTAAACAGTTTGCGGCTTAATGTTTGTGAGCATGAAAACCGTCACGCGTGTTATTATAGCATTCTTTTCTTTCTCATTTTTGAGAATCATTGATTACAATTAGCATTGCTTTCTGATCATCAAAAAATAGCAAGAAATCATTCCAATTTAGTCTGTAACATCGAATGGCGCAGGAGACGTTTTGAAGGAGTCATGCACAGCTGTAGTCTGCGGGATTTAGGAGTTGGGTGGCTGGTTACATTCGCCTGCTTGTTTGCCTCACAGTTAGGCACTGTTGCCCACTTACAATTGGGTCGGCTGGAAGAGCAACAGACCTTGCACATTACCAGGTTGGTGCTTTACCGCTGAGATTATTGTTAAAAAAATAACCTAGAACATGAAGGACTTAGGTAGTGCTTCAGCTGTTCATTGTCAGATGAAAAGGAAAACGAGTGAAAGATATAGAAAAGACGAATCAAAACAGCACTACACATGTTCTGTTGGGATGATCAGGTTAGGATCTTTCAAGACCAAAGACTTAAAATGTTGCACACTAACAACCACCCTTGATGACCCGTAGAAGAGGCCAGGCATCTACCTCTGCTTTCAAACCTTATGCTTTTACCTATTTTCTTTCAGCCTCTTACTGCGACCTCAGACCACTCCTTTGATGATGACGAGGGTTCCAACTTAGACCCAAAATCCCCCCAAGTGTCTGACTGCACCACCTACCCAGGAATAACAGTGTATAGTGTCAACTTCCCTGGGGACCGATCAGTTGGGCATTACCACCAAACCTCTCTAGTACCTCATAGAGGAAACTTGCAATATCATGGATGTTGTGCATTATATATGACTCCTTGTTTTGATGGACTTTGGCGAATTGCCAGAGTTAAAGTATAATTTCTTTAGGGTGCCTTTTTATGCCAAGGTTTTGACCTTTTTTTTATTTTCGTTTTTGAAGCATATGCAATGAAATGAGAAATATTACCCTGCCGAAACAAAGCAAAATCTTTATTATGAAATAATATAAAAATTTACATTCAGTGATTCAAGCATTATACAGCTGAATGTTAATCATAAAACAACTATCGTTTTTGCTTACGTTCTGGGAACCAATAGCTAAAAGAAATCAATAAAACATATATCACAGGAAAGCCAGTTTATCGTAATTTTGTATGGCACCAAAAACATATTTTTTCTTTAACAGGCCATGATAAACTACAAGTAATTTAGTTTTCTTTGAAGGAAACTATTGTTCCGGCTTTATCTGTCCGTCCGCACTTTTTCTGTCCGCCCTCAGATCTTAAAAACTACTGAGGCTAAAGGGCTAGAAATTGTTATGTTGATCATCCACCCTCCAATCATCAAACATACCAAATTGCAGCCCTCTAACCTCAGTAGTTTTTATTTCATTTAAGGTTAAAGTTAGCCGTGATCGTGCGTTGGCACCGCTATAGATGCCAAAAACAAAGGCCACTTGCGGGCCGTGGCTGAAAATTTCATGGGCCGCGGCTGAGAGTTTCATGGGCCGAGGCTGAGAGTTTCATACAGCATTGTGCGCTGTACAGAAAACCCGATTGCGCCGAAGAAACTTCGGCGCATTTTTATTTTCTTGTTATGAAACCACAATGTGTACCATAGGAAGATTAGTAACTTTATGGACAGTAATCGGAGACTAAATTTCGCTTTTTCACAGATATGGACAGCGAGAAATTACATGGCTCTGGGACACACAAGACTGACAGCGGCCTGTCAATCAAAAGAGTAAATTGCTTCATAACTGTTATATCTTGGTTACTATTTCATTCTTACCTTTGGTTCTGTTTTAGTTGATTTCGTCACGCGGAGTTATATTTATATTGAAATTTCGAACTACGTTGAAATTTACAAGTAGCTCCTGGGATAAAATAGTTAAAAGGATTTCTGAAAAACATTGAGCCTGACAGTGTTCCATAAGGTAAAATCAGTGGTGGACAAGAGTAGTACGTAGCTGCAAACCTTTTTCTGATAACTAATTCATTCTTATGGCACGCAGGCATTGAAATTTACATAATTTTAGCAATATTACTGTAATGTTGCAAATAGTTTAAAATAAGTGTTAGCGCAGCTTTTTGTTCAGAGTTGCTAGTAATCTATGATTTGCTCCTTAAAATACACTATCTTTGCAGTCAGGTGTTCCAAAATCAAATATTTTCAGAAAAATGATTGTCTGTAGAAACTATATATATATATATATATATATATATATATATATATATATATATATATATATATATATATATATATATATATATATATATATATATATATTCTCACTTTTGTGATATTAATTTTCTTTACAAAGGAAAAATAACTGAAAATTAATAGGTAATCTCAGGTGTCACTTTTGAAAGGTGTTATTTATTTATGTAGTTATTTATTTATTTATTTAATTATTTATTATTCTTCCCATTTTTTCGTTTCTGCTGAGTTTTTGGAGTCATTCTTGAGCGACCAAAAAGCCCAAAGTCTCTCTCTCTCTCTCTCTCTCTCTCTCTCTCTCTCTCTCTCTCTCTCTCTCTCTCTCTCTCTCTCTCTCTCCTATGTAGGTGTTTTAATGAAAGCTAAATGTACAATAATAAGTTATATACATCATCTTAAGTGACCTATAAAACGGCTTTGAGAAAGAATCTTAGATGAGCCTCGATGGGTAAGTCGAGATGGACAGTCAAGGGGCGTTTCTTCTCCCCAAACTGATTTGAAAGACAATGGGTTACCTAAGCACCCACCAAAAGGTAACTCAAGAAGGTCGATGGAGATTAAACCAGAAGCCTTAGTTGATCCTTCTCTCGTTTCTCTTTTGTCCTCAAGATCAGCCTCGAGGCTCTCTCTCTCTCTCTCTCTCTCTCTCTCTCTCTCTCTCTCTCTCTCTCTCTCTCTCTCTCTCTTCTTCTTCTTGGGATCTCAGCCATCCAGTCAGCCAGTCCTTTCTCCTCCCTTCGCCCACCTCATGTCTGTTATCGTCGTCCTTCAGCGCATCCTACTTAATGCGTGCATGGCTGATGTGAAAAGCGAGAACTGCTGAAAAATGCCCTCTTCCAACCCACCCACCCCTCCTCATCCTCCCCTCCCACCCGCCTCTCTCTCTCTTCGTCAGATATTGGGCCTGAATTGTGTTTACTATTTAAGGCGCGTGGTTATGTGTACTGATTTTTATTTATCCATTGTAAGATATCTGCCACAGCCCTGAACTGACTATATATATATATATATATATATATATATATATATATATATATATATATATATATATATATATATATATATATATATATATATATATATATATATATATATACATATATATATACACACATATACTGTATATATATAATATATATGTATATATATAATCATGAAACTACAAATGACGTTTAATATCAATTCACGCTACTTCGGGAATATCCCCGATGGGGAATATCCCCGATGGGGAATTATAATTATCACCATCGGGGATATTCCCGAAGTAGCGTGAATTGATATTAAAAACATTTGTAGCCTCATGATTGTATATAAATGTAGTGTGATAAAATTTCATATATATATATATAAATCACGGTGTGATAAAAATTTATATATATATATATATATATTTATTTTTTATGGGTGTGTGTGTGTTTGTTTGTTTGTTACCATATCCCTGCGTTGCCTTCAGTTGCATGTATACCTTTTTTACTTCTTTAACCGAAAGCCGATATACTCTTCCTTGTCAGAAAATAAGTGTAATATTTATTGAGGCCTCATGTTATTCACATCTTGAGAAGTTCTCATGTTGCTCAATCTGTCACTCAAACGCGAAGATATACCTCGACCGTTGTCGCCCCACTCCTCCTGGCAATAAATTCTTGCCTAAACCACACTATCGTAAACTTAATCTTGGGTTCAGACTTTTCATTTCTTAACATGGCGATTAGGGGTGCAGCTTTCCTTATTGTAAGATGTCTAACTAGCCTTTCTGATATAGATTTCTCAGGAATATCTTGACTGTTATGCCTACTGGGTCTTTGCATATATGTTTGGGGGGAAATCAAACAAGTGTTTTTCCTCCGTCGAAATCAGCCAGGCCAATGCTTCACTGCTCTGGTTCCATAGCGTTAATTTGTTTTTGTTTGCTGACCTTCCAGTAATCAAAACATCTTCCCAGCAGGCAGATGTTATTAGCCCATCGTCAAACCACATTTAAAAGTCCTTGAGTTTCCCCCCTCCCCTCCCCATCTCTCTCTCACTCTCTCACACACACACAGTCACAGACACTCACACAAAACTACCTGGCGTAATTATCACCACCTCTACAGATGAGATCCCTAATTGTTAACAACCGTCGTGGCGGCCTTTGGGTTTGCGGGAGGATATGGGGAGTTATCCCCGTAGGAGAGGCACATGAAGGCACCTGGGGATCCCTCCTGTCCCCGTGGGAGGAACAGCATGGTTATTCCCGGTATCCATACATACGGACCTCTGGTATCCCCCAGGAACAGAACCACGGGTCAGATCCCGCCATTCATATTGAAATGGGACGGCATTGTCTCGCGCTAAGAGAACCTCCGTTGACATTTGGTATGTCAAAATGGTGTTTGTTAGACGAAACAAGAGGCTGCCAGATTCTTGGCAAAGCATTCCTATAGCCGGCTTTGAATGAGAACAGCATGTCGGGTCGAGTATCAGCACGTGATCTTAAGTGCTTTCACAAGATTTGTGGGTACTACAGTTCTCCGGTTTTCGACAGAGGAAAACAAATGTTTCTTGAGGCAGCCTTTTCGAGTGTCGTTGTCTCCTGTACCAGTATAATCCTTCTTGTTTAGCTCGCGAGAAAACTACAAGATAAAGAAGCTTTGAAGTTTTGCTTTTAGGATTATAGAAGAAAGTTGTAAAAACTCACTGATATTTTATGTAAAATCGATAAAAAGGGGCGGTTTAGACTTCTAGTGTTTCAGAGTGTACTCAGCACACATTTATTGACACTAATGTAAATTAAAATATTCAAATTGAGGAATGCTTCTTACTGTTATCGTTTTCTCGAAGAATTTTGCGATATCTTCTTACATTGGGTTTTTACCATTTTCTGATCTATTATTTTCTTTCACGTGATGAAACGGAAAGTTTTTCAACTTTGAGATTCTAAAGGATAACTTGTAACTTCTGAACCCGATTCTGTTGCCCTGGATGCGCCAACCGAAGACTAACTTCTCTGGAAATTCCAGGATCCAGAGAGGGTCCTGGAAAATTCCGATAAGAGTCCACCATATTACTTCTCGACTGCGTAAATTTTCCCCCTTCTGTTATAGGTTCTGTTGTTAAAGAAGCTGTTGTTATAGAAGCTGTCATCTTCAAGACAGCATTGGAACTCTTAAGAGTTCTGTAAAACTTTTGTTGTTTACGTGCTTTATTATTAGACTGACCTTCATGTCAGGAAAAACTTATACCAGTGATTTTTTATAAGATAGGTAACTTAGTGTCAGCTTAGAGCTAACAAGTCCAACCAGCCAATGGCATCTCAAGTAAGGCTGAAAACTTTATTTCTTTTGTTACCCCTGAGTTGTTTGTTTTCTATTGACTGAGTAGTCTGGGTTGCCAGTTAAAATGAAATACATATTAAGAACTAAAGAACATTTACTGGTATCCGGAATTGTTTAGTGTTCCTTGTTACCGTAGGAGTACACGTGGAAAATATACATATAATTATTTGAGTTTCATTTCCTAAAATGAAATACTAAAGAGTATTTAGACACCACCAGCTCTCAGTTTAAAAATTAAACCAGTCATTCAGTATTCCCAAGTAGTGATGAAAACGTGAAATTATATCCAGGAGACATGTATAACAGTACTTGATACTTTTATGATACGTTGACCTTGACAGTGCTCTGTTTGGAATAGCTTTTAGTCTTAGTTAGGTATTTTATCAGTAGTAACCTTCTTTCTGTGCTTAATCGTAAAATATTTATTCATCGAGATGTCAAAAACACCGCAAAAGGGATCTGTTCGTCAGACATGAATAAGCACAAATTGCTTCATGTATGATTTTTATCTTAATTTGTTTTAAAATGGTCATAGCCTGGAGCAACAGACGAACAGCTCATCCACACAGCAACGTTCATAGTTAATTGAAATAATTGCTATTAATTTAAGTGTTGGAAGGAACTTGCCGTATGGTCTGTTCTATACAAGAATTGCTTGTCTTTAAGCCGGAATCACTTGAAGTTGAGAATTATATAGACATGGGAGAGACTGTTATCCTTGCCTGAAGAAGACGATTTTAACGATTAATGACTATTTAAAGTTGTGAAAAGTACGCCCAATGTGCTTAGATAAGTATGCTCTGGGCACGGAAAAAGTTTATTTGTCTGTTGAGCACTACTTAGAGAACGCTGTGCATGGTAACAGATAGATTTCATGTGACGTAAGATTAGTTCATTTTCACTGTGATTGAACTTTTAGTTTTAGGGTTTTTTCTTCCAGTTACCAGCGTCAGTCCCATTTCTGTTGTGACGATGATAATTTCTTCACTACCATTGGATACTATGGCTTTTTCCGAATTCAGGGGGGACCCTTATTCCGGCGTTTTCGTTTTTCCCCCAATTTTTGCAACAACGGATTCCCCTCCCGCCGCTTTTCAAAACCATTCTTTATTCACGGGAGGTCCCCTTCCCCTACGCACGAAGCCCATACGAAGTGTCTCCCTACATCCTGTTAGGTAGAGACCGACCATCTTTCCCATGCACCCGCATCCAGGTTTTGGGCAGGAAATTCCTGATCGAATAATAAGGCATGTGGTCGGCGGAATACCCATACCCCTACCAACAACACCCTCTAACCCCCAACTGATGGGGTACCCATTCTATGCCCGCTTAGTAGATTAGAGCTATTCTGATTCGAAAAGGCCGAGGATTCATTGTTCTAATTGGGGAGAGGACGTGAATCGATGAAATATTTCAAGAACCTTCCCGTTTTGGACTGAAGCTAAAAGTCGTTGCTGCTCTCTCTCTCTCTCTCTCTCTCTCTCTCTCTCTCTCTCTCTCTCTGCTTTGTATATTCCACCCTATTTCCGTCCATGCAATTTACTCATTCCGTTTCATTTTAGTACCCTTATGCCGGCTTCTTCTTCTTCTTCTTCTTCCTCCCCGTAGGTCGCCACAAGAGAGAGAGAGAGAGAGAGAGAGAGAGAGAGAGAGAGAGAGAGAGAGAGAGAAGTTCTACCCCTAAAAGGATGGAAGATTATATGGGGGAAAACGTTGGGAATGATGGGCGAGGTGAGGGAAGAGAAATGTCAGACTAGGGGAAAACTAATGACCCAGATGTGGGATACTAAAATTCCCTCTTTGGAACAGACCCAGAAAGAAGAAGAAGAAGAGGGAGGAGGAGGAAGAGGAGGGGGCGGAAGAAGGAAAAGCCTTTTGTTGTTTGTTGCCTCCCTCTTACAAAGCAAAAATAACCAACCACTTCTTCAGCTTCTTCGGGTTCTCAGATCTCGTGAAGACTTTCATGTGCTTTCCTTAATCACAGCTAAATCAACTTCTCTCTCTCTCTCTCTCTCTCTCTCTCTCTCTCTCTCTCTCTCTCTCTCCTTTCAGAATGTTCTTGAGTGTAATTATCATTGTAATTATATAAACATCCATTGCAAGAAAAACTTGAACCTTGCTCTGTCATTAGGAATTTTTCCAAGTAGTATTTAGATTGGCAAATATACACTGTAAAGTCAACATTCTCGTTAAAAGCATATTGTCATATGGCGGATAAACAACAGACCTCTCTCTCTCTCTCTCTCTCTCTCTCTCTCTCTCTCTCTCTCTCTCCACACATGTAAACTTGCATGGGAGAAGTCTAGCCTATATGAGGCCAGCGGCAATCCGGGTTTAATTTTTTTTATGTGTTGCCGAGAATTAAACAATAGCATTCTCTCCGCTCTAGCGGTGTGAAAGTAACCAAATGGTACTGGGGTGGAAGAATGATGTTCCCTTATACTTTGTTTTGTTGTAACAGGTAGACTATAGGATGGTGGAGGGTATTGTTAATGCATGGGGTTTTGAATGAAAGTACAGACATTTTGGAAGTAGTTGTAAAGTTGACTCTTTCGTATTTTTTCCAGTTAAACAGCAATTCGTTGTTGCACGTCTACCGTGAATTTGATGGAAAGGAGCAAGCTGCAGTATTGCATTTCGAGAGAATATTGCTAGTATTGTAGCATGCGTCACTCGAAGAAAGACGCAATGAGGAAAAGTTCATGCAAGATGTGGTTGTGAATCGTTGCTACAAAGTTTCGTAAAAAGATAAAATATTAGAAATAATGTTGGTTGGACACCGTTAATGTCGTCGCACGACCCTACTTTTATTCGTACTATAACCGTATAAACAATATTACAGAAAGGAAATAACCCAGTCTGGCATCTTTAAAAAAAAAAATCTGGAAGTAGAGAAGATAACTCGTATATTAACTCCTTAAGCTTCGATAAAGTTGTTGCAAACTTATCTCATTACAATCCTCGCCGGAGAAA
>NC_089784.1:13953003-13985503 GCF_040412425.1 Macrobrachium rosenbergii | reverse complement strand
CCCAGATTCGAATGACCCACCGTCGTTTCTCAGGCCAAAGAAAAGTTATTTTTCAGGTCGAGGGAGAATTAGTAGCGGCGCAGTCTTTGTTCACAGCGAAAATTCCTCGGGTATAATTCCCGGAATTTATGGGCCTTATGAGACACATAAATGCATGCGTTCCTCTATAAGGTTTTAGGGTTTATTTCAATAATCGCTTTGTTTATGCGAAGCAGAAATGCCATAAATAGCGAATAGTTTTTGAGTCCCGTCGTGTTTTCGCGGATTTATGTCCGAGGAAACTCGGTTGTAACTTCAAAGCTTTATGAATATTTCTTTGACAATGTGGCTATTTTTTCCACGGAGATAAATTTTTCTTGGAGAAAGATAAGTGAGTAATTAAGTGTTGGGCAACAGTGCCAAGAACAAGGATGATCAACAAATTCTTTTTCAGGACGAACTTATTGTGTTCACCTTTTTCGCAATTAATACTACCATTTATTCTACTTCAAGTCAACATTACTTATCGTGGTTAGGAAAACATTTCAGTGGTACTTGGTGTTGTATAAGAAAGTCTGTGAAGATTAATTTCAAGACAGATTAACAAGTAAAATTACTTTGAAATACGTTCAGTCTTAACCGCGTTCATGCAAAATCAGACCTTTAGAAAATAAAAGCTCTCTCTCTCTCTCTCTCTCTCTCTCTCTCTCTCTCTCTCTCTCTCTCTCTATATATATATATATATATATATATATATATATATATATATATATATATATATATATATATATATATATATATATATATATATATAATATATATATATAAATATATTTTTATATATATATATATATATATATATATATATATATATATATATATATATATATATAGAGAGAGAGAGAGAGAGAGAGAGAGAGAGAGAGAGAGAGAGAGAGAGAGAGAGAGAGAGCTTTATTTTCTAAAGATCTGATTTTGCATGAATGTGGTTAAGACTGAACGTATTTCAAGGTAATTTTTCTTGTTAATCTGTCTTGAAATTAATCTTCACAGACCTTTTCTTATTTCAACACCAAGTAGCAGTGAAATGTTTTCCTAGCCAAATATTAAGCAGTTTTTTGAACAGAGATTCCCAAACAAAAAAATAAATTGTCACTTTCACTTTCATACTTTATCTACTGATTCGAGAAGAATCCTCTGTGGATAAAATTCCATACAAATATGTATGTATGTTTATAACATACACGTATGTATGGCGTAGGGATAGGGCGATCCCATAGCCTACCCGTGGATAGTGCAATCAGCAACAGTGGTGTAGAGCTGCGTTCTTGCAAGCGGGTACCAGTATCTGTTGGGGTCAAGGAAATGGCCCTGGGACCAGGAACGTTACCTGTACTGAATGTTGATATATATATATATATATATATATATATATATATATATATATATATATATATATATATATATATATATATATATATATATATATATATATATATATATATATATATTTATATATATATATATATATATATATATATATTATATATATATATATATATATATGCATATAAAAGTGTATTTGTATATATTATATGCATGCATATAAATGTGTATGTATGAAAGCAAATAAATACAACTGGAGCTGTATCTCTAGACTTTTTGAGAAGCTGTACATATATATATATATATATATATATATATATATATATATATATATATATATATATATATATATATATATATATGTGTGTGTGTGTGTGTGTGTGTGCGTGTAATTGTGATAGCCAGAGATATGAAGAAATTATGATGTTCGGCAGCGGAAAACGAACCTGGGTCTCCTAATCAGAACCAGGTCATATTTCTTGCACTTGGATCCAAAGGTTTTGTATTGACAAGCATATCCAAAAAAAAGAATTCGATGAGTTAAGAATTGTGGCTATTATAGTTAAGAGGGCATTGTGGATATTATAATTACACATGTATCTGTGTAAAAATAATATAGTAGATTCTATATATATATATATATATATATATATATATATATATATATATATATATATATATATATATGCATGCATGCCTTCTTTACTTTTTATATGTGCATATATACAGTATATGTATATATATACGTATATACATAATATATGTATGTGTGTGTGTGTACGCGGTAGGTGTATTAATGGATTATTCAACAACAGCAATGCATAAACATATATTATGGTAAGGTTAAAAAAAATAAGAGTAAAAATACGCCAAGATTGCTTAATCAAGGGGCGGAGGTGAATTATCTCAGTATTTATTAAATTGCGACGGCTGACGAGAAGGCCATTAAGGTATTACAGCTTAAGCCTAACGTTTCCTTACGTGAGGAGTCTGACGTATCGGGCAAAAGTATTAAAAAAAAAAAAAAAAAAACACACAAAAAAAAGTAAAATGCCAAATCACTCTCTCCATTAACCGATAAGCTCTCCGTAGGTGGATAGTACCGTCAGTGGACCACACGGTGCACTGTAGGCATTATTAAAGGTTCTTTGCAGCGTCCCTTCGTCCCCTAGCTGCAACCCGTTTCATTCCTTTTACTGTACTTCCATTCATATTACCTTTCTTCCATCTTGCGATCCACCCTCTCCTAACAATTACTTCAAAGTGCAGCTGCGAGGTTTTCCTCCTGTTACACCTTTCAAACCTGCCTTCTCTCAATTCCCTTTCCGGCGCTGAATGACCTCATGCGTCCCAGTGCTTGTCCTTTGGCTTAAACTCTCTATTCCATTCCAACCGATAAGCTTTACTATGAGTGGTTCGATTGTCCAAGAATATTATGCAAAATAATTACAAAAACTCAAGACTAATACCAACAGCAACAATACTGTTATTCATTAAACGCTAATCTAAAAATAATGCTTGTGATGTTAGGTAGCAAACAAACAAACAAAAAATGAATTTCATTCGTTACATAGATATTCTCGCAAATCCTTTCGAATTTTTTTATACTTAAATATCAGCTGAGGTTACAGTAATCGGCATCGGCCCATCTTTCAGTAGAAGATGATTTGAATTCCTTCATAAATGCCAAGTGGGATTCGGACGACATTCCCACTAAAATTCAATGATGCATCAACCATTTTTCTTCATTAACAAATACAGATCAATCTTTAAGTCTTGTAAAACCAGCCTTAGTCAATCACAAATACGCTAATGAGAATGCAGTAACGAGTTCTCATTATAATAACATGAATCACAGCTTGGAATTAAACGTATCTCGTCACCTTTGCCCTTCTCCACATTTAATCATTATTAAGACGCAGTACATGTACAAAAATTACCATAAAAGACCGACGAATAAGACTAAAAATCAAATTAATTACATCGAACTTCTTTCGACAAAATGGCAGAATTTCCTTTTATCCCTCTAAAGTATGTAAATTTGATGAGCGGAACCGAAAGGGGGCAAGGGAGGGGGGCATGGAGGGACCACGTAGAAGGGAGAGGGATGGGAAGGGGAGAAGTGGAAGGTGAGGGAAGAGGGTGGTGGTGGGGGAAGGAAAGGGAAGAAGATATGTCTCCGCTTAATAATGTAAGAATGGGAACAAATATCCTCCTCTAGGGCAAGTAAACGGAGCCTTACATCGATCTTAGGGCTTTCCCTTGCACGGTTTCCCCTTCGTCTGTCCCCTCAGATCCATAGCTTTGCTCCCTCAGGGGGCGCAGAAAGGAAGTGTTCAGTATGAGTGTATATATATATATATATATATATATATATATATATATATATATATATATATATATATATATATATATAATATTATACCTATTCTTATATATATATATATAAATAAATTATATATATATATATATATATATATATATATATATATATATATATATATATATATATATATATATATATATATATATATATAAAGACCTCGATGGAAAACAAAGTACCGTAATCTCATAAGTTGATAAAATAAAAGCCTAAAAAGGAAAAAGGTAGGAACGCAAGGGATCCCAGCAGACGCTCTCCGATGAGAAACCATTAATTAAAAGGAGGCTTCACCGAGCAACCTAATAATGTAGGTTGTATTTTCGCGCGGGAGGGGAGGGGGAGAAAGGGGATAGAGAGGGTGGGAGTCGGGAAAGGGGGGGGGGGTTGGTCACTAACCCCGAAGACATAGGCAAGAGCAAACAAGGGAGGTTCGACAACAGAGAGAAATACATCTCCGGGAAATGGGGAATTTCATTAGCGATAATGTCTGGGAAATGTTAACTCCCCTTTGAGGGCGCTTCTGGAGCTGGTTCTTTCTTTGCGAGTTTCACCTTTGTTAAGACTAGTTATTACAAAGTTGCTTTGAGTTGATTTACGAAATTTAGGCTGTCAAGGCAAGCACTTGGGCACATTCGCCATTCAGTGCTTAAGACAGTGAGAAGAGGGAGCTGAAATAGTTGGACAGAAAGATAAAGAGACCAAGTAAATAAGAAATAACAGTTAGAGGTGCTGGACAGCAAGATTGTAGAAAGGAAGCGAGAACGGACGTAAAGTCAGTGTCTAGAAGGAGATGCAACTAGGGGCCTAAGGGAAGCTGCAAACACCCTTTGATGATCCTACAGTGCAATGACGGTACTAAGCCCCTTTGGGAGTGAATGGAAAGTAATGGGAATACAAGCTTCCCAGTAGTCATGTCATTTGCATAGTTTCTGATCTCATGGAAGGATATGATTTTCTCATCAATCAAAAGAATTACATTTCTGATATCGTGGAATATGAATCTTTAATATTCATGTGAACTCAAAATGTTTTTTGACGTGAACGCTACTCACTATAAATCAAATTATTTCTGTTATGGAGTTCTGATATCGCAATTATGCTCGCGTTTCTGGGCTATGGGAAATATAAGCTTATCATTTATGCAATCAATTACAGTATTTTTGATATTATGGAAACTATACTCCGAAACTATGTCACTTATGCATTTTATTACAATAAATGAAATATAAAATCATCGCTAACGAAACCAACTGCAATATTTCTGTTATCATGGAAAAAAATGTCTTTTAATTTTCATATCAGCTGCACACTTTAAAATATAGTTTTTCGATGAGCGAATAAGTGCTATGTAGGTTTCTTTTCCATCCTTATAGATTTTGTGCAAGTTATTTCTGTCACGAAATTTAATTCTCTGGCGCTCTTAATTTATATACCAGGATCGTGTGTAGTGAGCATAATTACAGCAAGAAGAAATGGAGGGGATTGTGGTTGAGAAAATTATGCGTTTTAAAATTGGGATCAAAGAGAATGATTTTCATGTTCGAAATCCCCGTAGGGGGGTTAGAATCGTCAGTGCACCTCATGCGGTGCACTGTAGGCATTACTTAAGGTTCTTTGCAGCGCGTCTTCGGCCCCCAGCTGCAACCCCTTTCGTTCCCTTTGCTGTACCTCCTTTCATATTCTTTCTTCCATCTCACATTTCATCCTCTCCTAACAGTTGATTCATAGTGCAGCTAAGAGGTTTTCCTCCTGTTACACCTTTCAAACCTTTTAGTGTCAATTTCCGTTTCAGCGCTGAGTGACCTCATGGGTCCCAGTGCTTGGCCTTTGGCCTAAATTCTATATTCAATTCAGGTTATGTTCGAAATAATCAGAGAAGGAATAACAAGAGGCACACGTTATATTTACTACTAAAATAAACGCAGCAAAGAAACCAGTTTGCATTTATCTTTAAATAAAAACAAACACATAAAGAAAACCTCAAGTGACTGAGAAAGCAATATATTCATCCGAACAACTTAAGTATGAAGACGACTGTTCTATTCATGTTTTATAAAAGACAAAATACGTAAATAAATGGATTACCCAGCCAGCACCCCCTCCCTCCTTCTTCCCAACACACACGCGCACACACACACACACACACACACACACACACACGCACACAAACACACACACGCTGATGGAAACAACGGGAATGACAAATAAAGTAAATGACCTCTTTTCTTATAAACAAAATAATGTCATATCCACATCTCTCTGAAAATTATATTTTTTCCTATCCCATTATCCGCCCACTATAGCTGTGCAGAAAGAAATGAGAAAAACATACGATATAAAAATAAGAATTTGCGCTAAATATGCGGCATTCCCTGGCAAGAGCTCTGACACTTCCTCTAGAGTCTAGAGACTCTAGACGGATCAGCCCACACGAGGCTGTGTGAGGGGAAGAGCTTCAAAGGATCGCCTGCGAAAAGAAAGAAACCGATTAAGCATCAAATATGAGCCGAAGCTCGACACGATATATATATATATATATATATATATATATATATATATATATATATATATATATATATATATATATATATATATATATATATAACATGTATATATGTATGTAGCATATGTAATTGCAATAAGTCCACACCGTTGTATCTTTCCTTTCAAGAATGACAGCCATATTTAAGTAGTTTTGCAGTGGCATCATACTTTTATGGGTAAGTACATCATTATATCCATTTTTTTTAATATTATGTTATATGCATAGGAGTCATTATCAGTGTAAATATATATATATTTTTTTGTTATATATATATATATATATATATATATATATATATATATATATATATATATATATATATATATATATGTGTGTGTGTGTGTGTGTGTGTGTATGTGTGTGTGTGTGTGTGTATTTATAAACCTTCTGGTTTTCAGCAACGCTTATGGGATATGTCTGGTAGCCTCACGCCCTCCCCATCTAGGTTGGCAAGCACTAGAGTCGACCAAATAATGAGGAACCCAATTCACTGCTGAGGTCAGCAGAGGCATACTGGGGTTTAACGAGAAATGCCTGCATTTTCTTGCTTACTTGGAAATCGAACCCATGACCTTTTGCATCTGAATCATGAACATCCATGCTCACCCGACTACACATTTTATTTTTGCATTAAGCAGTTTCCCGTAACAGGGGATGGCTTCAGAGAAAAAAAAATCTGCACATTCACGCTTTTACTGCTGTATGCAGTTCAACTCCTGAATTCAATTTGAGGTCGAGATATATTATTGCTCAAGTACTACAGGAGCCAAGGGGTGTTTTCATGCATGGGAATTACCTGGAGTTACTAACCTTAATTTGATAATGCATCGCTTGGGGCACCTCTTCAGTGAGGGTGTCCATTCTGAAACCCGGCAGCACTTTTGCCATTCATAGTTTTGAAGAAATTGATAAACCTGAAATCTGCCTCGACAATTAGGATAAACGGAAATTCAAATTAATATAGCTTCACAGGTGAGGGACATATTCTTACAAATCAGCATTCAAACTGAAGCTCGTTTTATCACCTGAAGGATGGATGGAGACAAAATGTCTCAAGTTTCAGGTCAATGTCACTAAAGGTCATCTATGAAGTAGTATTGAGACTACCCTAAAGTCGGGACCTTAAAATACACAATTACCCTCAAAATTCAGGAGGTAAATGATTTATTAATTTATTGGTGGATTCTAGTACAGTAGTAAGACTCGATGGGGATCAATTTATCTAAAGGATATGAGGCAGCTTCAAGAAGATGCATTGTTTAGTGCATGAAAATTTCAAGGCTGGGAAGTTCATAGTAAAGTGGACAGAAGGGAGATTCAACTCTAGGTGCCAACATGTGTCTCGAGCAGACAATAAATTGCTCAAAGGAGAGTGGCAGTGGCATCACCTGAACAAAAAAAAAAAAAAGAAACAATAATATATCGCAAGATGGCTGCTGTTAGTCTTCAACATCACATCAGTGGTGTCAGCATTCCAAACGCTAAACTTTTAGTCAATCATGAGTTCAGTCTCCCCCCCAACACAGAACTCTGAAGCTTTAGTTCAAGACGTGATACCATATATCAGACAAAACAAAATCAAGCTTTTCATGATATTCTTATCAAGGAAATAGTGTCAAGTGAAGTCCTTAATGAACTTCTCAACTTCAGTACCAAGAATAGGAAAATATATGAAACATTTCAGGAGGAAAGGTTTATTATGAAGGAAACTGTCTTTGACCCAGTCAGCAGGAACAGTTCAAAGACTTTTAAGTCAGTAAAATCAAATTCTAAAACCAAAATCACCAGCAAAACACTTTTTGTATTGACAACTGCCATAACACTAATTTTTCTGATGTTCCCGGAAATTTCGAACGATAGTGTGATACATACTTAATATACAGCACCTCCTTCCTCCATATTTCAAAGGGCATCCTCGGTAATCTCTGCACTGACAGATCTTGAGGTCTTTGCTGCTGTTCCGAAATCGCAGAGACAGTCATAAAATGAGCAACCTTTCGAAACTTGGAGGTATTATCTCGTGTGAGAACTGGATAGACCCATAGCCACGCCATCATGGTCTCATTTATATTTGTAAAATGCAATACAACGTTCATAATTTAGCATACCGTACGTGAACATCCATATTTTAACAGACATTGAATGTTTGCGGCAAGTTTACCACATTCCTCAACATTTCCTGTCTATTTGATTAGAAGGATTGTACAAGTTGTAATTGTATAAAATGTAAGTGATCTTATTCCCTTATCAAAAACAAACTCTTGCTGGAGACTTTTGGTGCTCTTTCTGGAGCCGGGGACTCATGCAGAGGTGTTGGCCTGAGAAATTCAATTATTTTCAAGTAAATTTTCATATTTTTGAAGTTCGTTTCCGATTCTTGTGTTTCGCTAATTTTTCGGCCGATCTCTGCTATATAGTAGAGTGTAATTCCATTGTGAATCGAGATTAGCCCTGGTGAACTGTCGGCCTGGGAATGATTGAATAGACATAGCAGTATTGAAACGGTTTTGTTTATCCTTTGTGAAGACTGAAAAAGCGCCGAAGATGTTTGAAGTCTTTCTTGCAAGTGGATTTACATACGTGTGTGTGTGTGTGTGTGTGTGCGCGCTGCCAGGAAGGCAGCTGTTGTGGGAACACACTTCTGACCAATCAGCTTACTATTCGCCCAAGAGTGCTTTTGAAGAAGCATGGTCGGAAGCATTGGACGACCAGATGTTGGCCAAAAGTGTTTCCCTAGGGGGGCAAATGTTGTGGGAAACAACCCCCCCCCTTCGTGTAAAATACTTCTGACCAAACGGCTTCTGAAGAAGCATGATGGGAAGCCCCTGGGTGACCAGCTGTTGTCCAAGTGTTTCCCCAGGGGAAGCAATTGTTGTCGGAACAGGTCCTCCCCTGGGAAGTAATTCTAGCCAAACAGCTGACCATTAGCCTTGAGTGCTTCTGAAGAAGTATGGTGGGAAGCCCTTGGCAACCAGCCATTGGCCAAAAGTTTTTTCCCCAGGGATGTAAATGTTGTCGGGACACTTGCCACTCTGGGGAAACACTTCTGGCCAAACACCTGACTATTTGTCTAAGAGTGCTTCTGAAGAAGCATGGTGGGGAATCCATTGGGTGGCCAGCTGCTGGCCAAAAGTGTTTCCCTTGGGGAACAAATGTTGTGGGGACACTTTCTCCACCTCTTCCCCAAGGAGGGGACCATGCCTGGCAGCTCTTGGGCTGTTGGCCAAAAGTGTTTCCCAAGGGGGCAAATGTTGTGAGGGCAGTTGCCCGTCAGGGGAAACATTTCTGGCGTAACAGCTGGCTATTTGCCCAAAAGTGCTCCTGAAGAAGCTAGGTGGGCAGCCTTTGGGAGGCCAGCTCTTGGCCAAAAATGTTTCCCCGAGTACTCCAGGAGCCAGAATGGTGACAGTACAAGCATAGAAAAGCACTGTAAAGACAGAAATTTATAATTTCTGTGAAAATTTTTAGGATCATCAGTTTCTTCAAAACTATGAATATCAAAATACTGCTGGGTTTCAGAATGTCCACCGTAGCTGAAGTGTTGCCTCAATTGATGCATTATCAGATTCAAGTTAGTAACGTAAGGGATCTCTCATGTATCTTTGTATATTTTGTATTATGTCACGTTGTGGACAAATTTGTACTAATTATTGTATACTTTTGTCAATAAAATAACTAACTAACTATCCAAACACCCCAAGACGAAGGGAAGATGAACACCTGGTAAAGGGTAGTGGACCACTGGCTTTGAGGTAATGGCCTAAAGATGGCAGACGAGTCCTCAGATTTTTCTCTTCGGTGCGGTGGGTGGAAAATAGAATTACAGTATTCTCTCTGCTCTGAGTGGTGGAAGGGGCATCAAATGGTCACGGCTTTGGTTTGTAGTTCCATACTCTGTACTGATATTATATTGCAAAAATACAGAGAACATATAGGCTATATATATATATATATATATATATATATATATATATATATATATATATATATATATAGAGAGAGAGAGAGAGAGAGAGAGAGAGAGAGAGAGAGAGAGAGAGATGTGTATGTGTGTGTATATATATACATATATACACGTATATATACATACATCTATATATATGTGTGTGTCTGTGCGTGCGTGCGTGTGTGTGTGTGTACTTATGTGTTTATATAAAATCAGCGATGAACGATTTTCATATGAATGAGGAACAACGTCACGAAGCCTTCTTAAGTATTTATATACGGTACATAATTGATATCAGTTGTGTTACCATTATCTATATGGACCGTTGATATATGTATGTTTGTGTATGTATGTATGTGCTGATGCATATGGTTGGTTGGGTAGTTGTGGCTTAATGGATATTACGGATATACCGATGTAAACATGTAAATAAATGTCAATTTGTGACGTTGATGCTCAGTCGTTTGAAAACTTTCACAAATAATGATGCATAAATATTTACAAGGCAAGTGGTAAGGGATACTAAGCTGAGTGGTGTCCATCACAAGATATATGTAATAGAGACAAATTGTTTGTAAGGTTATTGACCGTGTAACTGGAATCAGTTGTGTGCATAAATAGTCAAATAATTACCATAAGGGACTGGAAGAAAATTGTTGGTCTTAAGTAGTACAGGTCTCTTTTGTCACTAATGATGTGCCGTTGTGTTATTAGCTCTTATAATATTCTCAAAACTCCTAGACTTCCTGGTTCAATACTTGCCTTAGGTGACTTCCTAGTTCAATACCTTAGGTTCCCCATCTCAGTAACCTCGGCGTAGAAAAATGTATAAGGATACAGAAAAAAGATTAGAAAGAATCTCTCCAGATAATTAACGTCACGAAAGTCTACACTTGCATTAGTAATGATGGGGTATGTCAACATGTACAAGATATTGTAAGTGAAAAAATCATGTCACTAGAAATGTTACCGTTTTATGGTATTAGACGGTTTGTCTTATTTTGTCCAGAGTAAACGTCTTGAAGAAAAGATTGTCGGTCATTATCGAAGTAACGGGTCTCTGTGACGGGTTCATAATATTTTAAGCTTCCCTGATAAGAGAGAATTATGAAATGAGGTCATACATGGCTAATAGTGTTTGTTATTACATTCAGTCTTGGTGTTTAACAGTTAACCCCCCAAAAACAGAGTTTCAGAGTAGGGCCTTATAGTATGACTTACTTAAAAATATTTTTATTTTTAATGCGCCACTATTCGATTTATGCACTTACTGTTGGTATCTTTAGCTGCTCACTCCAGATTCCTGTAGAAAGTTGCGAGTTACCTTTATCAGGACAGTACTATTTCTCTCCGTAGGGGGATAATGCAATCAGTGCACCTCACGCAGTGCACTGTAGGCATTACTTAAAGTTCCCCACAGCGTCTCTTCGGTTTCTTTTACTGTACCTCCGTTCATGTAATCGTTCTTCTATCTTACTTTCCACCCTCTGTTATCAGTTGCTTCGTAGTACAACTGCGAGGTTTTCCTCCTGTTACACCTTTAAACCCTTCTTTAATCTCGATCTCCCTTTCTGTGCTGAAAAACCTCATAGGTCCCAACGCTAGGCCTACGTCCTAAATTCTGTATTCCACTACAATTCCAATACCTGGTTCTATCCAGCAGATACTAGGTATTTCTTCACATTTTTATGCCAGCACTCTCAAATTATAATTCTCACCAACCTATAATCCCCCATTCTCTTCACTTGATCAAACCATATCAAAATACCTTGCTAACCTTATTACTACTTGAGCAAAACTATACACATCTCAGCCTTTTACCTTTGCAAACCATTTTACGTTTACCTTTAAACATTCTAAATGTATCGTTTATTACCAATAAATTCCATAAAAGTTTTGATTTCCCTCTAGCTATATTCACATTTAATGATCTCAATTAATATCCTTTGTTGAATGACAACTCCCCCCAAAAATAATGACGATAATAAAGAAGAAAGAGAAAAAGAAAAGAAAGTTTCCTATTACGAGATTTGACAGAAGAAGAAACAAAATCCGACCATTCCCCGTCTGAAATGCCACGAGAAGATAACGCAGAAAGAGAGAATCAAATACATTTTTGGTTGCTGGAAAATATCTTTTGTTGTGTCGAAAATCAAATTAACTCCACAAATATAACTCTGCAATACCAATGCAACATTGTAAGCAATTATGTGGTCACTTCATTAATGACCAGATTTATGATTGTTGATCTCCTTAGCTGCGCAAATAAATCTGTAAAGAGCGAAGCAACAGATCTTAATTAACTAATTCATTTGATACTAACTCGATTTATTGTTGTAGACCTTAAGTAAATTGACACTATCCATTTACTTGTTCGTAAATCCTTAGTTCATTAACAGCAAACCTTTCTAGCTACTTATACAGTCTCAGGTGTGGGTAATTAAAACAAGTAAAAAATGCGCCCAAGTTTCTTCGGCGCAATCGAGTTTTCTGTACAGCGTATAATCAGGGCCACCGAAAATAGATCTATCTTTCGGTGGTCTCGGTATAATGCTGGATGAGCCGCGGCCCATGAAACTTTAACCACGGACTGGTGGTGGCCTATCCTATATCGTTGCCAGAAGAACGATTATGGCTAACTTTAACCTTAAGTTAAATAAAAACTACTGAGGCTAGGGGGCTGCAATTTGATATGATTGATGATTGGAGGGTGAATGATCAGCATACCAGTTTGCAGCCCTCTAGCCTCAGTAGTTTGTATGAGCTGAGGGCGAACAGAAAAAAGTACAGAAAGAAAAAAAGTGCGGACAGAATAAACTGCGGACGGACAGGCAAAGCCGGCACAATAGTTTTCTTTTACAGAAAACCAAAACTATATCTATTTCATTGCTATTCTCAACATAATCATCCTGTGGAATATATCTTTTTATCTTACATCTAATTTCGGCTCACAAACCCACGCTCTCATAATCAACTAATAAAAGAATAGGATTTGGATAACCTTTGATTGAAGTTGCCGTTTCTCTGCTTCGTAATGATAATTTGGAAAGAGAACAAGAGTAATTGATGTAGAATTAATTGCAGTATAATTAGCGCATGATTCAGCGTCTCACTTCTCGTGTGGGTGATCGATTAACTGGTAGGTCAGAGAGAAGCTAATGAGAAAATTATAAGAACTTATTAAGGAAGAAATATTTTACTTAATGATGTGATGCTATGTTCTTTGCGTCCAAATTACCGGCGTTTTATTAAGATTACAGTCATGGAAATCAGTATCTTTGCCGACATTATTATTACTGATATTGTTTTTGCTTTCTTCTTCTTCTTCTTCTTCTTCTTCTTCTTCTTCTTCTTCTTCTTCTTCTTCTTCTTATTATTATTATTATTATTATTATTATTATTATTAATAACAAAGCAAAAAACCTTATTATGATCGTCTTTCTAACTGTTGTTACTATTATTATTATTAAGATTATTATTATTATTATTATTATTATTATTATTATTATTATTAACAAAGCAAAAAACGTTATTTTGATTGTCTTTCTAACTGTTGTTGTTGTTGTTATTATTATTATTATTATTATTATTATTATTATTGTTATTATTATTAACAAAGCAAAAAACGTTATTTTGATCGTCTTTCTGTTATTATTATTATTATTATTATTAAAATGCGAAGAAAAATGAAAACTAATAATCCTTTATTAACCACTGTACCCTTTCACTCATATATATTTACGCTCAAACATCAGACATAGAAATGACGCCGAATAACTTGACGGAACCGTCGTGTAAGACATTCACCAATAAGGACGAGGACCCGGAGATGATTTATATGACTTGGAGATGAAGTCATTACTATATGACAAGTCGGGATGTTCTCTCTTGCTCGCGCACATATTAAGCTGCCATCGCCAGGCGTCTGGGAGACGCTCGGGGAACCTCTTTTGGTATAAAGCGGGGGAAGAGAGAGAGAGAGAGAGAGAGAGAGAGAGAGAGAGAGAGAGAGAAAGAGGAGGGGGTGGGGGGAATTGCGAGAGAGAGAGAGAGAGAAGGTTAAGGATTGATAATGTGGTGGGGGTGGGGGGAATGGCTTGTACAGCCATTTTGAGAAATGAGAGAAGTTAGGGGAGCAGTTTTGTTATACAGCTATTCAGAGAGAGAGAGAGAGAGCGATAGAGAGAGATAGTTAGTGTATGCTCTCATTTAAAGAGAGATAGACAGAGAAATGGAGAGAGAACTTTAAACAAGTTTTTAGTGGTGGAGAGAGAGAGAGAGAGAGAGAGAGAGAGAGAGAGAGAGAGAGAGAAGTAAGGTTGTGTACAACCATTTAAAGAACACCCAAAGCACTATCTTGTTCGAGGAGCAGAAATGGTACGGGGAATTTTAGCATGCTTAGACATAATCAAATAGATATATTCGTAAATCTTCCAAGTTAAATCTGTTTCCTGAAAGGCAGAAAATAGAGTGAAACTGACAGATCGACTCGGAGAATTCAAGAGGAACACAAGAGGAAATAAGACACTATTCTAAGAGTACTCGAGGAAAGAGAAACGTGAAAAATATACCGCACGATTAAGAGGGAATTAAGTCAGAAGAAAAATGGGACAAGATCACATAATATCAAAGCTGTAAAGAGGCTAATAAAGAATTTCAGTATGATTAAGAACACGGAAACAAGAAGAAAATAGAAGCAAGAAGAGTACACAGAGAAGAACATCGCCAGACACGACGAGCAAAATGATAAAAAGAAAAAAAAAAAGATGGGAACCCTTGGCCAATGGGTGGACACGATTTCATGCCGATGATGAAAGAGGAATAGAGAGTAAGGCATACAAAGAGAATGTTGTAGTCTCCGTGGTAAAGGATCTCGTAGGAAATACATAAGGAGTGAATCTAGGAAGGAATGGCGGAGGTCGGCGAGAAAAACAAGCCACATCCAAAAGATTCCCTGATAAAAGCAACGGCTCTTTTCATGCCATTATTTTCCCCTTGATGCTTTGGGCGGGTGTATTTTCACTTCCATGAGGGTCGCCTGTTTTTCGGAGGAATTTATTCCGTGGGTTTCGTGTGTAGGAGGTTTATTTGCTGATGGGGAAAATTGTAGGATACAGGGCGATGACGTTATAATGATAGTCAGCGTTTTCTCAGTTTCCGGAATGATATCACTTCCAGTCAGATTACAGTTATTCTGGTTTGTTTTCATTTTAGTGGGATTTAGATATTTTTTTTACTTATACTCATCTATAATCAAGTAACGATAAACCAAACAGTTACAAATTGGTTTTCATTTTAGTACGATTTGAACGTATTTTAGTTACTAATATCTAAGAAACTGTCAGAGTAAACCAAAACATTAAGAATTATTTTAAGAGATGCAATGAAATAAAAGTGAAAAATGAGAGTTAAACTAAAGACACGAGGCTTTTCTCCTTCCTCCATTTCCAGACGCCTTGGAAAAACACCAGTCCCTCTTCCACTAAAGAAATAAAACCGTGAAGGAATCCCAAAGGAGGAGAGGAAAAGAAGCTGGTAAACAGGGAGAAAAATCTCCTTCAACTATAAAATACTGAGAGGGAAAAATCTGCCATCCATACTTTAGATGCAAATTCGGGTAGTGTGTTCAGAGTTGGATGAATTTGCATGTGGTAATCATTTGCCAAACTCCGCCTAAAACCTTCTTCCCTCCCTCCCTCCCTCCTTGTTTCCCCCATTTTTTTAGTCCCACCCTTGTACAAAAAAAAAAAAATGTTACAAAAGAAAGTAAGAAAAAAATATTGCCATTGACTATTTTTGTCATCCGGCTTTTACCTGACAGCTAACAGGCTACCACATGGCACCAATAGTACAGCTTCCAACAGCTGGTAAAAGCCAAGAGTCCCAACAGCTTTTCCCTCAAGGCTCTTCCGCCTTCCTTGCCTACTAACCTCTCTCTCTCTCTCTCTCTCTCTCTCTCTCTCTCTCTCTCTCTCTCTCTCTCTCTCTCTCTCTCGTGCACGCAAGGTATCTTTTCACAACTTAATCTTTATTGACAGTGTCGATAGCATGCTACCTTTGAATGTCAATCTCTCTCTCTCTCTCTCTCTCTCTCTCTCTCTCTCTCTCTCTCTCTCTCTCTCTCTCTCTCTCTCACTCCGTTTCCTTCGTGTGTATATATATATATATATATATATATATATATATATATATATGTGTGTGTGTGTGTGTGTGTGTGTGTGTATGCACGTTTGTGATATATACATTATATATTATATATATATATATATATATATATATATATATATATATATATATATATATATATATATATATGTGTGTGTGTGTGTGTATGTATATAAAAACAATTCTTTTCGTCACCATACACGTTTCTATCCTTGATCTCTTGTCTCTTTCAAACTGTTCCTTGAGTTCGTAACATGATCATGCCCAACGCACAATTCATTTTCATATCTGGTGATTTACCTTCAAAGCAGTAAGTGGTATCCATTCGTTAATTACAGCAGTTTGTTTGATATTTTTCTTATAATATTATATGGTTTGTGCGACGGCAGTAATATCTGCAACATTAGATGACAAAATTATATGTAACACACTGTGCGTCCATTTTTGTAACACATTATTTCACCAAATTCTCGCTGACCGGTTTTGCGTTTGGCGATTTTCTTTGATCTGTTCGTGTCAAGTTAGTTTCGTGGTGTGGTATTGGCTTTCGTTGTAAGCTGAAAAAGTTTAAAATTATGTATGAAAACTATGTCAATTCATTTGACACTAAAATTGCAGTACATTGCTTTTGAAATTATATATACTTATTCTATGATGGCTTTTGCACAGTAGAACATACGGAAAAAGCTGTAGTTATATTTATTTTAAATTGACAACTCCTATAGTCATATTTTTCTAAGATTTATCTGTGTGCAGTTACTTTTCATGCTGTGATGCAGAATTTGGCTTCGTTTTGAAAACGTAATAGTTGTACTTCATTCTAATTTGTTAAAAATCAAAATAGCAAAAATAACAGATACAAACCATAACTTGAAGTTAGTCTAAAGCAAAATCATCTATATATATTTCACTATAAAGAAATTTTTAAGTAACACAGATTGAGAAATATTTTTATACTATATAAATCTATGACAAATTGCTTGCCTAAGTGGTATTTAATTTTAGCCATCGTGGAATGAAGGTCATTGCTCCCATTGTTGAGTGTATGGCTACACTGGCTTTGAAAGGATATATATATATATATATATATATATATATATATATATATATATATATATATATATATATATATATATATATATATATATATATAGTATATATATGTATATATAGTGTAAAGCTAAATCGGTGGAATTCCTCCTTGAGGATTCATCAAGGCCCCGTTTTAATTCAAGGAGGACCCCCTCCAATAAATATTTTGATCTTGCTTTGGGAAGAAGTTACGAGGTTGACCCCATTAACGTTCGCGCCCTTACTCCTTTCCATTTTACCTCCCGTGTTATTTTCCCTCAGATCCTCGCTGCTACTTCCCGCTGGTTCTTACATTCTTTTAAAGGGTGGTTTATTATCCTCTCCATTTCGTTGCTCTGTGTTTTCCCACCCCGCGTCGTATTTCTCCCCAGTTGTTTTTATTTTTCCCAACAGAAGGTGCGAGCGAATTCCTTTTGGCTCTCTCGGGGGGTCTGAAAACTTCTCTTTATTCTTTCTCGTTGCTGATTTTAACTTGTGTGAGGAGGACGGGTATTTGTTTCAGGAATGATTCTCGTTTTATTCTCGTGGTGTGTGTTGCGATTGCGTCATTCATTTATCCTCAGATTGCGAGGAAAATTGGAGTTTATTGTTTCGGTGTGTGCGTCCTTCTCATCTTTTTTCAGAGCTCCAAAGTTAGTTTTTGCTTTTTTATTCTTGAACATGCTCTTTTTCTTTTGTCTCTTTGTTTGCCGGAAGGTTAAGCCTCGTGTGTTTTCTGAAATATTTCCATTCTTTCTTTTGCTTGTAACGTCATTCATTCCATCTTGTCCTTTCACTCCTCGGTTTTGGCTTTCATGCCGCGCTTGTCATTGTGGTATTTTTTGTCTATTTATTCACTATTCGCTTCATTTTGAGGTAAAAATAAATACTTATTTTAAGCTTATATCAGCTTTGTTTTTTTTATTTGTAACTTCATGCAAACCCTATTTGTAACTTCATGGAAACCTCTTGGAAATGTGATATTTTCAGTAAGTTTATGTGTCGTTCACTACGTCCTAAATTTACTTTTTGGCTGGTACCTTTGGGCGTGTGTTGTTCCAGTCGTGTGTTTCTTGTAGAATATATTTTCTAATCTTCGTATTTTTGTTTTTTTTTAGACTTGCCGTTTGTTTTACTCTGCGGATTACATAACAGTTGGTTCTTGTTTTGCCCCCTGTAATTTTTTCTGTTTTTACTTTTTTTTTTTCTCCACTATTTTATTACTAAACTGTGATTTTATTCTGTCGTTTCTGACAACTCGTTCATATTTTCTGCCCTTCCTCCTGCTCTTACAACTGCTGAAAGAGCAACCACTAATACTACTAGAAACAGTATACTTTATTCAGCTTATGGTCGAATTCAAACATGGAGTGTAGATACCCGGTACAATAGAGGTTGTACAAAGCACATTAAAAAGATATAAACGTAATAACAGCTCCAATAATGATAATAATAATATTGATGAATTTCAACTTAGTCTCCCAACGTGGTATTTGGCCCTTGGTATTCACTTTACTTTCCTATTTACTTCACTATTTTTTTCTCATTTATCCCTTCTGACCATATACAGTAATAAACGTAAATAATACCGTAACAGGATGCCAACGATAGCAATAGCTAAACTTACGATAACATTATTTCCTTAGAATATCTACCGTTTCGATACAATCTTCCAACTTTGATATTCTTTTATACTTTATTTTTTCTTCACCATTTTTTCTCGTTTACCTCTGTCCCTTCCCTCCGCCTCTCCCCAACTCCTAACTCTCTATAACGACAGCCTCTCGGTAACTGCCAACCAATAAAGAAAATATAAAAAAAAAGAGAGGAAGAGAGAAAGAGAGAGAGAGAGGGAAAAAAGAGACTGAAAAAAAGGGGAAAAAAATGTCACACGCCAGCCGACGGTTGTTCAAAACGGTTATCGAAATTTTGGCCTTTTGAGGACAGCTTTCCTCAGAAGCTGCTGCTGATTTATATATATATATATTTTTGTGAGTTGCTGCTTTTTTTTTTTTTTGTTGTTTGTGTTTGTGTTTTTGAGTTTTAGAAATTTTGTTTTTGTGATTCGTTTGTTGAGTTGGGTTTGAATTTCAGATTTTTTTTTTTTTGTGGTTTGTCGATATGTTTCGTTTGTGTCGAAGATTTTTAGTTTCGAATTGTTATTACGTTTCGTTTGGATTTTCGAAATTCCTTGTTTTTCCCGTGAGTTTTTATATATATATTTTTTTGTCCTCATTCTTGTGAGTTTTAGAATTATTTTTGTTATGTTTAGTGTGAGTTTTAGATTTTTTTTATGTTTCGTGTAAGTTTTAGACATTTCTCTCTTGTGAATCGTCGTTATGTTTCGTTTGTGTTATAGATTTTTTTGGGGAGTTGTTGTTGTTCTGTTTTGTTCGCGTTTTCGAAATTCCTTCCTTTTTTGAATCGTTATTGTTTCGTGTGAGTTATAGAAATTTCTTTTTTTATGAATTCTTGTTGCGTTTCGTTTCAGTTTTAGATTTTGTGTGTGTGTGAATTGTCGTTATGTTCCGTTTGGATTTTCGAAATATCTGTCGTACCGGCAAACCGGTTAAAAACAAGAATTCCTCTTTTTGCAGCAAATTTTCAAGAAAGCATCAGGATAAGCCTTTTTTCTTTTTATTTTGAGATGCCGTTTGTAAGAGAAAACGTGACTTATAACGATTTTATTTTATTTTATATTATGCCTCTTCTGCCAGGAAATTTAGGAGGATAAAAAAATACGTCGGATCGCATTTTTTTTTTTTTTACGATTTTTATCTGTTATGAGATTAATATTCTTCACAGAAATTACGGTGAGCCTAATGAGAAACTTTTTTCATTTACGCATTTTGCAAATTTGTTTCTGAACTTATTGAAAATACTGTAACAGAATTAATGGTAAATGTGAATTTTATTTTCTTCTTCTTCTTCTTCTTCTTCTTCTTCTTCTTCTTCTTCTTCTTCTTCTTCTTCTTCTTCTTCGAGAGAGAGAGAGAGAGAGAGAGAGAGAAATTTATACAAAAAGAAGTTCGATTTTCATTCCAGAAATATTTCTACCGCGGCCATCTCGATCTCTTGATCCTCCCGATAGCATCTTGGGGCTCTTAACCTGACTCCTGTAGAGGTGAGATTCCCATTCTTTCGCGATGACTGTCGACCTTACGGCTCTTCATGCCAGATATCCTTCGTCTTTACCTCGTTAAGCTATCGCACGTGAATTTATTATATTCTTTGTGACTCATTTATGTTATCGTTATCTTTTCTGTCTGGTTACCTTGTTTGCCGAATGCAAAGTATAATTATTGAAGCGCTTCCTCCTGCTCTAAATCGAGGCTTTATGTGTTCCGTTTGATCGTAATGTGTTTGGGATTGTTTTTATTTCATTTATTTCGTTTTTATTGTGTTCTCCCTCTGATCCGACCTTAATTAAAACAGACTTCTTAGTGTTATTGTAAGTTTATCAACGTATTTTATTTGTTCTGGTTGAATATCTTATAATCCCAAATGCCAATTTCAGCTTCAGTTGTTATGTGCGTATCGTTTTCATCTGACTCCATTTTTATTTAAAATGAGACAACTCTGATCCGAAGTTGCACGAAGATTGACCAGGTTTCAAATTATTTATATATTTTTTTTCTCTATAGCAACATTAGTTCCATTTATATTCTTTTCTATGAAATTAATTTGCTGCATCTACCGTTTCATAGGCTGAAATCTAATCTGCAGATAATTTCATTGACTTGTTGAGTTGACTCTAGGTATCATTAATAAAACTGCCACTTCATTTGTAATTTTTTTTTAGCCTTTGTTTCTTTTGTTTGGTCTATAATTTCTTAGACTTTGTCACCATTTTTCTTTGTTTTTCTTCTATTTTCAATTCGGCGATGCAGCTCTCTCTCTCTCTCTCTCTCTCTCTCTCTCTCTCTCTCCTCTTTGTGCGACTGGCAGTTACGGAGAGGTTTTAGGAGGCGGGGGGATGGTCGGAAGGGATAAATGAGAAAAAAATAGTGAAGTAAATAGGAAAGTAAAGTGAATACCAAGGGCCAAATACCACGTTGGGAGACTGCATCGAAATCGAGGCTATTTTGGAAAAAAAAAAAAAGATAAATTATTTATAGAGCACTCGCTACTGTTAATGATTCGTTTACATATACTGTTTGTTTATTTGTTCTGTCTATCATGTCACATTATTTTTGTACTTATGCTTGGTCTTTTTATTTTTAATATGTTGGCCCCGTCTGACACTATCCCAAAGAGTGGCGTCATTCGAATGGTTATAAAAATAATCTTGGTCTTTGTTTGTAAACGTGTGTTCGTTTTAGTTAAGAAATCCGAACGAAGTTCACAGCCGTCGTTGATACAGTAAAATCATTTGTATTTTTCGTTTGTTTTCATTTTGTGAAGACACCGAGATGAGCATGATGGGTGACCGTACAGAGCTCGGTCAGTCATGATTATTTCCCCTTTTTACAAATGGCACGAAATAGCTTTCATGAATATTAGTCCTGTAATTAAACCGATTTTAATAATGGAATATTATGGACAATAATACCTTAAATTTGATGGAAAATATCAAAAGGAGCATTGTTGTCAGTATCAAAACTAAATTGAGGTTATGAACGTAATAACTATCATGGTAGTAGTAGTAATGATGAGGGTAGTGGGGATGGCGATGATAAATAAATAATGACATTATACTATGAGAAAGTTACGTCAGACAAACAACAGCATTGTTGATGGAAACAAAAATAATGAATGTGTGGTGTCATTAACATCTGTAATGACCTCAGTGGTTAATTAGCAACGGAAGGTTAAAAAATGAGACGACAGGAAATGGCGTTGTCGTCACATATAGGCGTAATATTAGCAATGACTGTGACAGGTTTCATAACGACGATGAAAAACAACATTATTGTTGGCGTTGGATAAACTCCCTTGGATGAGGTACTCTTTACCGGCTAATTATATAAATACATAGCCACCTACATACATTCACTCATGCATACATACATACATACATACATACATATATATATATATATATATATATATATATATATATATATATATATATATATATATATATATATATATATATATATATATATATGCGTTTATTACACACACACAATACTCAGAATACTCCTTTTTCCTTTTTCAGAAAAGGTGGCGGCAGAAGGGTAGGGCCTTCCGGTTCTCAGCAAGTATTTGTGGACGATTTCCTAGTTCAATGCCCTTTTCGTGACCTAAACTGACGCTGGTACCCAATTACAGCCGGTTCGAATCATGGGCGACAAGCCGGGAATCGAACCAAGGGCCTTTGGGAATAAGACCCAAAGTACTTTGCCACTGAGCTATTCCCCCTCTGTGTTTTTATATACACACATATCTATATATATATGTATATAAATTATATACATACATATATATATATATATATATATATATATATATATATATATATATATATATATATATATATATATATATATATATATATATATATATATATATATATATATATATATATAGGCAATGCAGTGCCACGCAGAGAGAAACCACTCAGTAGTTTCTCCTTCCTTCGTGGCATTGCCTTAATTTATATATTCATCACGTTCCATATTTTCGTGATTCAGTTATACATGCATGTATATATGTATATATACTGTAGTGGTATATAGCTAAATTAATGCAGCGTATAGATAGGAAGTATATAAAGACAATCGTAAGGTATAACTGCAGAGTGAGGGAATAATGATGACAATAATAATCACTGTAGTAGTAAAAGAAGAATAATAACAAGCAAGTGACAAGAGAAGTGCTCTCGGGCAAAACTTCCTCTTAATTGATAAAAGAGCAAATGTAGCTGTCAGTATTATTTGAGTGTCATTTCTCGGTTTTTTAAGTTTGGCTCGAAATTGTTCTTGTGTTAACTTCTGCAGTTCAAACTCTATTAGGAGTTGTTTGCTATGTTACTGTTCGATTTCTTTTCGTCACTTTGGCTGCGTGTGCAAGAGCTGCAGCTGAGCTAAAGAGAGAGAGAGAGAGAGAGAGAGAGAGATGGGGGTGGGGGCATTGGTGTTGGGTAAGGGGGGGATGAAGAAGAGAGCTCGAGTATTTGCTTAACTATAAAGGTGAGTTTTCATTGGCCTTCCACACGATGGGTAATATTTTTTTTTTATATGGAAGGGGAATGTTAGTAGTATAAGCCGAGTTTTTGTTCATCCAAGTAAATAAGATTAATGATGTTAACGGGATTGTCCTATTAATGGCGACCCCTTAAGCTGGAAAATGAGGAAATCGAAGAAGTCCGCAAATAGTTTTGTTTTTATGATTTTTTGTGTTGGGAAAAAATGTCTTTCTGAGTGACTGAAGCTTGCTCAAAATTTTGTTTTTGCAGTTCATCTTTATTTTTAGTTTTCTGTGAAAGAAAACTATTGTGCAGGCTTTGTGTGTCCGTCCACCCTCAGATCTTAAAAACTACTGAGGCTAAAGACTTCAAATTGGTATGTTGATTATCCACCCTCCAATCATCAAACATAACAAATTGGTGCCTTCTAGCTTCGGTAGTTTTTATTTTATTTAAGGTTAAAGTTAGCCATAATTGTACTAATGGCAGCGCTAAAGGTACCAACAACATAGGCCGCCACCGGACCGTGGCTGAGTTTTATGGGCCGCGGCTAAGAGTTTTATGGGCCGTTGCTGATGCCAGAAAACCGGACAGAAAACTCGATTGCGCCGAAGAAACTTCGGCACATTTTTTACTTGTTAGAATTGAGCTGAAGTGTATCTTAAATAATATTGAGCATAACGACAGGAAGTTATGCAATGTATGGTTTGGTCACCACTTGGGTAGGGGAACCGAAGACTGTCGGGGAGAGCATAAGGCCTCTGTTGATTAGACAGCGTGTGAATCTATGCTGATGTGGGCACCCGAGGAGTTGGAAGACTCAGATCTACTTGAATGAGGACTATCAGTCGGAAAGCTGGAGATGAGTGGAGATTTGTGGAAGTGAAGGCGCAAGGGAGACGGGTGGCCATGTTTCACAGGGGCCCTCTACCTCCTATTTATCCAACTTCTTACTTAAAGGGAAGCTTTGTTATGAAAATAAGATGGGAAAACGAAGATGTTTGGAGGAGGAACACGTGACTTCTATATAATGCTCTGGAGTTTAAATATCTTTTTTTTTTATATACGGATGTGAAGATAATAAATCATAGTGCCGCGTGCTCGGCATCATTAGTGGTAGGCCAGCGTTGAAGAGAATGTGTCACGAAGAAATAGTGTTGTTAATTCATTAAAAGTAAATGATCACGAGCCAACGATTTTTTCCCTTGAACGAGAGATAAAATATCGTGCTTTACGTTAGCTTGACTAATGCAATTTGCTTCGTGATAGGTGCTCGTAACTTCATGATTCCACTGTCTTTATCTGCTTTAAAAGACTGATTTATATATATATATATATATATATATATATATATATATATATATATATATATATATATATATATATATATATATATATATATATATATACAGTATATATATATAGAATTTTATATTAAACTTTGTTTGTTTGTTTCATAAAATTCTCCGGATAAAACTTACAGTCTTAATTGGGGAGTGCTGTGTATGATTAAAGGAACCAGTAGCCAAGAAATGTAGCTGACTGATAGTTTAAAACAACCTGTTAACTAGATTCTGACACCAGGAATAAAATTTGATAATATCTACAAAAGATTGTGACACTCCGAATGCAAACGGGAGGATACAACTTGCTGGTATCTTTTCAATGATAAATTTTTGTACTGCGAATGTCTCGACGACCGCGACGAAGACCAACACACTGAATAGTAAACGAGGAAATGAAACTGGTGGATAGAGTTCCGAAAAGAAAAGAAAGAAAATTAGGACACTAGAATGACCTTGAAAAAATATATAACGTCCTTAAAATTAAAAGACAGTTGTAGACCAAATCATAAACGAAGGACTGAAACTAATTATACAACTTTGAAAAAAAAATCAGATACATAAGTTTTCTAACTGAAAATCAAATCACAAAGTTTTGATACTGCGGTCCTGATGACGTCATCAAAGACAAGACAGAAAAGAACTCAAACAGGAAGGCTCCTTTGGTGATGCAAACAGCGACTTGGCACAAACATCGCATTTCTTATCGATCCGTCATGGCCGGATGCTGAGAAGGTGGGAATAGTAACCATTACGGAAATGAAAAGGTTTGGATGTAGAGACATTGATGCCTCAGAGATGATAATACCGGATATTATCGCCGTAATATGCCAAAGGATTATTTGGTTTCTTGAAGGGAAGTTCCTCCATATTCGTGTCGGATGTAATTGAGTAAAAGGATTGAGAGAAATGTGAACAGTGACGAAAGGCATGACACTCATTGTGTAAAACGGAAAACAGAATCAAGGGAAATGTGAGAAATGAAGAAAGTCAAGGAACTTACGATATAAAAAAGCAAAGAGCAAAATAAGAAAAAAAAATCTCTCGAAATACAAGAGACCTTTTCTGAGTAAAGGAAAAAAAAAAAAAGAGAAAGATGAGTAATGAAACTCATAGTTTAAGATAATTCAATAACTGATAGAAAAGTTGGAGTAAAGAAAATGCAATGAAAAACATTCGACATATGAAGTATAAAGACGGGGAAAATAAGGGAATTAAAAAAAAATAAAGAAAGGGGATAGTGATTGTGAAAAGCAACAGTAAAAGAGATAAAAGATTGAAAAAAGTTATAAGATTGTTAGAAGGAAGAGTTAAGCGAGAAATATAAAACATTACTTGTGGTCGGTGTCAGGGCAAATACATTCGAAATACTCACTGAACTAACAGTTCGTCCTATTTTTCACTTTTACATCGATGAATAACTGTTATTCGTCCAACAATTGATAGAAAATGAACACTATCAATTTCCCGTAATTATAGGACTCATTTGGTCAACCCAAGCCACGATAATTGAGTAATGGGATGTTGAATGTTGGTTTCTCTTTTTATGTTCGGGAAATGTTTTATATTGAAAAAAAGCACGCTTCTTTTCTATGGGGAACTGGGATCATGTTAGTTTTCATGTGTGGGTTTGGGAGAGTGGGATATTGAAATCTCTTCCCAATATCGGTCTTAGTGATTCTGTTTAACAAGGATTCCTTTTATTGGCATTGCTTTTTACAAGGCTCTACTTACCACAGTCGCGCAAACACACGCACGCACACACACACGTTATATATATATATATATATATATATATATATATATATATATATATATATATATATATATATATATATATATATATATATATATATATATATATGTATTTATGTATTTATGTATGTAGGTGTGTGCATGTTTTATGGCATAGCAAAAATTTTCTGCATCCATGATCGTCGTTGGCTTCGTAACGTAAATTTCATATAAATGGATCATTCTTGTTACTCCTAAAGAACATTATAATTCAAAAAACCATTCCGTTCATCAAAATCGTCTGTCGCTTGTAATCTCATCCACTCAACTATATTAGACCTTACGGGTTCTATATAGGCGCTTTAATGTTTGCCTTCCTTGTATTTTTGTCAGCACCCTCCGCTCGCTTCATTAGCATAGAATTTATTGTAGGGAAGGTCTGCATGCTCTCTCTCTCTCTCTCTCTCTCTCTCTCTCTCTCTCTCTCTCTCTCTCTCTCTCTCTACCGAGAGTCAAAGCTTTAATGTATTCCATTATTAAGCCGAACCATTAACATTTTCGGGCCCTCTTCTCTCTGCATTGGAAATCGTTGTATGCTGATGCCGTAATCACCAATAGGGGCTGAGAAAAAATATCTTGTTTTCAGCAGCCCCTCCTCTCTCTCTCTCTCTCTCTCTCTCTCTCTCTCTCTCTCTCTCTCTCTCTCTCTCTCTCTCTCTCGGTAGCCTGCAGGCCCCCTTTCCCGTCTCTTTCCATCATTCTCAGATGATTGTCGTTGTAGGTCAACATTCTTCGTGGGTCTTCTGAGGCTGGAGAGAGAGAGAGAGAGAGAGAGAGAGAGAGAGAGAGAGAGGAATGTAAGCTTTTTTACAATATTCCAGGACCCACTAGAGAAAGAGAGAGCGACGTGCAAAGTGAAATACAAGGTATTGTAATATTCCAGGACATATCCTGGAGAGAGAAGGAGAGAGATGTGGGGAGAAATCTAATGGTTTTATTATATTCCAGAACCGCTTGGGAGTATGTGTATGAGAAAGAGAAAATCCATGGGGAGGAAGCTAAGGGTTTAGTCATATACTAGGGACCCACTCACTGTGTCCACGCCATTCGGGCCCCTGGGTGATCTGTCTTTCATAAACCTCTTCCCATCGTTCAGGGGTCCTAATCATCCCCTAAATCCAATTTTCACGTTATACCCTCACACCATCTGCCTGTTCTTCCTCTCGTTCCTCGGACGCCTCCATTCCCAATTTCTCGTGGACCCCCCTCCCCTCTATTAAGTGCCTTCTCCTCCCCCTCTTCTCCCAGATCCCACAACCCCCCCCTTCTCCCTCCTTTCCATCCCCTTTTGGCCTAATTGTCCGTCTGGTTGTCCCTTTGCATTACTTTCCTTTCAGCCGATGTTGTTATTAGGGAGCCTTAATATCGCCATTTCTCTTTTATAGCCGAAAAGGGATGTAATCTGGTAAGTATTACCCGAGCTATTTTACAAACGCTGTAATTAAAAGTGCAGCGCTGAAGTGTAGTTAGGCGGATGGTTGATATTCGTTCTGGTCCGAACGACGTGCGCATCCAGAATGGAAATTACTTATTCATTCATTCATTTATCCATTTATCCGCTCCATTAGCGCCACCGAAGTTTACACGGAAAACTTGATTTTTTTCTATTATATCTCTTTCGGCGCGAGTTATAGTTAGTTTGCGTTCGTTTATTTCAAGTTTTAATGGTTTCAATTTGTCCTTTGAACATTTATTTGAAAGTCTTCATAATGTAGAGAAGCCTGTCTCCCATTTGTTGTTTCATATATAGTATATGTAGTTGCTTAGCTTTGCAAATATTCAAAGAGCTTTATATAACTGCCATGGGTCTTTTGGGCATAAGATGTAACTGGTGTAGCTTTGTGAGTCTTCAGAGAGTAATATGTAACTGTCAAAACTGGCATAGTTTACACCAGTACCCTATAGGGGTTGAATATGCATGTGTGTATATATACAGTACATACATACACACACACACACACACATATATATATATATATATATATATATATATATATATATATATATATATACATACACAATATTCCTATTAATGTTTGTTTCTTAACGAAAGTAAGTGTAGGGCGCGATATATAATTTTCTTTAATTTAAGTAATCATTACAGTTTAAAATACATGTAAATGGTCTTAAAATAGATTTGTAACTGACACGTATATTTACTATTTTGTTTTGTTTGTTATTCATTTCTGTTCTTCGATGTTTTTCCACTTTGGCATTAGCAATTATTTCCTTCAAGGATGAGGATTACCTACCCCTCTCTTGCTTGTGTACAGCAAATAAACCTGCCCAGATAATCAACATGGAATTCATGTCAGAAAATCCTGCCATTTACATTAGCTGTCTCCCTCGTCCGAGTTACCTTGTCAAAATGTTTTAACAGATGTTACAAGCTTTGGTTCATCAATGGGGTTAATTTGGAAACATATATGCATATATGTAGCTGTTAAGTTTGTTAAGGGGCAATTCTGCCTTTCAGCTCAAAATTTTGGTAGCTGTCGCTTGCATTCGCAGAGATTTTGAAATCTGTAGACTTTCAGATACACAGTTTTGAAACGTGCTTGAAAATCGATTGCCATTCATTTTCATTTTCTCGTTAGAATTTTTTGTACCTTGCCGTGATGTCCAACTCATTTTGAAATACGTTTTTCATATATACTACTTGTTATTTTAGCTTCTTTTCCTCTCTGTACTATAGTGAGGTGTCTTGAATTCACGAACTTATTACTAATGTCGTCGACAGTTGTTTGTAAAATTTCCTTTTTCTTTATTGTGCCTTATATCTATCTCTGTTCTTTGTTTTCACGGTTGCTGATTATGCCTCTCATTTATTTTGTTGAGGTCTAATGAGTTTAACATCCAAATTCACGGTAATATAATTCTTGCTTTACAGTTCGTTGTTGAATTTCCTCTTTTTTTTTTTGCGTTGACTTTGCTAGTGTTTAATTTTATTGTTTACGGGTTTATTGCCTCTTCCAACAAGCAGCAGCCGTGTTACAGCAATCGCTACTGGGCAACCAAGTATACCGTAGATATTGGGAATCAAATGAATCCTTACATAATTTACGTATTGATTGGCAACAGGCTCCCACCGGCTAAATGGAACGGGAGGAGACCTTATGAATAGGCAAAGCAATTACTGATGAAGGAAAGAAAATTAAAATATCAAAGAATGATGAAAAGGAAAACGTAAAATAGATTTTAATTTTCTGTGTTCTTTTATATCACATCATTTTGTAAATCCATGCGTTTATCTATCCATTCTTTTATTTATCTTTCTATATTTTCACAATAAGTCTTTTAGTATGAAGGTGACGTGACACTATAAATATTCAGCCTTTAGTCTCGCGCAAACGCACGCGTGCGCGCACACGCACATATATATATATATATATATATATATATATATATATATATATATATATATATATATATATGTGTGTGTGTGTGTGTATATATATATATATATATATATATATATATATATATATATATATATATATATATATATATATATATATATATATATATATATATATATGCAGTGGGAGGATAAATTTGACAGAGATTAATACTCCGCCATATCATCTAATAGGTGATATGACGACTCCACTATTTATTTTGTATAAGGCGCAATCACCAAAAACGGGTGGCGTGGCTGAGTAGTGCAATACCTACTCATGTTCGCTAGGTTCCGTCTCAGCCTACCGCCCACCAGTTCACCCAGCTGAAAATTGGTACCAGGGTTCCGTAAAGTCTTGTTGAGGAGCTGGAAGGCTATCCAGAAGGCTGTACCTTTCAGGCACCACCCGCACCAGAGGGCGAATAGGCATAAGGAAGAAAGAGACCATTGAGCTGATTACAGCTCTATATGGCCCTGAATATTAGATATTTTATGGCTATATGGTTATAGCAACGGGATACATATGTGGAATCCGAACCACATTATGGCGAGAAATGAATTTCTATCATAGAAATATATATAATCTTATCAAGGCATATGAATCCGGCCCATATACATCCGCAGCTCTTCCAATATATATGTATATATATATTTATATATATATATATATATATATATATATATATATATATATATATATATATATATATATATATATATATAGAGAGAGAGAGAGAGAGAGAATGTGTTTGGCCAACTGACTTACTTTGCCGTTTTATTCCTTGTTTGTTCATCTGATTTCCAGAATAACCGATACTATTGCCAACACCCTGATGGTGTTTCGCAACTGGACGAGCTGAGAGAGTTATTCTGAAAGCCGGCTAACAAAGCTTATCGAATCCCGAGAGGGCGTAGCAAAGCTGAACATGCCTGGGTATGCAGTGATTCTCTCATAAATTAATATGAAAATGTTTACGGCAGTCATATTCAGAAGTGTTCTCCAAGATGGGTTTCATACCGCAAAATTCTAAGGCGCGAAAGGTAAAAGTTCTTTAATATTAATATGCATATTATGAAATTCTACGATTGATAGCTATGTAAAGAAGTGCATCCTTCCAAAATAGGATATAATATTGAGCAGAAATATCAAATTTCTTAATAGCTTTGTGAATATCAATGATTATTTTTTTTACAATATTTTTCATCATCAAGTTGTTTTGTTTTCTTAGATGCTGTTGAACTATTCAAAATAAAAATTTTTCTGCCGACAGTTCTATAATAATAATCTTTATATATAGTAAAACACTTTTTTCACCCGTAACAGTAACTTATTATCTTTATATCATAATTGTTGTTGGTATTGCTGATAGTGGTAGTAACGCAATAGTAGTAGTGGAATGTTTCACTGCGAGTGGATTTAAGAAGAAGTAATCTAAACCGTTCTCACAATATCCAAGTTATCATCCGGGTCGCAAATTACTAAGAGTTGCGTGCTAGTATTGCACCAGGCCCGTTTTTTTTTTTTTTTTTTTTGCCATGCCGACTAGGATAGGTTAGGTTAGGTTAGGTTGGGTTAAGTTAGGAAAGATTAATAACTTCAGAGTAATTTGGGCGTGGGAAACATAATATCATTTTAAAGAAAATCATTTAGTTAATTTTAAAATATGGCGTCCCGCTTTTTCAGGGAAAGGTCCCGTTACTCGGTTACGTCTCGAGAAAATGCATCCAGGTCAAGTTGCCTTAGATAAATCTGCAAAAACTCTTTTAAGATATGATGTTTGAGTGCTGGTCAAATTATATGCACTCTTTGTGTTGTAATATTTTTCAATATTTTTTAAGTGAATCATTTGAATTCTGTGACTGTCCTGTTTATTTATGCATTCATTAACCAATTTTATAAGCTTCACTTCTTATTTTCTTCTCTGTTTTTCCATTTGCATCAAATACGGTCTGCTCCAAATGAATGTTTCTATATTTTGCATAAAAATTATAATAATAATCCGTTGTATATAAAATAGCGAGAGATTTGAAATAAATTATGACCCATTTCCCATGCGGAAGACTAATTAGCAGACTGTCATAAGCAGATAATCCATATCTTTTTTATACCATGATTAGAATTTAGTTATCATTATCAATTCTGTGAATAACATGGTTGAGCGATAGCTGTTTCTCTCTAGAGATAAATCTCTTCGTTCAGTTTGCACCAGGAAATATGGTAATGAAAAATTGAATTTTAACCCTATTAGTCAATGTAACTAGAACAACTTATTGTAATTTTGTTTATAACTAATTATATTCTTTATCATACCTGTAATTAAAATCATTTAGTGGTTGACCCCACCAAGTCTTGTACAT
>NC_089784.1:13945503-13950503 GCF_040412425.1 Macrobrachium rosenbergii | reverse complement strand
ACAGTATTTAAAATAAATCAACGCTGAAAAATACAGGTTTCCCTTTAGAACTCGTAGACCCACAATTACCTACTCTGTAGGGTTAGGTTGGGGCGGGGGGGGAAGATTTTCCCTTGCCATATAAACACTGATACTACTTCAGTGTTACATAACACTGACGGAATGTCTCTCTCTCTCTCTCTCTCTCTCTCTCTCTCTCTCTCTCTCTCTCCAGTAATTTTATGCTGTCCCTTGACTTAGAGACTTGGCAAAACGTGTACATGTCTGACTTTATCTTTATCTTGAACCCATATGGTCCTCTTACCAGACGAGTTACATATGGTTTCCTTTAGAATTCCTCTCTTCAGTAGTGGTAAGCTTTTTTGGCTCTGCTGTTATTCTTATCTGTCTTCTTTTCTCATTGACGTCCAAAATATTTTGTAAACTGAAAGGCGGCCTTTCATCTTATTGTTATGTTCCAACTTTCTGCTGCTTTCACTACCTGTTCTGCTAGTTATTTTTCTTTCAAAAACGACTGATATCGATTGCATACAATCCCACTCTCTCTCTCTCTCTCTCTCTCTCTCTCTCTCTCTCTCTCTCTCTCTCTCTCTCTCTCTCTCTCTCGTTGAGCCTGCAGCTTTCCCTTAACTAAGTTTCCCCATAACCGTCATCTGTTGTGACCTGTGACCTGCAGGCTACCCTTCTTGCTTCCTACTTCCTCCAGACGTTTTTGTTTCTTTCCTCACCTTTCACAACTCCTCCGTTTTATCGACGATGATCTGTAATTTGTACCATTCACGTTATTAAATTCCACCTCTCTCTCTCTCTCTCTCTCTCTCTCTCTCAAGCTATAGTTTATGGCAATGTACTACTATAACATTGTTATACCTCCTCCCAAGTCCGCCTGTCCGTCAGGAGCCGCCGCCGTCACTGTACTAGCAATATTCCTGGGGCCGGTCTCATAACCCTGGTCTCGTAACAATCCCGGGAACGAATCCGAGGGAGGAAAGTCGCAGAATCTCCCATATAATTTACTGCCTCGTCTCACAAAGCTGTTGACCGTATCGTAAAGAAGAAAGGAGAGAGAGAGAGAGAGAGAGAGAGAGAGAGAGAGAGAGAGAGAGAGAGAGAGAGAGAGAGAAAAGGGAAAAGTAGTCGAAGCTTAGACGTGCTTCACTGTTCCACCGGGAAATCCGATATGAAAACGCCTTTTATGCTGTTTTTTTTTTTTTCCTTCGTCTCTTATTTACTAAGATAAGTAGAATTTTGACAGTTCACTGTTTGTTTATGAGGGAAGACCTTCGAATGCTGGCTTTGTTGATTGTTTAAACAGAAAATATTCAACGACTTGATTTTGATATATTAATCTTTTTTAATTAGTGATGCATGGTGATTTATCTGGCAAATCCTTGGTTTATAGGACATATCCTAAACTGGACTTTCAAGTGAAGGATGCGCCGTATCCTCAGAAACTCAACTCCTTTCAATTTGAGCTCTCCTGCTGTTCTGAGGACTTTGTTTGGTAGACGGTGCACCTCTTTACTGTTTTCGAAATCGTCAGCACCGTCGCGTTCTGCTCCCAGCTAGGTCCCCACCTTTCATGACATTCCCGTCTCTTTCTTTCTCGTTTTCTGTAAAAGAAAACTATTGTGCCGGTTTTGTCTGTCCGTCCGCACTTTATTCTGTCCGCACTTGTTCTGTCCTCCCCCAGATCTTAAAAACTACTGAGGCTAGAGGGCTGCAAATTGGTATGTTGATATCCACCCTCCAATCATCAAACATACCAAATTGCAGCCCTCTAGCCTCTGTAGTCTTTATTTTATTTATTTTATTTAAGGTTAAAGCCATAATTGTGCTTCTGGCAACGATATAGGATAGGCCGACACCGAGCCGTGGTTAATTTTCATGGGCCGCGGCTCATACAGCATTATACCGAGACTATCTAAAGATACATCCATTTTCGGTGGCCTTGATTATACGTTGTACAGAAAACTTGATTGCGGCGAAGAAACTTCGACGTATTTTTTACTTGTTTTTTATCTTCTTCAGTTTACCCACCATTCCATTAGCTCTCCTTCTTGCTACTCCTTATTAGTTTATCTCCCTTAGGCCAATCAAAAATATTTTTTTTACAGGCCTCTACTGTAGTCTTTCTAACATGGTCTCAGGAGGTGTAAATATTTGCAATCTGATTGCCAGATCTTTTCTCTAAGCTCCTTCCAGAATTCCCTCTATATTTTTTCCCCTCAAATGATGCTATTCTCGAGATGGCCCTCTTCATCTTATATGTTGCCGTGGCATGCAGTTTAATACTTATAACATTTTCCTTAGCCATTCTTTTCAGAGTCTTTACTGAGGCTTACGTCGACGAGTTTCCCTTTATATTACTGAAAGCTCAGTCTTATTCCATCTTGGCTCAGTCTACCACTGCGCTTGCTCGTAGTTGACGCTCGCAGCTGTTACCAAATATCCAAGACACTCAGATTTCCCCAGAAGCTGCTCTCTCTCTCTCTCTCTCTCTCTCTCTCTCTCTCTCTCTCTCTCTCTCTCTCTCTCTCTTGGCGATCACTAGATGTTTTTATTTTATTGTTTTCTATGTTTATTTTAGTTTGGTTATGATCCACTGTATTTACAAACATTAGTATCACTTATATCACTTGTTGACATAGTTCTTCCCTCAGTAAATCGTTCTGTAGGTCTACCTAAAAATTTAAAGCAGATGTTGGCTGGGAATCTTCATTCATTTATAGCATGAAAATGAAAACAGTGGTAAAGGGGAAATTTTGACCTTCGTTCACTATCATATCATATTTTTTGTTCGGCTTTTGATACCTGTATAACTGGCTTCCGTTGAATGTAGATACATTCTTCAATATTAAACTTTGAATGTTCTATATAGGTACGTCTCTTCCGTGGTCTCCTATTTCATCGAAAATATGCTAGTTAGAGGCGAACTGATTTTGAAAATAGAAGATAACGATATTACCTGTAACGGAAATGTGATACGATTAGGTTGCCCATGAACACTTGCTGCAATATTGAAATTCGTTAATTGTCAGTGTTGTTCGTTGTATAAATTACGGAAGCAGTTTTACGCGACTTTTATTTTGATTGAATTGCATAATTTTACACGAGTTTCATTTTTATCTAACAGCTTAGTTTTACATGATTCCAACTGCTTAATTTTACACAAGTTTTATTTTTTACCTAACAGCTTAGTTTTACATGAGTTTTATTTTTTTATCTAATTGTTTAATTTTATATGAGTTCTATTTTGATCCAGTTGCTTGGTTTTTACATAGATTACGGGAAGTAGTTTTGCGCGCGTTTTATATTTATCCAATTTCTTTCCCTCTTTGTACAAGTATTCTGAGTAATGTTTGTTTAATTCAGTCGGTAATAAACTTCGTTACTTTTATTTCCCTTCTCGCATAACTCAATAGGAAACTCATAATGAAACCCCGCACTGTAAGCTTGAACTCACCAGAGGTAGGGAATGACAATAGTCTTATGAAAAGTAAACATTACTCGAGGTTTTATGAGATTAAGAGAACAAATATTACTGCGAGACAAACAGATTTCCAGTTATTCTTCCCACATAGCAAACATTTCCTTGTTGATCTATTTCTCGGAAAAGATACAAATTTAATGGGTAGGCTGAATTCATACTAGGGTTAAAGGGCATGAACGTAGGGGGTTAGATCTCGGTTACAGGTAGATTCCAGAAGTAGTTTTTTTTTAGTCGTTGATAAGGAAATTCTGAAAGCTGAGTGAGTTATTTTTGTTGTATACACGTCTACTGTACGAGTATAACTGCATAGTCGGCGTGGGATGGGCATGTTGATTGTACACATATCATCATAAACTATCGACATCATTGACACTTGTCTTACATGTTATTTATGTGGTCATGCTAAGTTAAGTTAAGTATATCTTAGTTTAACCAGACCACTAAGCTGATTAACAGCTCTCCTAGGGCTGGCCCGAAGGATTAGATTTATTTTTACGTGGCTAAGAACCATTTGGTTACCTAGCAACGGGACCTACAGCTTACTGTGGAATCCGAACCACATTAAAGCGAGAAATGAATTTCTATCACCAGAAACAAATTCCTCTTGTTCTTCACTGGCCGGTCGGAGATTCGAACTCGCGACCAACAGAGTGGTAGCTGAGAACGGAACCCGCTCACCCAGCGAGAACCTGTGGTCATGCTAAAAGATTACTTGTTTCGTAGAATTAAGTTTTGAATTTTTTCGTTGTTGTTTTACTGATACTATTTAAAACAATAATAACAAAAATATCTCGGAAGAAAACCGTCATTCAAACAATCTTCATTAAAACGAATGGCTGTATGAATGTCGTTGCGTTTATATTGCAGTTTCTCAGCCTCTCTTATGGGCTTCTTTGTAGCAACTAGTAAATTAAGGAATGAATGAATTCTGGACATCTGTTATATAATTTACCTGTTACAAAGAAACTCATTCGAGAGATTGAGAAACTGCAATATAAACTCAACGGCATCCAAGCGGCCATTCTTTTTAATAATAATAATAATAATAATAATAATAATAATAATAATAATAATATTAATAATAATAATTTAAAAAACCCGCTTATATCAGTACCTCGTCGATTTCAAAGCAGATCGAAGGGCTGCTAACCTGATCTTTAAGCATTCATTGTATGAAGAATCTCTATAAAATAAAAACTGTATCCTTACATATTTTTTTGTGTAACAACGATAATTTACGTATGATAAACTCTACATTAATACTAGCCGTCGTCCAGCTCGGGGCCATCGTTTCTAATGACTTGCCCCAATATAAATACACATCATGAAGGAACCCTGGACCCGGTCTCAGAACGGTACATAACGTCCTGGGGTGGGATCTTGCCTTCGCGACCGGTTCATATATGGGTACACCAGTCTTATTAAACGGAACGCCTTGCGTAACTTTCCCTTTAAAAGAAAATTATTATTATTAGTTAGGAAGACCCGGCTAATTACAAGAAGATCA
>NC_089784.1:13938003-13943003 GCF_040412425.1 Macrobrachium rosenbergii | reverse complement strand
ATTATTATTATTATTACTCATTTCGGCATTGGCTATGTTGTGACGCCGGTATACATGAATGCCCCAATCCTTCCTGCCTTCGCATCCTCTCACACCACTACACATATTAACTTTTTCTCATCCACCTTCCTGCCATTTTTTTTAAGTGTGTATGTGCATGTATGTTTGTATGTATGTAAGAGTGTGTGTGTATGGATCTTCCGCAGCTTTTGCCAACGTTGGGCTTTGGGGTCGCGGCAGATCCTGGCCGCGATAGGTTGTGTAGGTCAATCCCCCTCGAGGGTTAAGCGGTGAGGTAACTTAAGAGACCAAGCACGTACGAGCTTCGGCGCGGATTACGTACCTTTGGATGTCCGGGTTCCTGACTGAAGCATATGCCGAAAAATCTCTCTCTCTCTCTCTCTCTCTCTCTCTCTCTCTCTCTCTCTCTCTCTCTCTCTCTGGTATTTCCAAAAGTAACTTTGTTGTAAATAAGGTGAATCATTATGTGGAGTTATTTAACGATATAGAATGATGCTATAGTTGGTATGAGACTTTTGTTCACTTAATGAGAGGGATGTTGCTCTCTCTCTCTCTCTCTCTCTCTCTCTCTCTCTCTCTCTCTCTCTCTCTCTCTCTGGTATATCCAAAAGTAACTTTGTTGTAAATAAAGTGAATCATTATGTGGAATTACTTAACGATGTAGAATGATGCTATTGAACGGTATAAGACTTTTCTTTACTTAATGAGAGGGAATGTCTCTCTCTCTCTCTCTCTCTCTCTCTTGAACTGCTGTAAATAAGATGAATCATTACGTGGAGCAACTTAACGATATAGAATGGTACTGTGGATAGGTATGAGCTATTATTTTTATTTGATGAAAAGGAATATTGTTATAGAAGATATCGATGCTGAGTTGCTAAATGAAATGGAATATTGCTCTCTCTCTCTCTCTCTCTCTCTCTCTCTCTCTCTCTCTCTCTCTCTCTCTCTCTCTCTCTCTCTCTAGCATTTCAAAATGTAACTTTGCTATTAATAAGGATAAATTTTCATGTGGGGTTGCTTAAGTATGAGCTATTATTTTTACTGAATGAGAAGGAATGTTGCTGTAAATGTCGATATTGAAATGGAATGTTGCCACACATGTAGCAGTAGGTCCCAGTAAGTTTACCTGATGAGAGCTAATGTTACTGTATACTGCAATGAATTATTGTAGAAAATTGCTTAATGTGTTGTAATGTTGCTTTAAAGAGCAACGAATATGATAATGTAAAGGTATTTGATAATATGGAATGTTTCAGTATACATGCTATCAAATGTTACTCAGTGAGATGTAATATTGTTGAAATTGTGACGAATTATCACAGAAACTTTTTAACATTTAAATTTAGTAATGAGATGGATTGTTTATATAAATGACAATAAATCATTATTTAATGTTAGATGTACACGGTGAATTATCTTTCAATGCGAATGAGGTATAATATTGCTATAAGTATTAATAATTTTCAAGTTCTTTAATGGGTTCTTTAATGTTAGTATGAATAGTAGGATTTACCTCAAATATGCAAACAGGAGACGTTTTGTGAAAGTTGGTCGTTTACGGAAGTTTCATCATAATTATTCTAAGTTATATATATAATATACTCACACACGCGCACACGCACGCACACACACACACACACACACACACACACATATATATATATATACTCGTACGTGGGTGTATGCATACACAAACGATGTGTCTAAGTCCGTCTGTCTGATCTGTTTGTGCCTATACCAGTGTGTGCGTATGTGTATGTATATATACACATATGTATATATACACACCGATTACTTCTAGTGTAGCCAATATTTCATGAGCTAATCCTCTAACGATGTAATAGTGACGAGTTGAGTGCTAGTGTCAAAACTACTGAAGAAGCCGCCGATTCAGTAAATCCTTACTTGAGAGAGAGAGAGAGAGAGAGAGAGAGAGAGAGAGAGAGAGAGAGAGAGAGAGAGAGAGAGAGAGAGAGAGAGCCTTCACTTTACGAGGCTGGAAATTTCCAGAACACAATTAACGGCAGTGAGGAAGCAATAAGTGTGAGATCTACAGTACTACTTCATGTCCAGACAAAACGTATGTCTGGAAAGTTTCATAAATTTCCAGAGAGGGTGGCATTTAAAACCGTTCCAGGAGTTATTCAGTTACTCCAGTGTTCCCCGTGGCTGTATAAGTCCTCCGTCCACCTTTACAAACCCGGTAATCTGATGCTAGAGCTTAGCTGGATTCCAGCATGTTGAACGAAGGATGTTCCTGTCTAAGCGAAGTTGAGGTGAGGTGACCCCTCGGTTTGAATTTTGGCTACTCAAGGCGCTTCTCTTTTCCTTCTTTTTTTGCTGACCTTTTTTTTTCTCTCTATTTTTTTTTCACAGCTTGTCTACTTTTTTTTTTCTCTCTCTCTCTCTCTCTCTCTCTCTCTCTCTCTCTGTCTGGGGATTCTGCTGCCGCGCCTCTTCCCGATATTTGGTTCAACTTTCTTTTGTGAAAGGAGGAAGCAACTTTCTGTTCTGGACCCGTCTCGATAAATGGGTTGTGAATCATTCTGAATGATTCTTCGTTAGAACGTAGGTCTGAGCTCGTTCCTTATAAAACAATCACCAGTTGCTGACAGATGTTTTCGATGTAATTATCAACAGAAATAGCCATTTATGGCAAATATTTTAGGCCGGTTGTTAAATTTGGAAGTCGTCTACGTTAGATACGAGTCATATCAGTGATACAGTGTGCACATCTTTGCAGCTGTGGAATTTACGTGAAACATTCCGAATTCATTCAGTCGTCTTCCCCCGCGACTCTCTCTTCACTATCAGAGCACTAACCCGGTCAGATCTCGATGAGGCAAACGAAAAGCTTGATTTGCTTAAGTAGATTATCTAACCCCCGGTGTGTGTGGCTTTAGCGATGATATAAACTTGTTTTTTCCATTAGGGAGCATCGAGAGAGGCCGAGATATATCTCCTGGCGGCGGTGTTTACAACTGCACGGATGAGAGAAGCCTTAGGTTTTGATGCTTATCAGGAGCTGGTTAGTCCGGTAAAGACGGTTTTTGGGCTCTCTCTCTCTCTCTCTCTCTCTCTCTCCCTCAAGTGAGGGATAAAGAGAAGGGAGAGTGGGTAAGGAGGGAAGGCGACTGACGGCAAGAGAAAAAGGGGAAAAAAAAAGAATGGGAAGTATGGGGGGCCAGATGTATAGCAAAAAGAAGAACGAAATGAAAGAAAGACTCGATAGAAATGTAGTGATGATTATGCAACAGAATTGGCTTTCGAGGGAAAGGTCGGAGGAAAAAGGTGGACGATGCAATTGTTCTAGTTATATATATATATATATATATATATATATATATATATATATATATATATATATATATATATATATATATATATATATATATATATATATGTATATATATATATGTGTATATATATATATGTGTGTTTGTGTATTAGCCACATGCCCTTTTTCTTGACTCTAGCTAATACTGGGAGGACTGGTGGGCTATAAGACGGGTGAAATTCACGGACATATCAAAAGTGAGCCGAACACTGTACGACTCAGCCATTGTGCCCATATATATATATATATATATATATATATATATATATATATATATATATATATATATATATATATATATATATATATATATATATATATATATATATGAATGATTGTTCTTCATTCATGTTATTTATTTTTTTATTTTATCCTCTGCGTTTTCTCGTTTTCACCTAAGGATTTCTTGTTTTCTAGAAACTTAATTTGTGACTCGTTGACCTCGTAGGCTTTGTCGGTTTAAATGCTCTGTCATTTGAATAATAATAATAATAATAATAATAATAATCATAATAATAATAATAATAATAATAATAATAATAATAATAATAATAATAATAATAATAAGTTTAGGAAGGAGTATACAGTTTTACAGCATTTAAAGTATGTACTTCGTCAAGGAATGACTGAATTTTGATAGTAAACAAGCAAAAAATGTGTCGGAGTTGCTTCGGTGCAATCGGGTTTTCTGTACAGCGTATGAAACTCTCAGTCACTGCCCTTGAAACTTTCAGCCGCGGCACATGAAACTTACAGCTGCGGCCCGGTGGTGGCCTGTGTTGTTGGCACTTATAGCGGTGCTAGACGCACGATCATGGCTAACTTTAACCTTAAATAAAAAAAAATAAGGCTAGAGGGCTGCAATTTGGTGTGTGTGATGACCAACATACCAATTTGCGGCCCTCTAGCCTCAGAAGTTTTTAAGATCTGAGGGCGGACAGAAAAAGTGCGGACGGACAGACATATAACAATTTCAATAGTTTTCATTTACGGAAAACTAGAAAGGAGTATTCTTTTGTTTGCCGCACTAATTGGGATTGTCATTTCTTGTGATCATACTGGTGAGATTCCTAGAAAAGATTTGTCGAAGTGAAGACTAAGCGATTCTGGCCTTGAAGTATTATTATTATTATTATTATTATTATTATTATTATTATTATTATTATTATTATTATTTAAGCGAATTGTAACCGGTTATGTCGAGCCGTGGCCTCTTGAATAATGACTCTGCTGAAACAATAGGCGATTTAAAACCTGTGTGAAAATGGCTACATTGAATGTTAGTACGTACGTGTACATATACTGTAACAGAACATCTAATCAGTTTCCTGTTCTGTGGATCGAAATCATGGCTCAAGTAGCCCACCAAACCACTGATAGAGGAAACGAATGGTGAATGGCTTGTGGTGTCTTATAAACCTCAAATTGGTATTATTACATGTAGCAGAAGGAAGAAGATACTGACGTATAGTTATGATTACCAATTACGAAATGACCTTCGTTTACCAGAGAGAGATGCGTTATTGAAGACACCGAGGTAATACGCGGGAGAGCGATCTGGTGGCGTTATTGATTACTTCCTTTATATAAAGCAAATTAAGAGATGCGAATAGATAATAACTGAATCCTCTTTCATGAA
>NC_089784.1:13883003-13933003 GCF_040412425.1 Macrobrachium rosenbergii | reverse complement strand
GCAGTCATTTCTTAGGACCGCAGTCGTTTTGAAAACGCTTAAACTTCATATCTCAAGTCCTTTCCGAAACCATAGGACCCTCGTGTATCAAGAGTTCTATCTTTCTTTGATAACGTACTTATTTATTTATCGTCTGTGAAGCCATTGAAGTCTCATCGATTGGCTTTGTCCGGGGAAATTTATCACGTGAACATTGTCGTTTACATGAGCGATGCTTTTGTTTACATAGGAAGATTTTTGTGGCAGAGAAAGTAACTTTTGCTCGGTAGCAGAAATGAATAACTGTAAGTAAATTCTTGCGTTTTTCATTTCTTAGCAGAATGGGAAAAGTGTTTACCTTTTCCCGGCGTTCCTTTAACCTTCATTCCTAACTCGGATAAAGCATTTAGTAAGAGCTTCATTTTGTTACATATTTATCCTTGATTAATATTTTGTATTTTTTCACTTCAGTTATACGTAACTGAATCATGTCATTATTTAGAGTTCATGAGTTCATCATATAATTACCACTGCGAGCAGAATCATGTATATTGTAGATAACTTATCCGATTTTCAATTTCCCCTGAGATTATGTCAGAATGAAGTTTATTCCTTTTTTGTGCATTTTCTCTTAATTATCTTAGTAACACTATTTCATTTTCGTTGAGTAACTCGTTTGTTAAAAATAATTCGTTCGGTTTCTGTTGATTGCTCTTGAGGTTATGTCAATAAAGTTGATTGCTTTTTCCAAGTTTCTTCTGTTATTATAATAATTGAAAATAACAAAATCTTAAATTCCACACAGTTATCATAATAACAAGAATCATTTTCATAGAGTAACTTGTTTATCAAAAACTAATTCATTCTGTTTCTGTCAACGGCTCTTGAGCTTATGTTAGAATTAAGTTGAAATTTCCAACGGCAAAAATTAGAATGGTGATTTCGTGTGCCAAAGGCATTACAATTGCAAATTGAATGATAGAACTGGTTAAAATAAATCAATATACTCGGTGTTCAGGAATGTGAACTTATTTGCTTTTATTTTCTACTGACGTACGACTAAAATCATTCTTGCTTTCTGGACTACGTTATAGAATTATCTTTTAATTTCAGATTAAGTGATATCTCCGTTAGAATTCTCTTTCTTTTGTTTCTCTCAGTCTTATTTCTTACCTTTTTTTCAAATTTTTTTCAGATTAAGTATTCACAGAGGGATACAAAATGAACAGAAATAATAAAGAATTAGGAATAATTATGAAACATATGACGAAACTATGTCAGTGAAGAATGAAGTAGCCTTTTCCTCATTGAAAGTTGCGAAAACGTCATGAAAAATTAAGTGGGCTTTTCTTTGCGGAAAAGTTTTCGCCCATCCGTCAATTAATTACTTTAAACTCGACTACTTCCAAGACGTCAAGAGGTTTCCAGGTAGTTAAAGGTTAGAGACTGTTCCTGATGCTAAAGGTTAATCAGTTGAAATATAAGGTTAGAATGATTTGAAACGTGTCTGTAGGTAGTGAATACAGAGAGAGAGAGAGAGAGAGAACGCTGTTCTGGATGATGATTATAACCTCCGCTGCATCTCGGAAATTCGGCGCTTTCTGTTCGTCATATTACGTAAACAAATCCAGTTCGGAGATGTTTTTCTCGCGCGCAAAAAGATATCTGATGTCCGAATGGAATGCCTCCCCGGCGAGCTTTCACAAGACGCACCGCCCCAATGATTAGTGCATAGATTCGTAACTAGTTGAGCAGAAGTGGCAAAAAAAAAAAAAAAAAAGGAAAAAAAATCTTTGACCACTAAACCGGTATCGACGCACCGGGAGAACCCCTTACTTGTAACGAGGAACATGGTCTAGAAATCCCTCGATGCTTCGGCTTAATTCTTCCTCGTGCGTTCTGGGGAGATTTTTCGTGTCCTACGGGATTCCCCAGATTGGTTTTGACGGAAGGGGATTCTTTGTTTTCCCTTTTTTGCATTGTGTTGGCAAAAGATCTCGTCATATTTTCCTCTTTCTTATTATAGAACTGAAGAAACGTTGCACGATTGCGCAATTAACAGATACCCGGGTTTCTCTCCTTTGTTCCTTCCTGTTGTATATTTTGTTTTATATATTATATTCGTGCGAGGTGAAATTTCTCTTGTTAACTCTTTTTCTTTGTAAAATTATACTTGATACTGTTTTATTTAGTAACTGAATTCCTCGCCGGGGTAGAGGGAAATAAACAAACAAATCGTTCTGGTCCCGTTTAATACAGCATTCAACTCATAAATTTTGATATTTTGGCTGACTGCATAGCTGGAAGTCGAAAGTGACTGGTTATGTGTGTATATGCGAGACATTATCGTGTAATCTTGAAAGTGTATTGAAACAGCTGTAAAAACTCGATACGGCGTCGATATATCGTTTTGCCCTTGTCAGTAACTAGATATTAATAAAGTTCCTTCAGGCAAAGCAGTCACCACAGGTGACCTGTGTTCGATTCCTCGCATGATCAGACACAATAACTGGTGCGTAACGAGATCGTTAGAATATTTACTTGTATGTTTTTTTTAATCATAAACTTAATGGGTCGAATTGTTCTTAACAGATGGCACAAAGTTTTGCGAGTCCAACGGCAACAAGGGTCGTAAATGGCGTCTTATTCATGCTCTCTGAATTGGCTTATTTGTTTCAATGGTCTTGGATAATGGTCATCATCATTATCGTTCCTTTCACTATTCATGAATTAATATATTATGATAGTTATTATGAAAAAAATTAAAATTTATTCAGTGATTCTCTTTCCTATCACTGATTAATGCTTCATTAACTTTCCGTCCTAATTATTCTGATAAAGTATTCAAAAGGCCGTTGTATTTATAAAGGAAAACCGTCGGGTCATATAATAAATATGTCAAAACACTTTTAAACTGACCAGCATCTCTCCGTTTAAGAAAAGCATGCTTTATGTAAGGCAATGCTTCATGTAAGGCATTGCAGTCCCACTGCATACGCACAACACATACACAGACAGACATACACACAAACACTCACACACACACACACACACATATATATATATATATATATATATATATATATATATATATATATATATATATATATATAGAGAGAGAGAGAGAGAGAGAGAGAGAGAGAGAGAGAGAGAGAGAGAGAGAGAGAGAGAGAGAGATGCTGAGGGAAGAAATCGATAAACAGATTTTCATGTTTCCATGCGGTATGAATAATGAATTTGGAACTCTGAACACACTCACACATACAAAGAGAGAGAGAGAGAGAGAGAGAGAGAGAGAGAGAGAGAGAGAGGCTGTGACATTTACATCAGCGCTCCCTCCTTCAAAACGACTTTAAAAGCATGCGGCCTGTGTCCCGAAATGAGTTTTTGCGAGGAAATCGTTTCAGCGGAGACCCTGGATTATGATGGAAAAAGATTGAGCGAACCATTTTGGTGCGCCATCCTTTCTTCGCACGCTTGTGTGTCTGTTTGTCTTTCACACACACACACACATGTTTGATTAATTTCCTCATTCATTATGTTTTTTAAGTCGCCTTTGGTTTAAAGCTTAAATAAGCCCAGCTCTCCTAAGAATTTAGTTGAATGAATAAGTATTTATTAGTTATTTATTATATAATTTTGGTTTAGAGGCAGTAGTCGTGAGGTGAAAGTACACTTTCGTGCCACAGTAACGGAAAGGAAAATAAACTTAAATGTATATTTGGTAAATCTCGTTAGTACGAGGTGCCATTTCCATTTGGGTTATTTATATATTTATTTTTGATAGAGGGTAAAGTTTTCTTTCCTCTTCTTCTTCCTCTTCTTCTCCAGGTCAAATACTTGAATTTAATTTTCAGCTTTAGTTTCCCCTTTCCCAGACCCCTTTTCGCTTTTTTTTTTTTTTTTTTTATACTCTTCCAAATTGTTAAACATACGTCATCAGCACAGCAGTGACGTGAATCCGCCTATTGAATTTCCTGCGTCTACAAAAATTCCCAGCCTTTCTTAATCGCGTTTCATCATTATTTTTATGGAAAATATTCCGAGTCTTAAAGAGTCTTCGCTTTACCAAATATAAGAGAACTCCGTCTCGCTTATGTTGCATTTTGTGTTTGTTTTCATTAACACGTCTCGTGTTCTTTTATTTTGTTTGTCTGCGATATTTTGATTCTTTTACATAATTGAACGTCAGTTGTGTTGCAAAGTCTTGTAAGCACGATCAGGATTCTGTCAGTTTTCCAACAGCTTGAAATCGATTTTATTCCTGGCTTTGTGCGCGACATCCGCTTTCAGCTTTGTTCTTCTTGCCAAATCCTGTAAGATCTCTCTCTCTCTCTCTCTCTCTCTCTCTCTCTCTCTCTCTCTCAGGTCTCATTGTGACACACTGCTATTCACCCCAGCCTCCTCAGATCTATCGTTCCCAAAGAATTATTCAGCGGGGTGAAGTTGCACGCTCCATGCTCAGTCTCCACAGATGATCACACCTGATCTTATACACAGACGGCGTCTGATTTTAGCTGATGGTCATCCCGACAATATCCTTCACTGATAAGCAAGTGGACAAAGACATGGTAACCTTACCGACAAACTATCCATGATCCGGACATCCTTTCTGCATCGGGTCTTCGCTCTTCTGTCGGCAGGGATTAAGGGGCGGCTTACCCTCTTCAGCGCTGTAATTGGAATCCGCCCCCCCTCCCCCCCTTCTCTCTCTCTCTCTCTCTCTCTCTCTCTCTCTCTCTCTCTCTCTCTCTGTATACGGCATCACTTGAATCCATTCCTTACATTCTCGAACTTTTTCATCGTATCGTTATCGATCTTTCCTCTCGAGACTTCACTTGGACTGTTTGAACACATTCTAAAGGTCGTAAAGTTTCTGTGCACAAAAGAAGGTTAGAAAAAGGGGAAATATCTGGCGCTGTTTTACCGTTTCGGTATGGATTGTTGCACATCCGTTTTTTCCAAGTGAAATAATCGTCTTGTTTTGTTAACTGGAGGGATCTTGATGTTCTATTTGCATTTGTACCTTTACGATGATACTCCTATAATGTATGTTAAATATAAATACGTATAAACATACACACACACACACACACACACACACATATATATATATATATATATATATATATATATATATATATATATATATATATATATATATATATATTGATATATTGTATATATGTGAGTGCTGCTATATGTGTCAGTGTCCTGTTACCTATTGAATATAAACTATAAGTTAATAAAAATGATTTGATCTCGAAACACTTAGAGCTTAATCAAACGTGTCTTATTAATGCAATATATCTGCAAGTAAAATTTGGAACACTTTCGTAAAGATAAGACTGGGATCTAATCTTTGTCAGAGTGGGCTTATACTGTAAAAATAATAGTGAAATATGATAAAGAATAATCGTGCGCGTGTGCGCGCCTGAATGTGCAAGCAAAAGAAAATGGGTATTTTCTCCATCCTTCACCATCATTTTCGTTATCTTCTCACGGATCTCCCGTGGATACGAGAGGGCAACTTTTTCCGCCTTGTGGAGAAATCATTTAGTGTGAGCAGCACAAAAGTAACTGCCTAAGCACGTTACGCCCTGAGGAATATTGCCCGAATTATTTATGGCGTATCGTGACTGAAAGGCGGCTAAGGGGGGTGGGGGGCGTTAGGGGGGGATAGCGGGGAAAGTAGCTGGGAACCGAGAAAGGCTGGATGAGAGATGGCACTGTGGCGAGAGAGAGAGAGAGAGAGAGAGAGAGAGAGAGAGAGAGAGAGAGAGAGCCAGCCTCAAGCCCATTTCATCACACAACGGCGCTCACAAACAGATCTCTCCTATTGGTTCGTTCGACTGCGAGAATTTTTTTCTATGCTTTTTTTTTTTTTTAGATCGTACCATTTCGGACTCCGTTTTCTAGGCGAGAGCTACGCCCTGATTTTATTATACGTTTAGGAATAACAATTTTTGTGCTCGGTATGAATTTCCATAACCATTTTCTAATTGCTGGTCTGTTTCCTGGGAAATGGCTCCCTTCTTTATTTTTTTTATTTATTTTTTTTTCCAGCGTGTTTCTCTTCGTTGGTACAGTTATTGGTTTAAGTGTCTTTCCCGTTATTCGTTGCCCATAGCGGAGTTCTCTTTCACCCCTGATGCAAATCACTTGGGCTCTCCAATTGCTTCTCTCTCTCTCTCTCTCTCTCTCTCTCTCTCTCTCTCTGTTATAGTATAGATCCTGAAACATTATTACTTACGTTGCCTGTTGTCATTAGTAGCAGTGGTATTACTGTGTAATTATTGTTATGGTAATGTGGCAGTTAATTTTCTTAATATGAAACTTATGGATTCTGGATGGTTGGTTAATTGTTATTAGATTCCTAACATACATACATATATGTATGTATATATAAAAATATATATATACACATATATATGTATGTATATTATATATGTATATATATGTATATATATATATATGTATATATATATATATATATATATATATATATATATATATATATATATATATATATATATATATATATATATATACTGTACACGCCCACTGCAGAGGCCCGGTCGTTCATAAGAGCAAGCGTTCAGGCAAAATACATATCCGACATTTTTTTTATCGTAACAGGAAATAGAACCAGATGGAACCCATATGAATTTCTGGTATTCATTTATTCGTGATGGGGCAAGCAGAGAGGCCTGGCATGAAATTCTGAATAGTCCCGAGAGAGAGAGAGAGAGAGAGAGAGAGAGAGAGAGAGAGAGAGAGAGAGAGAGAGAGAGCAAGTGGAACGTTCTGTTAACGCGCACTTTATTCTTTGTCTTCCTATATATAAATATATATGTGTGTGTGTGTGTGTATTGGACACACACACACATATATATATACATATGTGTGTGTGTAATATACACATGCACACATACATATTCCCGTATGCATCTGTAGGCTAATGCCTGACAGAGGTAAAAAGATACGTTGTATGCTACCGCTATGTTTAAATATCAAAACTATTCAGTGCATTAAGTCATGTGCATGAATATCCTTCGGGGTATTAGCTTCAACTAATGTTTTCTCAAATTTATTTCAGGGGTAAGTCTTCGTGTGCGTTGCCCGAGTCACGTTGGAGGTCAGTCATTTATTTTATGCTTTCATTTTGATATTAGTTGCGATATTCCCGTTCGGAATTTTTCGTAGTTTCTAGAGCTCTGCTTTTCCCAATTTTCACGATATTATTTTCCTGCGGCGCCGCGGTTTTATGAAAATATCATTTTTCTGACTTCAGTGTTCGGTATTGAATGAAATAGACGAAACCGATATTTTTTCAGATTTATGGAAACTTACAGTACTGCATCAGATTTGGATGTAGTTAATCAATAGTTAAAATTGATTCATCTGTTTACTTCGTTTTCAGTTGAACAATGTTTCTATGTTTAATTTAGCACCCTGAAGTTCATTTATTGACCGGATAAGATGCGAGACAAACTATATTACCATTACGCGCTCTTGCCAACTAAACTCACGTGATTGTATAAAGGGGTTATGATAGCGTTATTTGGTATAAACTTCCGTATTTGCGTGATGTCCTTTGGAAACGCTCAAGGACACTTCTTATTTAATGGCAACTGTCATAAGTTATTTTCATAAGAAAGATCGGAAAACGAGCCAGGAAAGCGGCAAGATGAAGAATTCATTAATATTTTGTTACCTACATGAATGTTAGTGGTGCGGTTTATTACCTGGTGGAAATAAATATTTCTGTGTGCGTATATACATACATACATATATATATATATATATATATATATATATATATATATATATATATATATGTATATATATATATATATATATATATATATATATATATATATATATATATATATATATATATATATATATATATATATATATATATATATATATATATATATATATATATATTAAGTCTTGACGACTTTGGACGAACTATGTGCTGGCCCGTCAGTGGCACTTCCGCTGCAGGTACATTTGTGTCGATGTCGGAGGTTTACACAGTTAGATACAGAGAGCTATCGGATCATGATTTAAGTGCATGGAGACAGCGTGGTCGAACGTTAAACCGGGGTTGTCACATTTCTGGAAGAAGTGATTAAGTGAGTGCGTATGTGTGTGGCACTCTCTAATGGTATATTATCAGGGGGGGGACTTCATTTTGAGACTGGGTCTGATTTGGTTAGTGGCGCAGCGTTGAAGGACTGCCACTGGAAAATCTTATTTGTCGCCATAGAAAGTGAGTACCATAACTCATGAACACTTATATCTTTTCCAGACGTTTTGTGGAAATACCCAGTTGTGCTACAGTGAAATTCCTCTGTCTCCATTATGCATTTTCCTGTTCTGTTCTCCATTGTACATTTTTCTGTTTTAAATAGGAATGTAATTTAACACCATTTCAGGTTTTAATATATGATATGTTTCTTTCAACAGGAATTCTGGTTTCGTCTTGTGAGGACGAATATTTTAGAAGTAGTGTTTACTCTTTTATGTACTATATGACATTTATTGTAGTCTAGAATCATTATGACCGTTTTACTTTGTTTGGTGACCAGGGTGTATTAGCTGGTCTAGAATCATTAATCTGAATGGTTGCAAATCAGAATTTCCTCTAGTGATGATTTCCATTTACAGGGGGTGGATTTCACTCCATTTCATGATCGTAGCTTTTGTGAATTACTTTCGTTAAATTTGCAAATAAAGTCTAGTTTTGTATATCAGTGTTTAATTCCAGTAGGCCTTTGTTTAAGAATAGGTTCAGTGAGAGGAGTCGACAAAGGAGAAGGAATTGCTGACCCAGGGATGGGCCATCACTACCATAGAATCTTAGGAAAGTAAGATGATTGATTCTGTTCTTAAAACAGATACAGCAATAGAAGATGACCCTATTTGACCTGGGGATAGGGTCAATAATATATATATATATATATATATATATATATATATATATATATATATATATATATATATATATATGTATGTGTGTGTGTGTGTGTGTGTGTGTGTGTATACATACATACACACATATATAAATATATATACCCATATGGGTATTACGCAGAGTAGGGAGACAGGGATAGTCAGTGTTGCTTAGGGGGTTCAGGGGGCGAAGCCCCACTCCCCATCAGACCAGTGCCCTAAGTTATGTTAGGAAGGTAAGGTCTGGTTAGGTCAGGACATGGTATTCTAGGAAAGGTTAGGGTTTCTCACACCTACTCATCTCCCTATTCTGCATCTGCTCCATATATATATTTTCAGGTAGCCTATTTAGAAAATTCGGCCCTCCAGTCCATGAGCTAGGAAATCAAATTTCATGGCGGCTGGAGGAGACCCCCACTAGTGGGGACAGAATGTAGTCGTCCTACCCCACTTTCGTACGATGTTGGGGGACAGAAAGCCAGTAGGGCACAACGACCAGTCAGGATAGCAATTGGGCTGCTAGGCTGACCCTTAGTTAGTCTTAACTCTAAGACCTATTTCCCTTTGACCTTTGTGTTAGCTGTTACCTGCTCTTTCCAGATATACCACTGTCCTGTGACTGCCACTGGAATCAAATGGGGCCTCTGCTTCCGAGGTCGATCTCACTCTGTGCCCAAACCTCAGAAGTGCAAGGTCACTTCTCTGTCCTCCTACCACTGGCCACGTGTTGGGACTTCTGCGGCCTGAATCCATCTATTGCAAGCGGGCTCCATGCACAGATACAATAAGAATCCTAGAAACTGGCTCTTTGCTTTCTGCCCCTGCCCTTGTGAAACAATTGCCTTAGAGGACTCAATTCCATCTTCTGAACAGTACAAGGGCCACGTGTAGGACCTCTCAGCGTTATCGTTGTGCTAAAGTAAAATAATTTTATCAGCCAGTCTTAAGCAGTTTATAAGATTCGTGTTAACCTCTTATTTATTTGCTAACTGTGGTTACACCTTTTCTTGCACATTGCTTGGGCCTTGATTGCTGGACTGCCAGCCTATCCATATTAATTTCTAGTTGCAAATCTGTAAATAAAGTAATGAAATCTAACCAACTAGTTTGAAAAGGCAACCTTCCCATTTTCTTTAAATAGTTGCAATTTCAAGGTAAGTCATACTGTTAATTACATTTATTGCTTATGTTCTGAGCTCCAGTGTTGGCCCCGAAGACAAATTGCATTAAAATTCAATTTAACTCTTCCAACCGGACTCAGAACATAACACACACACACGCACACACACACACACACACACACACACACACACACATATATATATATATATATATATATATATATATATATATATATATATATATATATATATATATATATATATATAAATAAATGTATGTGTGTGTGTGCTTATGTTCCTGCATAACTCTGAAATGCATTGAGCAATTTCAACCAAGCTTGATATACATATGAATTACTATCTGGAAAAGAATACTGTGGGGGTAAGACATCACTAGCACCAAAGGACACCAAAGGGGATGGGGCGAGAAGGGGGTGACATGTAAAAATAATGGAAAATGACAGATATCAGTGTCTAATCCATAGTTTTCGAGGTCGCTAAGACGAATAGTGACACTCCCAATGCCCTTTAAGTCCAAGTTCAGCCCTAGTAGGCAGTGGGGGTAAGAAGGGGTGAAATATAAAATATAAAAAATGTTGGGTATTGTAATTGAAGCAACTATCTTAACAGGAGAGAGAGAGAGAGAGAGAGAGAGAGAGAGAGAGAGAGAGAGAGAGAGAGAGAGAGAGAGAGGGAGGAAGTTAGAGAGAGAGAGTAGAGGGAGTGCTAGGGAGGAGAAAGAGGGAGAGATAGAGTGAGGGAGAGTTGGGGAAAAAAAGTTAAGTATACCTTAGTTTTACCAGACCACTGAGCTGATTAACAGCTCTCCTAGGGCTGGCCCGAAAGATTAGACTTATTTTACGTGGCTAAGAACCAATTGGTTACTTAGCAACGGGACCTACAGCTTATTGTGGAATCCGAACCACATTACAGCGAGAAATGAATTTCTATCACCAGAAATAAATTCCTCTAACTCTTCATCAGCCGGCCGCGGGAATTGAACTCCGGCCCATCGAATGAAAGTCTGAAGCTCAACCGACTCGGCCAATAAAGGGCTTGGAGAGTTGGGGGGAGAGAGAGAGAGAGAGAGAGAGAAAAGTTAAGTATACCTTAGTTTTACCAGACCATTGAGCTGATTAACAGCTCTCCTAGGGCTGGCCCGAAGGATTAGACTTATTTTACATGGCTAAGAACCAATTGGTTACTTAGCAACGGGACCTACAGCTTATTGTGGAATCCGAACCACATTATAGCGAGAAATGAATTTCTATCACCAGAAATAAATTCCTCTAACTCTTCATCAGCCGGCCGTGGAATTGAACTCCGTCCCACCGAGTGACAGTCCGCAGCTCTACCGACTCACCCAACGAAAAAGAGTAGAGGGGGTGTTAGGGAGGAGAGAGAGAGAGAAAGAAAGAGAGAGAGAGAGAGAGAGAGAGAGAGAGAGAGAGCAAGAGAGGTGGTTTATTGGTTGCCATTCACAGTTTTCCCTGGCAGCGCCGGGTTGGTCAGCTGGTATATACAGTATATAAAAGTAAAAAGGCTTTGGCCAGCGTCAGCGACCTTACTTGTTGTCACTCCTGCATATAAATCATCTCTCTCTCTCTCTCTCTCTCTCTCTCTCTCTCTCTCTCTCTCTCTTAAACTTCATCACATTTCCTATATAGTTTTATCCCGAACAAATAAAATAACGGTCTCTCGGAGACTATGTGAACGTCAATAAATAAATATAAGTCGACCTCTCTCTCTCTCTCTCTCTCTCTCTCTCTCTCTCTCTCTCTCTCTCTCTCTCTCTCTCTCTCTCATCTTGAAAGACATCGTCCGCCCTGCACTTTACCGCATCCCCCTTTCCCCTCTGCCATCCCCTTTAATCCCCAGGTCTCCCCTCTCATCCCCGAGACACGCGTTGCCGAGATGACTTTAATTTCTGCGAGTTGTTGTGGCTCTTAATGTAATTCTGAAGGGGGTAATTATTCACGACTGTGAGGACGACGCTGCTCAGTTCGTTTCTTTCTGTCGCTGCGCCTTTTCTTCTCTTGTTTTGTCTTTTTTTCTTTCAATTGTTTACTCCGCTTTTGATCTCGATCGTTAAAATGTTTTCTCGGTTTTTTTTTTATTCCGTGTTTTATGGACTTTTTTTTTATTTGTGTTTGTTGGTCTGTTGTTTGTTTTTATTATTTACCTCGTTTTTTTTTTTAATATTCTCTTTATTTTTATGGCTGTTTGTTTCTCATTTGCGTGGGTCCTTTATATTTCTTATTAATTTATCCTACTTTTAGGTGTCCTAGTCTTCTTATTATTGCTCGAGTGCATTTACTCGTTTTACGTCTTTTTATCTCCACTTTCACACTCCAGTTCTTTCATACTTAAAAAATTTTTATTTGCGTCACTCTATGCACCCTCAGCATTGTCTGAACTTATGAACTTTTCCCTCTTCCGCGCTTACGTTTATCCCCTGTCGTTGTGCAATATTAATTTTATCGTAATGCAAATTTCCAGGAATGTCATTTATTGGAAACTGAGAAGTACTTCCTTTAACGCATTGTCAGTGAATTAGATTCTTTTATCCTCTCAGTTTATATGTGAGGTAAAAGATTAATTATTTGCAGAGAGGGGTCGTAGAATATTCACTTGCTGGAAACCTGAAATAATTCTTCCTTCACTCGTTAAAAATATTAACACTAGATTAAATTTATTGGAGATTAATCATCTTGCAATTATGCCACGTGTCTTCGATGAAATAATAAGAAAACAGGATTATTTCTGTTGTTTTTCAAAGTTGCAAGCTCCTTCGTCGTTGGAAAGTTTGAATAAGTATAATTTCATTGGCATTTTTTCTTCCTTTACGAGCCCGACAATATTGTATCTTGTAAGGTGCTAAGTTTTCGCTTCTTTGCAATGTTAGAATCATTAGCAATTACTGGGATTTATAAAATGGTATCCAGAATTAATCACTGGCAAAGACATTATACGTGTCGATGAAGGAATAACACGAAGGAATTGCTTTTTTTAATTGACATCATTTCCCGTTCTTAACTGTGTCTGGTTTTTCTGTAAGAATAGATAGTTAAGCTTGCAAGACGAATGCTGTAATAAATGAAGTGAAGTGGGAGGAGTATGAACATTAATTATTCCACCAAAAAGATTAGAAATTCTGGAACTGTATGTGGGTGTGTGTATGTATGTGTTCCGAGGCATTGGTAGAGAGAGAGAGAGAGAGAGAGAGAGAGAGAGAGAGAGAGAGAGAGAGAGAGAGAGAGAGAGAGAGAGAGAGAGAGAGTCTCAGTCTTGAAATTGATCGCCTCATGTACAGGAGAACCCGTCTAAAATGAATGCCGCCGATCAGAACATCACGCCCTTCGACGCTCCGGAAGGAAGGAAGGCAGGAAGGAAGGAAGGAAGAAAGGCAGGAAGGAAGGAAGGTTAGCAGCAAAGCAACTTGAACAACAAACGCCGCTCCCGTCACAAGCAGCGCTCGCGAACGCCGTGCACAAACACGGCTCTGAAGACAAATACATCGGCGGCCGCCACCGAGGAATGCCATCCATACATTTCCATACATTTACATGAATATGTCCTCGCCGGATGTAGGTGTATACCTGACACTTGAAGCTCCGTTGATGGTATTTGGTCGAGGCATAATGGATGAAGGGAGGAGGCAGGAATGGATGGAGGAACAGAGAGAGAGAGAGAGAGAGAGAGAGAGAGAGAGAGAGAGAGAGAGAGAGGATGTATGAAGTTTGTTAGAGGGGATTTGTCCTTGTTTGGGACATGTCCCGGTTGTCATGGCAACATCTGTTACGCTTCCAGGGGACTACCAAATGGACCCCAATCACATCCTTATATACATAGTTAACATAAGATATAAACAGTTTAGAATCTGCTTTGTTTCGTTGTTTCGAATCTATTTTGTTTCTTTGTTTTTTTAATAAGGATCTACAAAAAGCTAATTCTGTGATCACGATCCACTAGATTTGTATTTGTAGACTATAAACATAAATGGACAGGAATAACATGGTATAAAGATTATATGCATATGTATATATATATATATATATATATATATATATATATATATGTTATGTTATATGTATATGTATATATGTTGTATGTATATGTATATATATACACACATATATATATTATATATACACACACATATATATATATATATATATATATATATATATATATGTGTGTGTGTGTGTATATATATATATATATGTGTGTGTATATATATATATATATATATATATATATATATATATATATATATATATATTTATATATATACATACATATATATATATATACAACTTTTTAGAAATATCAAATACATTCGGTTATTCGTCACTGTGATCAAGTATGCTGTTTATTTGCATCTTCATTTATCCTTTTCCTTTTTAGTTTTCTGGAGAGAAAATGACTGTGCCGGCTTTATCTGTCCGTCCGCGCTTTTTTCTGTCCGCCCTCAGATCTTAAAAACTACTGAGGCTAGAAGGCTGCAAATTGGTATGTTGATCATCCACCCTCCAATCATCAAATATACCAAATTGCAGCCCTCTAGCCTCAGTAGTTTTTACTTTATTTAAGGTTAAAGTTGGCCATAAGCCTGCTTCTGGCAACGATAGGCTATAGGATAGGGCACCACCGGGCCGTGGTTAAAGTTTCATGGGCCGCTGCTCATCCAACATTAAACGGAACCACCGAATGGTAGATCTGTTTTCGGTGGCCTTGATTATACGCTGTAGTGGCTGTAAAGAAAACTCGATTACGCCGAAGAAACTTCGGCGCTTTATTCATGTATTTATTTTGTGTAAATTTTAATGAGAGATTTTTTGCGAAATTCTTTCATGAACTTATATATTCCTAAGAAAAGTTAATTACCCCTGAAGCATTTGATTATTATATGCCTTGAAATTATTTGAAATTTAGTTAATTTTGTATCATACCTTAAAAAAAAAGGGCGTATTTTCAAAATAATAACATGACGCTCGCAACTGTCTCTGCGCATCCACTGCACTCCTTATGGTTACGCCGAATTACTTCGGATAATTATGTAAATCACATTCATTCCGGAATGAGAGAAACCGAAGTCTGGAATGTATTCCAATTTACCGGTGGGAAGGATTTTCGAACACTTCCCCATATGCAGACTGCCTAAAATGTAGGTTTATTCTCTCTCTCTCTCTCTCTCTCTCTCTCTCTCTCTCTCTCTCTCTCTCTCTCTCTCTCAGAGAGAAGAGAAGAAGAAAAAAGTCACAAACTTGGGGCGGCAAGTGTTCCGTCATTATATGAACCACTATATCATGATTAGAAATAGCAGGGTCTCGACTAGGTGACCCTCACTCATAACTTAGTAGAACCTTTTATCAGATATTCTCTCTCTCTCTCTCTCTCTCTCTCTCTCTCTCTCTCTCTCTCTCTCTCTCTCTCTCTGTCTGTGTGAGAAAAGCGAAAAATAATATAACAGACATGGACGATCGGTTTATTAAAAGAAGCGCCTCGACTAGGTAATCAACTCTCTCTCTCTCTCTCTCTCTCTCTCTCTCTCTCTCTCTCTCTCTCTCTCTCTCTCTCTCTCTCTCTTGTAAACGAGAATAGTAGGTTGGTCTAGCGTATTCAGACCGAAGCTATTGTTTACATTGTTGATCGCAAAGGTTTATGTTAAAATTTTTTACACGTAAAGCTACTCAGTAACAGGCTTAATAAAAGTAATTGGATATAAAACTATTTTTTTTTTATTTGACCTAAAATGTAATTGATCTATCAACAAGCCGGTGTTCCTTTCTCGTTGACTTGCACGTTATAATTTATTTTTTATTGTTATATTTGTGTACTTAATTTTTTGATTCAATGAAAGGAACTTGATATAGGGAATTGGCTTATTAGTCTTTAAATCCTTTTCCGAATCCTTATATACTTAAGGCTTGAAATATGTATATTAAGATATGAATCCCGCATTTTATTGTTATCAAGTCATTGTCAATGAATTTAGAACTGTAAGACAGCAAAATGACAATCATTTATCATAAAATCCATTACGTAATTACGATGTTGTATGTATTAAAAGAGATTTTGCTGTTTGATAAATTTCAGTTATTTTCCTCTGTCTTGCGGCCTCAAAGTACTCGGTGTGTGTAAATGTTAAGTAATTACCACTAGCACTTTTCCTCCTTTTCTTTTTTATTCCTTGTAATTATTACCATTACCTACATTTCCCTGCGGGAGCTGTGACATTACACGCAGAAAACGGAGCGTAACCAAATGCATGCTTGAAGGACGGTGGGGCTAAAGCACTATATTGACGCCAAGCATAGGAAGCGCTTGAAGAATACTATAAATGGAAACTTACTTATCGGAATTCATCGAATTGGTACCTACTAGCTACCAAATATCGGTCAGAAAGTGAACTCGTGCCTTTAAAATCCCCTTGCGGCACCACTCAACTTCCAAACGATTTATTTGCTATGTAAGGTGAGCAACTTTTTTAGCACACACACGTGATATATATATATATATATATATATATATATATATATATATATATATATATATATATATATATATATATATATATATATTTATATATATATATATATATATATATATATATATATTTATATATATATATATGTATATATACATATATACTTATATATATATATATATATATATATGCATTCATACATATATATATATATATATATATATATATATATATATATATATATATATATATATATATATATATATATATATATATATATATATATATATATATATATATACTTTACGTAAGAGGAACTACAGAAGTATGGCGGTAGCCTTTCCTTATTCAGGTACCAACTAGAAGCAGTTGAGCCTGTCCCCAGTCTCAGTGAAAGCTAGGAATCCCCATCCGAAGTAAAAAAACTTCATAGCGTATTGTTACATCTCAGCGATGTTGTTGAATCGCAGTTACCCCCAAGCGAAAATAACCTGTGAAGACGACTAACTTTTAGGGAGTTCTGTACTTTTGACTTTTTTTTTTTTTTTTTAAGTTTTCCAAATAATTTAAGGAAGATGCATATACCGATAAAGGCAATATGCAATTATTTAGGTCCTAGGTAAGTTTAGTAGTTTAGATTATGTAATATAGGATAACATATAAGGTCCGGTATATAGCATGTCAGCGTTGCATGTGGTCACTGTGCCCCTTCTTATTCCCCTTTCTGCTCCTACATTCCTTACCCCGTAGGGGGCGGGGGGTGTTCCTGTAGTACACTTTACGTGGTGCACTGTAGGCATTGCTTAAGGTTCTTTGCAGCGTCCCTTCGACCCCTAGTTACAACCCATTTTATTCGTTTGACTGCACCTCCGTTCATATTCTCCATTTTCCGTCTTACTTTCCACCCTCCCTTAACAATTGTTTCATCGTGCAACTACTAAGTTTTCCTCCTATTACACCTCTAAAACCTTTTTGCCCTCAATTTCCCTTTCACCGCTAAAGGACCTCACAGGTCCCAGCGCTTGGCCTGTGGCCAAAATTCTACATTCCATTCCTACATTCCTTAGACATGCCACTTCTCCAACGTCTTCCCATTACGACAAATAGCTCCAACCCGCAGCAGGTTTCCATTTCCGAGATTTATTACATCAACTTATTTGCGGTGCTTCGAAGTGGAAGATACCAGATGAGTGCGTTGCCATCTATGACGGCCGAATTTATGAAGTGGGAGAATTCAACCGCTGCCGCGCAGTTTGCAGAGCGATTTCTTCAGGTTAACCGAAGATAGATTTGTTGCGTGAGGGTTAGGAGCCTCCTGCTGATTTTTAGGCTACGTGTGTAGAAACCTGAATCCAGATATGATGTTAGATTTCACACGCACAAGTTTTTTTTGGGGGGCGTTTTCATGCAAATTCCGGAGAAGCCAGAGAGAGAGAGAGAGAGAGAGAGAGAGAGAGAGAGAGAGAGAGAGAGAGCTAGCAACTTGAGGATACCTGACTGGAAACTTTTACATAAATAAATTTAAAACTAAATCGGGAGAGAGAGAGAGAGAGAGAGAGAGAGAGAGAGAGAGAGAGAGAGAGAGAGAGAGAGAGAGAGGCATTAAAATCAAGTTCGCTTCCATTTTCTCTTAAACAATGTAGCCGTTTCCATTGCAAGCAGAGAGAGTCTTTATGCCGATTGCCTTTTTTTTTTTTTTTTTAAAGTTTCCCCATTGGCTAAAGCAAACAGCAAAGTAGGTTAACCTCCGTCTTTCAGCGTTCTTTCATTGACGTGTATCCGGAGAGCATAATTATTCGGTAAACCCGTTCGGTGGTTTTCATTACTCCTGCAACGACGTTCAAATAAGCCGTTGGCCTTAAGCTGAACCGCACAATTTGCGACGGAAAATTTCTCGTGGTCTGTCAGTAATGGCATTAAGGGAAACTGGCGAAGTAGTTCAATGCAATATTTAATTTCCGTTATGGTCGCTGCAGGTATCGCAAGGTTGCAGTAAATGCATATGTCGACATTTTCCGTTGTAAATCTACTAATACATTTTTTTATACTCGGATTTTTTTGTTTGGGGTGGTGGGTTGCCGGGTTCAGGGAGGAGATCTAAGTGAACATCTAAGCAAAAATCAGTCTCGGTTACAGCAGAAAAATCTGTCAGTTGACCGCTTAAACGGTGGTACGTAATCAGGAGGGATTACAGAGAAAGGGAGTGAATTCCATATTCTGAAAGACAATTCCTTGACTGGAGTTCACGGCGTGTTTATCGCCAAGTCTTTGTTAACGGAATCTCATGACCCTTTGTCATAAAAGTAAACGGCTATAGCCAATACTGTTTAAATGTTCCATTTCACATTTTGCAGTCCGTAAAAGAGATAACGCTTTGGAAATTATTTATTTCATCGGAAAAGATAAATGAAAATTAGCCCGGGGAAAAATGAGTTCTTTTGATCCTTGTTAAATAATCCATTACCTAATTTTCTGATAATTAAAGCCATTAGAAAAGCTTTGAATATCAGAAAATCGTGGTTCAAAAATAACGGTTATTTGATTGCGTTATTAACTGACCGAATGAGTCGCTTCATGAGTGATTACCGTTTGAGTGGATTGCATTAGCGTTATTAGGATTATTTAGAAGAGAGAGACGCATTGAAAACAACTTTCACAAATCAAACATTTTGTCTGTTGATAGTGCTTTCCCTTTATCTCTCTCTCTCTCTCTCTCCATTTTATATATACAATATATATATATATATATATATATATATATATATATATATATATATATATACATCTCATATATTATGTATATATACAAATATATATATGTACATATATAATGTGTGTTGTACATGTCTATTTATATATTTATCATGTGTTCGTTATGTATTTGTGTCCTCATTCATTATGTACGATTCCCCCCCAGTAGGATCTTTCTCTTAATTACGGTACTTAACTTTGCAATAACCTTTATGTCACAAATTAATTTGTAGTAACTATAATGATACAGTTAATTAAACTCTAGCAGAGTCGTTGGATTTTTATGCACATTGATTTGATTGCTGCATGAGAGCACAGTTGCCCTCGATTGCAGAAATGCAGAGGTAGAAAGAGTTATATATCAAAGTTGAAAAGTAGTATTTTCTCAAAAAGTTTCAGGAACTTTCATGTTGCTGAGTAAGAACTGGATTTCTTTCGTACATACTGCAGCTAATTATATTTTGCCCGACAAAATTTATATGAGAAATGTGAATCATAAGAATAGGTTGAAAGTACTTCCGGTGACAGTTTAAGTGAAAGTAAGGTCAGGTAAGGTAGAGAAGCTGCCAGTGAATCTGAAGATTTCATTATCGGTCCATGACAACCTACCGGTCAACAGGGCACGGTAATGCAGCCTTCACACTCGTAGGTCGCAGTTATGTTATTAGATTCAGTAACTCTCGGACCTCAGTGTGCTCAATATCCACTCATACCCGACTCAGAAAGTCTGTTGTACGATTCGGCAACTCTTGATTCTTGGCGACACACGGTAACCCTGTGTTCCGCCCTCCCTTAAGGCTTCTCATCCGATCTTGGCTCTGAATTTTGTGAAGAGCCTGCAAATCCAACCCCAAGAAATGATCACAGGAGCCCATTTGCCATTGTCCTTTGGATTTCTTCGGCGGTTACCCAACAAGCACTGACCAATCCCGTCATGTAACGCTAGGTTAGATTGGGTAATCGTCGATGGTATGTGAACTAAATCATGTGGAGTTGCTCTTGATGTTATGTCCTCTTAAAATCCCGGTGTTAAATTTTGTCCACTGGTCATTTGATCCAAGTCTTTCCGTGTGGTAAGTCATATACAAACATTTTTTTTTGTCAAAAGTCGTGGGACAAATAATGGGTGCACGTTGTTTCATGCCTTTATTTTTGTGGTACAAATGTATGTCAAATTTTTGGCCAATTTTTCAGTATCAGTGTTTATAAAGGCGTTTAGCTTAATGGTCATTGTAATACAAAGTAAAGACATGAGAATGGTTAAGATAAGCTGCCTAAAAGATAAAAGCTGGCCTTTTATCTTTTAGTCTTATCAATAAGTGAACTTCAGCGTTGAACATTTCATAAGTCCTTGAACGTGTCGAACTGAACTTTTTAAAAAGCTGATGTCGTTCTTGAACATGTTGTAAAGTTCTTGAATTTGCAGACATGAACTAACTTTAAGTCATGAAGTCCTCGAAAGTTAGTAAATAAATTCTATAAAGTTGATGATAATGTCATAATTTCATAGCCATTTTTTTTTTATTTGTTGCATTGAACTCTGGCGTTGATTTTTTTCAGTCTTTATCTACAACGTTAGTCATCACAATACTGAACAGTTACAAGTGTGATAAAAGTTCATCGACTCGGACAGTAATTTTCGTTTGATGTCCAAAGTTTGTAGCAATGCATATTATCGCCTTGTGCTAACTAAGCCTTCTGATGATAGTTTATGCTTGCGCTGTTGGCATAAACTTTATTTATGAAGAGTCTCGGCTTATGAACCCGCGAAACAACTGAAGAATATCTTTCTGAAATTAACACCTGATGTTTGCAAGTAAAATAAAATAAGAAAGGGAAAAGTATTTGTATCGCCGTTTTGGGTTGAACTTCTCGATGGCTCGATTTTTATTCTTTGGAATTATTTTAAACTTGACAGCGTTAACTCACAGTCGGGTTGAAATATTCACCGCCCGACTTGAAACTTGATCATAATGCCGAGAACGAACTTTTCTTTCCCTGAATTAGCATGTGACATCATTAGAACTGGATATATCTCACTGTAAGGAAACATCTGACAAAAATAGAATTTCGATAACGAAGCACAAAGTGCCATAACGAAATGTCGAACATCTGTTCCTAGTCCACAAATCGTATATTGAAATGTCAGCTTTACATAATTTAGTCTCAAAGCAGCCTGGGATCTTTTGATACAGATTTACTGAACAGTCATTAATTTTCGTCCACTGACGTCTGTGCAAGTCGGTTTACGGATCAATGAACCCGTCAGCAAATAGGACGGAGAGAAGAGTAATTCATAATTTCCGTCATTTGATAGTCCAGCCCGTGATTGTTTTAGAGGCTGAAATGAAACAGTAAATTACTGATTGATGTTTGTTTAATTGGTTAATGAATTTGTTGAATGTGTGTACGTCGGGAGAGGAGGAGGAGGAGGAGGAGGAGGGGAGGAGGAGGAGGAGGAGGAGGAGGAGGAGGAGGAGGAGGAGGAGGAGGAGGAGAGGGCAGTGGCGGGGTTGAGGGGTGGCGTTGGAGAGGGGGTGGGGGATAGGCTGGAGTTGAATTGGTGTTGGATTTTGTTAAATTTAGTCACTGCTGTGACGCCAGCAATATTAAATAGCTGTGTTTGAGTTGGGCAAATTATTTCTTGTGATGGAGCCGTCCCGAGCTGAAACCAGAGAGGAAGATCAAAAGTCATAAAGTGTTCACGGAAAGCTTTGTGGATCCGTTTTGATTGAATTATTTATTTGATTTATCGCGCTTTTGTATTGTTACTGATGTGCATCCCGCAAAACTGATTACGTCTGTTGCGTAGGCAAGTAAAGTGAATGCTAATAGTTTCTTTGGGGAAGTATTTTAGGATAGTTTCAAGAGAGCATGCAATGAGAGAGAGAGAGAGAGAGAGAGAGAGAGAGAGAGAGAGAGAGAGAGAGAGAGATGAATTTAAAAATGGAGCACTTACTCATATTTTAGGCAGTTTATGTGCTTTGCTGAGAGAGAGAGAGAGAGAGAGAGAGAGAGAGAGAGAGAGAGAGAGAGAGAGAGAGAGAGAGAGAGAGAGAGGTGAATTTAAAAATGTAGCACTTACTCATATTTTAGGCAGTTTATGTGCTTTGCTTAGAGAGAGAGAGAGAGAGAGAGAGAGAGAGAGAGAGATTTAAAAATGCAGCATTTACTCATATTTTAGGCAGTTTATGTGCTTTGCTTAGAGAGAGAGAGAGATTAATCTCGAACAACGAAATTACATTCTAGGATGTAATTTGTCACTGCTATAAATATATAGTGAATCACGAACAATACGTAAATCTGATCACGTAGGATGATAATATATAAGTAGAACAAAGTTTACGAAAGTAGGGTAAACTGATATATAGCTGTATTCACTGAACAAAGACCAACCAGAAATACAGACTATGTTTTTGTTTGTCTCTGTTATCAGAGTGTGATAAGGGGGATATTTCTCTTAGGAAATGTTTATTACGATGACTGACGCACCAAGTGGAATGACGTAACGGCAGCTTTGAAGATAATGAGAGCGGTATACCAAGCCTGTAATGTTTCTTTTCCAACTGGGTAATAAGGACGTGAATAAAACAGGTGACCTACTCTTTCCACGTTAGAGGAAACGACGCGGGGAAAATGGCCTGTAATACCGTATGATGGGAGCTGTCAGAGAGAGAGAGAGAGAGAGAGAGAGAGAGAAAGTAAGTATATCTTAGCTTAACCAGACCACTGAGCTGATTAACAGCTCTCCTAGGGCTGGCCCGAAGGATTAGACTTATTTTACGTGGCTATGAACCAATTGGTTACTTAGCAACGGGACCTACAGCTTATTGTGGAATCCGCACCACATTACAGCGAGAAATGAATTTCTGTCACCAGAAATAAATTCCTCTAATTCTTCATTGGCCAGCCGGAGACTCGAACTCGGGCCTAGCAGAGTGCTAGCCGAGAACTCTACCGACTCTTCCAACGAAGAGCTTTGAGAGAGAGAGAGAGAGAGAGAGAGAGAGAGAGAGAGAGAGAGAGAGAGAGAGAGGATGCATCGGGTAGCATGAAGTTCAACCTAAATCGCAACGAGACAGACGGAGGAGGAGGGGGGGGGGGATATGAATAATATGAAGAGTTAAAATGAGAAACAGAGGGACACGTTACGGGCTGCTCTAGGAGCAAGAGCCCGTGCTGGCACAAGGCCAGCTAAATCTAAAACAACAACAGAGGGACACGCAGGTGGAGGTAGACCTGTAGCAAAATAGAAGAAAGAGTGTGATCGACAGGCGGAGAAAAAGATGAGACACTCGGGAAGAATTAGGCAGGTGGACAGAGTATGGCGGAGTGTATATTACGTAATAACAATTGTGATAAACGTGGTCGAGAGAAAGAGGAATCAGTTTAATCTCTTATTAGATAGTACCTGGACAATCAACCTTATCTGATAAGTGAAATTTCTGAATGGAAATATGAATGACTATTGACTGCATACTCGTACATTGAGATTCTGAAACGGAAAGTGCAGCAAATGATAAATTAGTAGAAAATCGTCACAATAAATATTGATGCATTGTTAAAAGTTAAGTATACCCTAGTTTAACCAGACCACTGAGCTGATTAACAGCTCTCCTAGGGCTGGCCCGAAGGATTTGACTTATTTTACGTGGCTAAGAATCAATTGGTTACCTAGCAACGGGACCTGCAGCTTATTGTGGAATCCGAACCACATTATACCGAGAAATGAATATCTATCGCCAGAAATAAATTCCTCTAATTCTTCATTGGCGGCCGGAGATTCGAACGTGGGCCCTGCAGAGTGCTAGCCGAGAACGGTACCGATCAGTCGAACAATACCTTGTGAAATACATAGGCTTTGATAAGAGATGAAAGTTCACAGTCAGCACACCAGTCATGGAAAATACGAAAATGAAACTTGCAGCAAACCTTACCTGTCGGGAAAATGCGGCAGTGAGCCATAATGATGTTCGAAAGGCCATAGAGGAAGAGTTGATGTGTTGTAATATTGAGCAGGATCTGAAAGGTTTAAAATTCAGTATTCAAATACATTTTGTTGCTCTTATATCTCCTTCCACATATGACAAAGGGAGTGCATGATTTCACCACGATATCGTTATTTGCTAATTAGCAACATGAAGCAATGAAAAGCAATAATTTGTAAAATTTTCGGTAATGGTTATGTTACGGACCAACAACTAATTCTTTTAACTTTGTTGGCAAACTGGATCCTCAAGGGGACTTGTATTTAACATTGATAAGGAGAATCAAGGAGGTTCTCGAAAGTTCTCGTTGTGTATATTTTATATATATATATATATATATATATATATATATATATATATATATATATACTGTATATATATATATATATATATATATATATATATATATATATATATATATATATATATATATATATATATATATATATATATATATATATATTATATCATATATATATATTATCATACTGTATATTTACACTTACATCAATGTGGAATTTTTCATTATTATTATTATTATTATTATTATTATTATTATTATTATTATTGCCTCCGACAAGGAAGTTATGTTTATGGTTCGTTACATCGGTTTGGTTGTTTCTTTCACACAAAGTTGTTTGAATGTTTAGGAAAATTTTCCAACGGTGACCCATATGTTTAGCAACAAGGGATTAGATTTGGGGGATGATAGGCTGTAACTTAAGGGTGAAGGTCCCCTGTGGGAGTTGGATTACACACCCTTGGTGGAGAGTAATGCTTTACGGAAGCTTTTTGAACGATTATTATCATCACCAGTAGTAATAGTAGTATCATTATTCTTTCAGTTTTGGCAGCACTTCTGATTACAATCCGAAGGGAGGACGTAGAACTCAGGCTTGCAGTTAACCCTATACTCTTGATACCTACGAAGCCCCAATGGTTTAACAGGAATTTTGTGAACTGTATTTCAGGATTTTCCGTTAAAGGTATTTCATGTTCAAACCAGAGAAAGAAACTGAGACCGATAATTATTTTCAAAGCTTCTAAGGCGTTCTCTTTAATCCTCTTAGGTGAGGATTGTAACAGATTTAAGCTTGAGGACCTTTATTTTTATTTGCAGACTGGAATTGTTTAATGGAAACTAAGTATATATTTTTTAAAATCATTAGTGTGAGCGAACATTTGCCGTTGATTTTTAAATCTTGGAAAAAAAGGACAAAGGTGTAAATTATTTAATTTGATAAGGGGACCGATTTTACTGGCAACCTTATGTATTCACCCACCGAATACATAAAAAAGTCGAGTGGAAAAAAGGGATTCCAAATCCTTAGGAAGGGATACATTAGCATCTTGAAAGAAGGGAGGTTATAAGACTCAGGGAAAACGAGGGCAAAAAAGAAAATCTCCAAAGCTTTGTGGCAGTAGAAGAGAAATAACCACTACTAAACCAAGCTGTTCGGGTGCTGCATATTCCCGGGAATAAGTATTAGTGGTGGTGGATGATTGTTGGAACGAAACCATGAGGATCTTGGAAAAAAAGTATACCTTAGTTTAACCAGACCACGGAGCTGATTAACAGCTCTTGGAACAGGAGAAATCAGTGGAGCACTGCCCAAAGAAGTGCCTGTGGAAAAGAGGCGTTAAGGCCAGCTTGCAGCCTAAAGATTGAAAATCCAGAAAATGAGAAGGATATAATTACTCAAAATTTTAAAACAATGTTCTAGGGCATCAAGTATAAGATTTAAGTAATTGAAAAGGAGACAAAGACGTCTCACAGTGAAAGAAATCATATACGACTTTAAAGGCTTGTTTTGCTATTTGAACTATGTAATCGCTCCAAGACAATTATGGAGTGACTTCAACACCAAGCATGTTGACTAATTTGCTTGGTTGAATTACATTGCCTCAAAACACAATGATAAAAGTGTTGGGAGAATGGATAGGGAAACAGACAGAAACTGTTTTGTAGGCACTTGTGTCCTTCCAATCTATGGAAAGACAATCTTTCAGAACCAGAGTTTAAAGATCAAGGCAAGTGTCATTCGAGACTGAGAACAAACGCCAAAGGACAGCTGTAAGGTGAAGGTACAGCAATCCGCTTGAATTATGAAGAAATTTTATATAGTTAAACGTTTTACTGAAAATATAAGCGGAAGGGTGAGTAGTTATTTTATTTTTATTTTGGAAAGATATGTCTGTATTATACGAATCAAATGGATGCAGCAATTACAACCTTCTTAACAGAAATAAAAGGAAAAGAGTATATATGAAAAATAATGTATTTCACTTTTAATGATGTTGGGTTTACTTTCAGTATTACAATGATAATTGAGTATGATCCAGTTTGACAAAACCCAACCAATGAAACATTTTACCCATCTTTTTCATATTGAACAAAATTTTAATTCAAAATAGCTCCTCAAATTTAAACGTGTAAGTCTTAGGGTAATTTCAAGATGAAATTTGATATACACATCGAGTGACATTTAAGAATATGCGATAGCTCTGTCGTCAAAGTTTAAAACCCCAAAGCAACGGGTCTATATTTTTTGCCCGGTTATTAACCACTTGGGAGCGTTGCTTCCGTGACCTGTGGTTGACCCTTCTGGTTGCTCGTTGGCGTAGGTCTCCTGGATTGCCCTTGTGGTTGTTTCCAGGTGGTCCTAGACCCTCAAACGATAGTCTAGGGGGTTCACTAAGGTCGAGGCACTGAAGTGACTGGGTTAATCTCTGCTCTTAAGGTTGAGGCTGCGGACTCGGAGAAATAAACCGAGAAAGCTTCTTCCGGTCTACTTACCCGATTTCTGCCCAATTTCTTCATCTGCAGTTGGAGTTTAGAGTTTCGAGGGATCACAGTATCAATTCCACCTATAGCTCTTGCGGTTCCGTAACTGCGTTTTATCTGCAGTTTGGCTTGGTTCTGAAACTGCGTTTTATATAAAATTATAATAATGTGGTTCTGTAACTGCGTCGTATCCGACTGGAACGATGTTGGCTCTGCGGGAGCATGACGTGATATGGAGCTGCGGTTCATGGCAATTATTAATATTGTTGTAGCTGCTACGCGTAACGATGACGAAGTTGTTAACTGGCAGATATTATTGCTTTTATTATCCTCATCATTACTGTAGTAGAGGAATACCACTTTGACATTGTTAAAACACCAGACGTAATATTTTCCATTATTGATAATTACTTGGTTTCACGAATTCATTATCATTTGCAACCCAAAGTGAAGTTGCGTCATTAAAATTAGGACGTGTACTTGGAAGGATTACTACCTGTGAGCACTGTGTTAAACAGGACGTTGAAAGCCCAGTTTGCTGAAGCCGTAGGTATCAGATTTATTGATAAGACTTCTTTTCAGTGCTCACCACAGATAGGGAGCGATGTATTATTAAGCAATGTTACAAATAGTGTGATTTTTCAACAGCAGTACAATATGTGGAAAGTAATAATGTCATCAGGGGTTAACGCGTTCACTGCACCATGCGTGGTACACTGTAGGCATTACTAGAGGGTGTATTCAACGTCCTTTTGGCCCCAAGCTGCACCCACTGTTTAGCCTTTTATTTTATCTCCATTCCTGCATCCTTTCATTCAATCTTGCTGTTCAACCTCTTTAACTATTACTTCGTAGTGCAGCTGTGGGGGTTGTCCTAGTTCCACCTTTAAATCTTTGCAATCCAGTCGTCTCCTTTATTTTCTGGATCTCTTTTATCTTAATGCCCGACCACTCCGACTCTCTTTTTTGCTGTCTTAGAGCTGAATAGTCGAAAGTGCCCCAGTGCTTAGCTTGACAACCGGACTTTAATAAAGACCAACAGTCAAAAATATAAAGTCGTCTGTGATCCATTCGATAACATGTTTTTTATTATCTTTGGTATTTGGGAGGTTTTTTTTTCAATAATATTGCTTTACATATGCTTGGGTAAGGAGGATGATTGTATGATAAATAAATTGACACGCCAGGTTTTTATAATACAGCATTTTATAGAATTATTTTTCGTGGATCATCTGAGCTGCTAGGAGGGCTGTTTTATGGATGCTTCGGTAAGGATTTATACGTGAAAAGCGGATTAGCATATCATAAATGTAATAAATGGCGTTTCGCACACGATCCACTCATATCTTGACGTGTCGCTGACCTGTCGGGCGGGCACGGCGCCAAAAACATCGAGAGGTCATCGGGAGATTTAAGTTGACCAGCGTCGTCGGTATCTTTAAGTCGTCATCGGTTGCCGTGGCGACCGTGAAATTGATATTCTTCCGGCTGAGATGACTGCTAGGCTCCGAATGGACCTGGAAACCGGAAATCCTCCGAGAGATAAGAGAGTTTTCGGAGGGAGAATTTATTCCTTCATCCGGCTCTCGCAGGGAAGGAAGTATTTTCCGAACGTTTCGCGCGACATTTTTCTTTATTTTCTTTTTTTTTTTCCTCCTTTTTCAACTTTCAGGAGGTCTGGGATGTCGTGCTAGAGTTTTGCTTTTCTTCTGGTAAATTTTTCTTGTACGCTGAGAGGAATATATTTTCAATTTCGTTTCGTGATTATGTCAAAGAAAAAAAATCGTATCAACCGAGTAGAGTTCATATCACTAAGTTAAAGCAGTGTTACCTTTTTGGGATTAACTGTACGCGTGTTTAAAATTAAAACAAGTAAAAAATGCGCCGAAGTTTCATCGGCGCAATCGAATTTTCTGTATAGCGTATAATGCTGTATGAAACTTTCAGCCACGGCCCATGGAACTTACTCAGCCACGGCCCATAAAACTCTTAGCCGAGGCCCATGAAACTCAGCCAAGGTCCTCTGGTGGCCAGTGTTGCTGGTGCTCAAAGCGGTGCCAGAAGTACGATTATGGCTAACTTTAACCTTAAATAAAATAAAAACTACTGAGACTAGAGGACTGAAATTTAGTATTTTGATGATTGGAGGGTGGATGATCAACGCACCAATTTGCAGCCCTCTAGCCTCAGTAGTTTTTAAGTTCTGAGGGCGGACAGAAAAAGTGCGGACAGACAGAAAAAGCCATCTCAATAGTTTTCTTTTACAGAAAACTAAAGAGGGACGAATTGTCGGTTATTGATTATGTTATCTCAAAACAAATTGAGAAAGAGCATTTCTTCTTTTTTAAAGGAATGATCTCAAAACCAAGAGTGATTGCCTCTGTTTTATACAGTACAATATTTCGAAACTTCAGCTGGACCAGGGAACATCTTCCTCTGTTATTTATGAGGAGGAATATTCCTTCGTGGGTGACGTTCCATCCCTCATCCTTGCTCTTCCTCTTTTCTTGTCTTCCTTGGGCTTGGGCAAGAAAAGGGCGTCAGGATGTCCGTTCCTTCAACTTCGCTCTACTGAGACAAGGTAAAAAAGTCGAGAACAAAAATCTACGCAAAGACTTAATTTAGAAGGAACACCGAATGCTCACCACGGTAGGGATTAAATCTCGACCACAGACCTTCTCTTGATATTTCCACAGTACCTCTTTCCCTCGCCAGCCTCGTGTCGGTTTCCCAACCGCAAGCTTCAACCAGGAAGGAAGAAGAACAACGCAGCTTTTGTGCAGCTCCAACGGGGGGTGAAATTAGGGAGTTTACGTGAGGGAAGAGATCGCGACAGCTGGCTCTCCAGGTGGTGGGAATTTGAGGGACAGATAAGGCGTCGAACTCTGAAGGGAATCTATTTCGTGGCTTGAAGTTTTTTTTTTTTTTTTTTTTTTTTTTTGCCGAGTTTCAACCCTGCAAAGCTGAAAACATTTCGAGCTGCGTGGCGAGCGAGTTCTTTCATGTTTGGACGGTGACGTGACGGTTCTCTCTGGTCGTGATGTTGCAGAAATTTTAATGACAAAGCGGTTAAAGAAGAGGACAAATATAACATGTTTGTCTGGATTAGAAAAGATGTGATGTCTTTGCACAGATATCCATTCACATTCACGACACCTTGACTTGAATAAACAACGTACACAGAGTGTGAACTTTAAGTGCGGGTTTCGTAAAATAGTGTACCTCTCTCTCTCTCTCTCTCTCTCTCTCTCTCTCTCTCTCTGTTGCAGAGGTAGTAGCATCCGTAATCGGTGTAAAGACAGTAATACTGATGAGGTTTCTGATTTTATTATTTATGTGGTTGGTGGAAAGAATCTGGGAGGAATGAATCTCATGCCGTGTTTACATTGCAATCTGTTCCGCAAGAGCTTCATTCTTCAACATACACTAAACTCACTTTTATTTTTTACCTTCCTCGCGGAAGTCGGCGCGAGATTTATTGGCGAAGAAACTTAGTTTCGATAAATGGTAACGATTTTTTTTTTCCTTTCTCCGTGACGTAATCTACCTTTCCGGAGAGTTGTTTGCCACTGCGAGATTCTGATAAGAATCCAAACAACAATGTTGTTTCCGGTCACTATATTTTCTTTGACATCTCATTTCCCATTCATCGTGAAAACAGGTTTTCTACTGTATTACTCAAGATGTTGTTGTTGTTGTTGTTGCTCTGTACTCTTTTCTTTCTGTATTTTGAGTTCTTATATTTAAAACAGAAACTACCATAATTTACTTTTCACTTCGTTACCAAAAAAGAACTCATTCTCTTATTTGATCCATTGAAGTTACAAGAATACCAATAGGAATTTCCCTTGTTCTACGAAGCTTTTATATAATATTCGTTATTCAGAGTCCTTTACTCAATTTATATTTGTGCTTATTTACGCGCAAATAACAAACAACTGGATAATCAAGCGACTAGATTTCGCAATCATGTATGTCTAACAGTGACACAGAATTGCTTCTTGAGATGATTCGCAAATTATGAATAATTTTTTCGTCTGACTCTTTTCCATAGCGGACGAAAGTATCATATCATGTCGTATTAATAAAATTGCGTATTAATGGCTCATCTTTCAGGAAAGATAGTTATTTGAAAATTATACAGACACACACACACACACACACCCACACACACACACACACATATATATGTGTGTGTGTGTACATGTATATATATGTACACACGTGTATGTGCTTGTGTAAATATGCATGTATACATGTATATTCAACAGTAAACAGTTTCTTCAAAGAAAGGTGTGGTTTAAGGTAAAAAACAACCTGACAGTCACTGCCACACTCATACTTTGACTGCTGTGCGGAAAACTTCCACAACGTTAGCCCCGTAACACACCTGTACAGTGGGCTAATCAGCAGCATGTCGAACTCCCCACAGGATTTACGCCATTCACCTCTCTGTTGGATGCACTCTCGTTATTCCAGAAATTTAAACACCTTCCTTTTTACAATACATTTCACATGACTCTGATTCAGTCTTTCTCCTATGCTAACCTTTTTTTTTTTACATCTACATATTTTCACGTTTCTCACCGTTTCAATCATTCTCACACAACATATAGACAGTTCCTCTCAATCTCTTCTATATTTTATCTTCCATTTGCATTTAATGTCACTCTTCAGTTCAGTAAGAAAGTATGTATGTGTGTGTGTGTGTGTGTGTATGTACATCACTAAAATAATAACCAAGCTAATAAAATAAAGCAAAACGGATAGATTTTCCTACAACAACGAATCCAACAGCCCCTTTTTTTGTGTGTTTTTTTGACTGCGAGATGGCGAGTGCGTAGTCAGCTTTAATCTGAAATAGTCCAGAAACAACATATGCAAGTTTCCAGAATTTATGCACCGCTGACAAATGCGCAACTTGATACCAGAATTCAGAGAAACAACAAAAGGGAAAAACTCTCAAAGCACGGAAATGCCAGAGAGAGAGAGATGCTGACGATCTGATTGAATAATAACCTTGTCTGTTATTAGTTACCGAGGTTTGTGTTCGTGGAAAAACATGAGTTTGCGGAGAGCTGTTTCCTAGATCAGCATTCATGTTTTAAGCGTCCGTCGAGGATTTATTTGTTTGAGAGGGCTGGCATTGTTGCCGCTTATGAATGATGTACCTTCTAGTTTTCCGTAAATGAAAACTATTGCGCCGGCTTGGTCTGTCCGTCCGCACTTTATTCTGTCCGCACTTTTTTTCTGTCCACCCTCAGATCTTAAAAGCTACTGAGGCTAGAGGACTGCAAATTGGTATGTTGATCATCCACCCTCCAGTCATCAAACATAGCAAATTGCAGCCCTCTAGCCTCAGTATTTTTTATTGTATTCAAGGTTAAAGTTAGCCATAATCGTGCTTCTGGCAACGCTATAGGATATCCCACCACCCGCCCGTGATTAAAGTTTCATGGGCCGGGGCTCATACAGCATTATACCCAGACCACCGAAAGATAAATCTGTTTTCGGTGGCTTTAATTATAAGTTGTGGCGGCTGCACAGAAAACTTGATTGCGCCGAAGAAACTTCGGCACATTTTTTACTTGTTTTTAATGATTGCTCCTAAATGGTTTCACTTAATGACTGCCCTCTCAGAATATGTCTGTCTTGCCTTATTTGCCTTCCTGCATATCCACATGGTGGGTTAAAATTCTAAGTTTCCATTTCTCTCACTTAATGTTTTTCTGAGTCTTTAGTTCCTCTAAGGCAGGTGACTTCTCAAAATAAGAAATTAACAAAAGAAACGGAAGTGCTAAGGCTCTGTTGTTGCAAAGTCAGATTGGAGTTTTTGTGAAAGTAGCTCCTGCGTGTGTATTCTGGAAGCACATGCTCGTTTTTACATGAATGTGCAAATATACAATTAAACGCGCGCGCGCACACACATATATAAATTCATGTATATATATGTACATATATGTATATACATATATTTATGTGTGTATATATATATATATATACATATACATACACATACATATACATACATACGTACATACACGCACACACACATACACATATGTCATCTGGTAATATTTGTGTTCCTATTTACAGGGAGTAAAAATCTATGATAACTGTTATTTACAAAGAAATAATGGAGAGAGAGAGAGAGAGAGAGAGAGACTGAGCAGTTAATCTCTTAGAGAAATCATGTCGGCTATTAGATAGACAGATGGATAGACAGATAGTCAGATACTGTCTGAATATTTAACATTACAGATAAACCGTGTAATATATAAACAGAAGATGGCAGGTAGAAGAGCATCTGACTTTTTAGGAAATTAGAAGCCGAAATCATCTAAATATTTAAAGAATTCAAATTTAAACCAGGGTAATGCCAGTGTCTTAAATTTCATCAATTCCAGAAAATGCAACAATTGAACGTTGAGTTAGGAAGGCTTAAATAAAGAAAACAAAAATATAAAGAATAGAAGAATATTACAAAAACATTACGCGAGAAATCGTAACATAGGAAGGCTTAAATAAAGAAAAAAAATATGAATAATAGAAGAATATTACAAAAACATTACGCAAGGAATCGTAACATTGGAGAGGACTGTTTCTCCTCTTAATTTTTTCTTAACAGTGTGGCAATACTAATAATTATTCAATAAACTCATTGAATTAAACTACCTCGTAGGTTGTGAATAATAATTGCTGGTCTTGCGCTTTTATTTTCTCGAAGCGGATGTAATAGACTCGCTTAATTAATTCGGCCTTTAAATATGATATGCTCCATTTATTTATTTTTCCCGTTGATACAAAAGCAGGTTCGGATGATTTAGTATCTGCCGCATTTTTTTTTTTTATTTTGTCATTCTGGGGTTAATGATGAAGCAACCTGGCTACTATAGGAGAAAATGGCCAATTCACGTTGTTTTTTTTTTTTAATTAGTCATGATGTGCCATAATGAGAACTTCAGGAATCGTAATCCCATTTATTTGTTTTATAATTATACATACATACAAACACATGCATATATATATTAAATAATATATGTATATATATATATATATATATATATATATATATATATATATATATATATATATATATATATATATATATATATATATATATATATATAGATAGATAGATAGATAGGTATATATAATTTAATTTCATATTTGTAAATATGATTAATAGGTGGAACATGTTCATAACAATATTATACATATGATTTATAGGTAAAACATTTTCATCCAGTAAAGCCTTTTTTTTAAACTGAGAATGGCAGCTTACTGATTTTTAACCTTATGTTCCTAGAGACTGACATTGGTAATTATTACAACCAAGAAGAAATTTTGTTTTTAGTTATAGCGTTGTAGAATTCATACCAATAAGGGTAAAATTTCCGAAGAGTTCTTTGAAGGAAATACTCTTCAATGGAAGAAAAATGTCTCTCAATTATAAAGCGAAGCAAAAGAGAAAACTTTAAAGAGCAGGATACAGTTGCCTTCTAATAGCGCGTAATTTCTTGCCAGTTAAGCGTGTTATCGTCACAGCCTAGAATAATAATAATGATCATGTTGTTCACAAATGAGGCGTATGATGATATGGAAGTTTTCTGCAGAGGGATTTATATATATACATATATGTATGTATATATATACATATATATATATATGTATACATATATATATATATATATATATATATATATATATATATATATATATATATATATATATATATATATATATTATATGTTTTATATGTACAGAGCAGAGCGAGAGAAAGGGAGAGAGATGATAGATAGATAGATAGGCAGATAGATGGATAGATAGATAGTCTCAGATAACAAGCAATTGTGTATGAAAGGTCGACCAACCCGTCTGGTAATGCATCTGTGCTTTGAAATCGCAACGGAGAGATAATTTCTTTTTTCATTTTGGGTCATCGACCCTGATGATAGCCTTTTCATCTCGCGAACTTACGACATGTAATTTAATTTTGTCTAGAAACTGCCAACTTTGATTGTTAATGTTTCATTCTTTTCTTGCACTATTAACTCTCTCTCTCTCTCTCTCTCTCTCTCTCTCTCTCTCTCTCTCTCTCTCTCTCTGCACGTGAGTTGGTTCATTCAGCCGTATGCCTCTGGATATCCAAGTGTTTTTTATTTTCTTTATGTAGACTAGGACATTAACTCTCTCTCTCTCTCTCTCTCTCTCTCTCTCTCTCTCTCTCTCTCTCTCTCTCTCTTTCTCTCTCTCACGTCAGTTGGTTCATTCAGCCGTATGCCTCTGGAGATCCAAGTGGTTTTTTTCTATTTTCTTTATATAGACTAGGACATATCCTTAAGGATGCACGGATGTGGAGGACGCCATTCTTCTTGATACGTATTGTCGTATTGTCTTGGCTCTCACAAAAACAAATGTTCTAAAGACAAGGAACGCGCGTTGTTAGACTATCCTGTTCAGTGATTATCCATGAAAGAGTTAACTGTGAGGCATAGATACTTCCCTAATTAACACTTTCACATCGTTGTAGATAAGCAACTCATAAATTGTAATTTAATGAGGCAGTATTTAATAGAAAATAAACTCGACAGTCACGTACAAAAGCTGGATGAGCAACGTGACAGATTCACGTATTATTTAGAGCATTCGATTGAGCTCCACTTAACACTGCGCTCATTTTTATCAAGCGCAAGACCAGCGGCCAAATTGCAAGTTTGTCTGTTGCGGCGTCACGTTCGTGAGACTCGCCGTGTGAAAATATGGATGTGAACGAGTCGCGGAGATTGGGCCTGGTGTCACGCCTTGCATTACCCGTCCGATTAAAGCCAAGGTGTATTGCACCTTTTTTCTCTGTCATGGCTCTTTCACCCAGCCGTTAAGAGTCTGCATGCAATTGGTAAGAACAAATCGTAGGAAAATATTGAATACGTTCGTCGTTCTCAGTCGCTGAGGTGGCGTTTTGAAACGCAAGGTGTATGTGTGTAACTAGTTGCGTGCTGCCTCTCAGTCTCTATCTGTTTCTCAATTTTACACACAATTAACAGCACGTTTTTTTATCGAAGCTGTCTGATACATCAAGTGAAATTTTATTTATCAGTTATACTTTTTCATATATATTTTTCTATTCATCTGTTGAACTCCAGACAGAATAGGTCTTGGTTCACTAAATTACTGAACCTCAGCTTTTTCGAAGCTTTCCTAAACGTCGGACATAACTCAGGGGCGGGGTCTGGTTTTTGGGGAGGGGGGACTGTGTTATGTTCTAGTTAACGTGTAGGGTAAATTGCAGGTTCCATCCAACGCATATACAAGACATTATACAGCGCCGTTTTTCTAATCTTTCCTATATGTTGGTTATCTTAACGACCTTTATAGCTAATAAGTTCTAAGTTAGCACTTATAAAGGCATATAAGCTGTATAGTATCTACGGATCACTTTTTGACATGATACATTTGTAATTGTAATAACCCGAAGGCTAATAGTTGGCACTACTTAATCATGTATATATATATATATATATATATATATATATATATATATATATATATATATATATATATATTTCTTGTTTAATGGGTAAAACAATTCTTAGATTATTCGTCCAGTGCATCCATCATTAACGTATCTATCCTTGTAGAATGTACGTAGATTCGATGCAGAATATTCCTCTTCGTTAAGTCACACTAACAGTTCTCATAATGATTGTATCTTGAAAATTCCGTGAACTGATATTTTTGTTTGGAACGCATTTTGCATTAGCATTCTCGGGAATTCTGACTTTCATCACATCAGGCCTTTATGAAATGTATTTTTAATTTTCTATGTAGTTGTTCAATACCTTTTTTTTTAATTTTTCATTTATTTATTGTCACCATTCTTGGATCAAAGTGTCGGTATATTTCTGTTCCGATTGTAAAAACAGAAGCTTTTGTTCGTGAATATTTCGGCGTTTTAGTCTTTTTTCATTGTAATTTTCGGTATCTTTGAAGTAATACTATTTCTGTTGCTTTGGGCTTTGTTTTTATATTATGAAAAGATAAGAATTAGGAGAGAATGAGATTATATACACATATATATACATATATATATATATATATATATATATATATATATATATATATATATATATATATATATATATTTGTCAATAATGTATATATATGTGTGTGTGTGTAACTGAATCACGAAAAATGTGATGAATGATATATATATATATATATATATATATATATATATATATATATATATATATATATATATATATATATATATATATATATGCACACATAGTCAGAGAAAACGGAGAGCCTACGTGGTAAACTGATATTGCATAGGAACAAAGAAAGAATAAAATTATCAGCCTTGAAGTTTTGAATGTGCAGGAGAGGACAAAAGAATGAAAGTTCTTTTGCTTAAGAAAACGAATTTAGGTGCTATAGTACCCGGTAAAAAAAAAAAATTAAATGGGCAGTGTGTGCCGCAGTGGGAAGGACAGAGTGATCCCGCGGTAGCTGAAAAGGGGTATAGAGTCAGGAAACTCTAGGTGTACTTGAAGGCGTTACAATTATGTTAGATTGAGGATGGTATGGATAAGATTGAGTGTGGTGGGATAAAAACCCCAAATCTGTGACATTTCATGTATGGGGATCAGAAATATGAAAGAGTGAAAGTGGAGTGTGTTTTGGGTGGATTGAAAATGTGTCGGGCTACGTTTGAGTAAAATGAAAGGGTCTTGGTTCTAGGGCCAGTGGTTCTTAACCTTTTTTGCCCCATGCACCCTTTCACCAAATTGTCTGCCTCAAAAGTTGTATTCCAAATAATATGAAACAAAATACTAGCACATACACACACGCTAGCGAAGAGAAAGCCCAGCATGGCCTCTCACTGCGTTTTGTGTGGTCCTAGAGCCAGTTTGAGCCTGCCAGTCTGTGGTCACAAATCCCCCCGCTGAAACTTTAAAATGCACTCCCCACCCCGGGGGGAACTCCCCTGGTTGAGAACCACTGTGCTAGGCGATTTAAATGCTCCTTAGGAGACAAAGAAAAAAGATGTCATTTTGGACTAGTATGCAGTTTCTGGGGAAAATGTGAATGGAAGGGGTCTTGTCTTGTAGGAGTGTAATTTGAAAGGTGCCTGGTTGTCAGAAATACACAGTATCCATAAAAGTATGCGTGAGAAAGAATATGATATAGTTTGAGCTACTTATTGCCTAAAGGGTGACGAGAGGAGTGGCTGGTTGAAGCAAATGTCACTAGATTTAGGTGTACAATAGAGAGAAGGGATGAAATTGTGTCTGCAAACATAATTAAGAAAAACGAGTTTGTTAAGAAAGAAGGGAGCAGAGTATATAATGAGGTGAATTATGGGCTATGCAAAATTCCACGGTAGTTATACTTTAGAAAAAGGGAATTAGCACAGTGAATAGTGGGATGAGGAAATGAAAGGTTTAGTGAAGGAAAAGAGATTATTTGAGGAGCAGTTGCATGACAAAAGCTCTTGTACAGGTGTACATGTGGGTGAATAGGGTGGTGAAGACGGAATGAAAGAGAGAAGTCGAAGACAAGCATTAAAATAAGATGGGAGGAGGTAAACAAGTTTTTGAGGGGGATTAAGAAATCGTTCTACAGGGAAGTAAATGCAGAGAAAGGTTGAAGCAGAAAAGCATGGCAGAAAGAACATGCGGATGTAGAGGTGCTGAGATATGGTGATAGTTTAAGTTTCTTACCATGAAGATTTGTAAGGAATGTGTGGATGGAAGTTATGAACGAATGGGAGAGAGGAATAATTATTCCTCTTTATTAAGGTAAGGTGGTAGAGGCGACTGCAGGAATTCTAGGGGGGATAACGTTATTTAGTGTACCAGAGAAGGAGTGTGAAGGGATTTTTATTGAGAAAGTAAGACAGATGACAGAATTGCTACTGGAAGATTTAGATTAGGAAATGGGATCAATTTGAGAGCAAAGCTGAAAAAGCCATGTTGCAAACGTGGAGCTAGAAAAAGCTTATGATATAAATGATGGCGGAAATTTGGAGCTTGTGTAGGACGCATGGTATAGGTTGTAAATGGCTGAGAGAGAGAGTCGTTTTTGTGATGGAAGCGAGGTTCATTTTCGAATAAGAGCGAGTGACTGGTTTGGAGTACAAGTGAGTTTGAGGCATGACTGTAATATGTGTCCATGGTTTTTTAATATCTCTATGGCTGAATGTTGTGAGAAGCCAGTGAAATGAGGCAAGACTTATTTTTAAAATGAGCAGTGAACTGAGTAGAGAATGATTGATATTTGCATGTGATATAGTACTGATTTGGGGATAGTGAAGAGAAACTTTAGAAAATATACAAAAGAGTTATGAGAGTGACTTTATGATTGGAGAGAATACAGGGTAAATATGAACACAGGTAATATTGTGAGAGTAAATGGAGGCCAAGGATGTGGAAGGACGGAAGCTCTTGATTCATACAGGAATTTGAGGGTGAATATATCGGATGATGGTAGGTTGAGAGAATAAACCTCCGAGTCGCAGCCCATATAAAGCATAATGGTAGCAGGGTGTATGTGTGTTTGTGTGTGTGTGGTGTATGTAAAAGCTTGGAAGATGCCTTAGAGTTCTATAGAAGCCAAGGCTGGAATGAATGGGAGGAATTATGATACCACGTTTCCTTCATGTAAATGGAGTGCTCATGTTGATTGCAAAAGACAGAAAGAGGGTTGACGCTCTTGAGATCAAGTGTTTGGATGGTATATGCGGCTCAAGAGGAACTGAATGGACAAGTAATATGGACGTACGTAGAAGTGGTTAAAGTTTATCATAGGTTTGCAGGATGAATGAGAGTGCTCTGATTTGGTTTTGTCACGTGGAAAGATTCGAGGATGACAGACGAGTGAAAAGCGGATAACTCTAAAGCGTTAGATAAAGGTGAAAGGGTAAGGGGTTTTGAACCTTCTTTGTATGTGTAGGTAGCGTTTAATTTTATGGAAGCTTTCTGCTCGGGGCTCATCCACGATGTGACAGTAACCGTTTTATAATTTTTCTTTCGGGGACTTTAAATGCTGTAAATTGTTTGTTTACGATTACATAAGTGAATGTGCTTTATGTGTGTATCAGTAACTCTCAGTTTCCCCAGCTTTTTGACATTCATTACATGACATATGCTTGAAGTTGTTAATGCACGCATACTTTAAGAAAAACCCCGGCATCTTGATATATGTGGTGGCATAAGGCCAGCGTAATTTAACAGCAACAAAAAATGTGGTGGGGTGGATTAGAAAATAAGCCTGATTAATGAGGGGCTGAATGTACCCGAAAGTCGTATGTACTGTTTGAAGTCATTTTTCATCAGCAAGACCCTCGGAGCAGTGGAATAGTCTTAACAAGACCTTTGAAATGCGTGTAATGTTAGCCTTTCACTTCTCATGGAAAAGGATACGAATAAAAACTTGAAACAAGCAATTGCTTCCTTTGCGTTTTCCCTTCTCGCTAGAATAAAAAGATTAATGAATGAAAAAATGTAAGCAGTGTATTGTAAATTGTTCACCGCATTCAGTTACTTTATCGTAAAACTAGAGTAAATAACACGAAGCGAGGAGAATATTTTGAGGCGATCAGGGCATTCATTTTCTTCCTCGTCAAAAACGAATATAATATATAAATAAAAGGAATTTAGCTCTGCATTATAGCGAGTTCCAAGTCACGATTTTCTGGTGCTTCTGAACAATATCTGTTAGAGTTTTCATTTCCAGCGTCGCTGGTCGCTTCATTTCCTCTGCAACATTACAAAGAAAATTCGAAATTCATGCAAAATAGTCGCGACAAAAGTGGGAATTCACGCAGATTAAAGCTTAGAAAGCATTCAGGAAAAGTTGGCCGTACTTTTAAAGGAAACAAAATGTGTGGTATGAAAAGGCGACTGAAATTACAGTAGAATATAATGGGAAGTACGTTAAGCTTTAAATTTACTTTATTTCATACTATGAATGGTAATTAAAATATTAATGATAACGCTTGCAATGATTATTATTGTACCAGCAGTTACGAACGTGAATGAAATTATTCAACAATGCTATTCTGATTAAAACCAGTCGTCGTATTGAAAATTGTCAGTACTGAGCATCGTTCGACTAATTGTGTTTTTAAAAATACCAGTAGCTTTTTAACGATAATAGTATATCAGTGCAGAATTTCAGTATTAAACGATAATTTCCCACCACGCGTAATACAGTGTTTTTGTATTTTTCATTCACGGGATCATCCATACGAGTAGTGGTAGTAGCATTTTTACGCTCAAGTGGAACAAAACAAAACTCCTTCACAGGAAATGAAAAAGTTCAGACGATATAACGGATCGTGAGGAAACGGCTTTTATGAATGTAGCCGTAAAAAAATAAGCAATAATCATGGTGGTGGAAAAATATTGAAATTGATTATAAACAGAAGATAAAAATAATGAAAGATATATACTTACAATAGAGTGAGTGCAAGTATATATATATATATATATATATATATATATATATATATATATATATATATATATATATATATATATATTGTGTGTGTTTTTTGTGTGTGTGTGTATGTACGTATGTATATATAAAATAGTTGTTATTCCCGTGATGGAAATTTGACATAAAATCCATGTGTATGTTGTACGTCTACTGAAGTGTGTGTGTTTTAATTATAATCCTTGTATTGTTAATGGAATTAAGTTGATCTTATTATCATATTATATTCGCAAAAGTTCTGATGTTGCTGGGAAATAGCTTAACTTTTACATGCCGTGTACTCTGTACTCAATTTGCAATGGAAATACTGCCTTTTAGTTTCATGTTCACGGCAGACTCACGGTGAGGGGGAGGGAGGTGATGGGGATGATGGGGGGAGTGAGGAAAAAGATGCTAAACATTCACTTCTTTACTACCATTTTCTTTGACCACATTTTATTTCATTTTTATTATAATCGTAACTTTCCTTTCAATCTCATTCAGTTCCCTTTCCCTACTTGACAGTGTCTTCTTTTTTTCTTTCTAAGCGTGATTATTTGCTGATAACATTAATCGTTCCATTAACGTTATCGAAAATACTTCCCAACATTTTACTATTTGACGGAAATATGCTGAACATGGTGCGGAGGGATGTTTTTCATTTTTTTGATATATTTTGATTTGTGCGTTGTACGTAAATGCCTGATTAAAGCATCTTCGAACCCTCTCTCTCTCTCTCTCTCTCTCTCTCTCTCTCTCTCTCTCTCTCTCTCTCTCTCTCTCTCTTTTATTTTACGTTCTTAATTAGATAAGATGTGCATATACGTTTATTTATGACTGGTGGAAGCGTTTACTTTGTTTATTAAGGATGTAATGAAAATTTTTTGCACATATATATACACACACACACACACACACACACACACACATATATATACATATATATATATATATATATATATATATATATATATATGTGTGTGTGTGTGTGTGTGTGTGTGTGTGTGTGAGTGTGTGAGTGTGCTCGCGCGTGTGTCTGCATGTTCGTTTCTCGAGCTTGTGTTCTATCAGCTCCACGTTACATGTAAGAGCTTTGGAAACAATGATATTGCTCGTGCCAGTGATTACAGAAGAAATGCCTATTATTTCTATCAGATTAGAATTAATTCGTATTTTTTATGTTATTACACCTGAAACTGGATCATTTGTTGCCTCGCGTCCAGAGTCTCTTATATTGGGTATATTTGATTCGAATTGCTGGAATTATTGATAATCGTTAAATGGGAACCGGACGACGCTCTGGTCACTCGCGTGTTTCTCTCTTCTCTCTCTCTCTCTCTCTCTCTCTCTCTCTCTCTCTCTCTCTCTCTCTCTCTCTCCTCGGGCTCCTGCCTCTGAAATATTCAGAACTTGTTATAAGGGCTTATGTCATTTGTGTCCTTTGTGGTGGGTTTGTTAAAGGCCGAGATAAATAGTTTTCTTCCTATTCTTAATTTCATTCTTAACTTCACTAGATTTATGTTGATAACAGTTGGTAATGGTGGAAATATTCACATGCGTAAACTTTGTTGTATGCTGTATATTGAAGTTTTTTTTTTTTAGTTTATTTTATAGAGTATCCTATGCTTGTATAACACTTGAGCTGTCAAGTGTATAAAATATGTTACAGATTTGGATGGAGTTTATATGAAATATAGTTCGCTAATATTATCAAAGCACAAAGAGAGAAAATTTTATAATCCATTTTCATTCCTTTGTGCCAGTACCTGTCGGTGATGCCGTTAAGTTGATTATGTTTGAAGAAAAAGTGTAAAGTTTCACTTACGATCTGCTGTCGGAATATTAATTTAATTTAGAGCTTTTGTCACACACAGATTCACGCACACACACACACACACACACACACACACACACACACACATACATATATATATATATATATATATATATATATATATATATATATATATATATATATATGTGTGTGTGTTTATATATATATGTGTGTGTGTATATGTGTATAAAATATTGTGTTTTCAAGAAAATCTATATAAATATACATATATATATATATATATATATATATATATATATATATATATATATATATATATATATATATATATATATATATCTATATATATATGTGTGTCTGTGCGTTTGAGTGTGTTTGTTTGTGTATGAGGGTATATCTTAAAAAAAAAACCTTGTACTACATTTTTTTTTATAGAAGTTAAAGTTTTAAGAAAAAAATGAACGGTAAATGGAAAGTAGACATGACGAGCGTGTACCCTATGACGACATGATAACGTGATCCCCCTGTCTATCTGAGTGTTATTAATTTTTAAAACCTTCCAAGTAACTCCATCTTTGTAATCATTACCACGTGATCTGTCAGTAATTATAAAAATGACGGTAGAATCGAGACGAAACCAGACAGTGATTTCACACTCACGAACAACAGTTACGCAAAATAAAAGCGCTGTAAAAGTATCACATGGGCGTTCAAGTTGCTTGTGCGAATAACTTGAAACGCGATTCTTCATCGGTTGAGCAACTTGCAGCACTTTTCCTTGTTGCGCAAAACTCTCGCGAAAATCCGGATGACAATGCTCATTTGAATGCGCTCGAGTAAGTATGCATCTCAGGTACTGTTCTTTGTTAGCATCTGGTAAGACACATTCACTTCGGTCACTGCAGTTAAGGTTATCATTTTTTTTTCTTCAATGTCTTGCCAAAGAGGCGTTGTAGGATATCGGCTTTCTCTCTCTCTCTCTCTCTCTCTCTCTCTCTCTCTCTCTCTCTCTCTCTCTCTCTCTCTCTCTGCGGCTGTGCATCGGTGTATTCATGTATGCATATATTCGTGTTTCTATTCAGACTCGCCAATTAAAATAAAATATCCTCTCTCGAGAGGATTTGAATGAAATTAAGGGGGGATATCCATTTATTTTCAAAAATATTAAATCAACGAGAGCCTCTCAGTGACGGATTACATCTCTCTCAGATACCTTGTTGTCTGTGCAAAACAGACGCGCTACTCATCCCGCCAGCTAGCGACTTGTTCTTCCTCTTCTTCATTAAAATGCTGGAGAGGCCGGGATCGTGAAGTACACTTCACAAACGTTACTCTCGCTTCGGACGCCTGTGTAACAGAAGACTAATGAGGAGCTGGGTAACGTTAAAGTGTGTGGAGAATTACTGAGCCGGAGATCGTATCATATGGCCAATCACGAATAGGCTTTATTCCTTTTTTTTTCTTCTTCTTCTTTTTTTTTTTAGCAGAGACGAGAATGCTGCAGCAATAGTTTCTCTTTTGAAGATATGTGGAGAGTGTGTGTTCTGGTAATTATGGGGGCATGGTTTTTGTACGAGGTTTCTTTGTCTTATGAAAACGCAGAAGTGGAAGGAATAGACTTCAAGTGTTAGTTATATTGTCAGTAGGGAGAATTTGTGGCTGTGGAATTGTAAAGGGAATGAAGATAATTATTGGTAGTATGAGGAAATGAGAGATTTAGTAAAGGATGAGCTAAGATTATTTCAAAAACATTTGCAAGGCTCAAAGAAAGATCACGTAGAGGAGTAAAGAAGTAGGGATAAGGTAGTCAATAGAAAAGTGTGAGAAAAAAAGGGGGCTGGGGAGAAGATATAAGAAGACCAAGTACTTGAGTGAGAGTAAGAAGGTTTTCTGCAAAGAAGCAAATGCACAGGAAAAGGTGAATAAGCAAATGGATCCTAGAATGACAGACGCAAATGAAGGTGATGCTGTCTGAAGTGAATGCAACTTTAGGTTGATTGAATGAGTATTTAGAAGATTTACTTAGCATGGACGGCACAAGACAAGGCAAACCTGAATGGGGCTAGAGTGGAAGAACTATGCGTATAAAGCTGAGAGTAGTTGCTGAAGTAATTGTTAACGAAGCAATGATGCCAATGAGATCGAAGAATGAAAGGACAACAGGAGATAAAAAAAAAAATACAGTAATATACTGAAATCATTTCAGCATATTGGGCGATAAGATTTTTTTTTATTTTGTCTCGGGGAAACGTATATGACAGAAGAGGTGAGTCGAGTCACTGAATTATAAGGGCATTTTATTACTTGCTGTGCCAAAGAAGGTGTATGGTAGGATTTTGACAGAAAAGAAGACTTGTGGAGGTTGTTGAGTATACATTGGGATATAGGAATCAGTTGAAAGTAGAGGAAAAATGATGTATCACATATGGAGCTAGAAAAGACATGAGGGAAAAGATAAAAGTGATGGATGTTATGATGGAAATCAAACGTGGGTTAAAATACGGAGATGAGAGATTTGAGGACTGAAGCAATAGGTCAGAGGTAAGAAAAAGTTGTGAGATAGGGTAATGAGTCTTGAATTAACGTGGCACTGATATTTATAGATTTATACAGAAACTATAGATGATACTATAGTCAGTGGGAATGAAGAAGAGAAACTGCAAATAAAAAAAATATGAGCAGGATTAAAGTTATGATAGTAAAAGAAAACAGAAAAAGGAGAAATGAATGTTAATGAGGATGGTAGAGGAGTGGAAGCAGTTGATTCATAGATGTATTTGGTAGTAAATGCAACGAGTGATGATAGTGTATGAGAGAAGAAATGAGTATCTGATTTAGGCGAAGCAAGAAAGGTAGTAAGGTGCCTGCAAAAGCTCTAGAAAAGACTTGGAGTACCTAAAGAAGCCAAGGTAGGAATGATTGAAAGAAGTGTTGAGCCAACTCCTCTTTAAGGATGTGAAGTGTGAATAACGAATAAGATTTATAGAAATAAAAGGTTTATGCTGCTGAGGTGAAATGTTTCCTTATTGTATGTTTCTTAAAAAGTGAAAATATGGAGATGGGTACGAGTGTTTAAAAGATAGCACAGGTCAGGGTCCTGGCACAGGTGAAAATTTGGATCAACGTGTTTTGATATATCTTGGCCATGTGGAAAGAATAAAAGTCATTGTGTTGGCGATAAAAGAGTGTATAATTTCGAACGGTTAGGAGAGAAGAGAAGAGGAAAACCTAGAAACTTCTGGGTAGATGGAGTGAAAGAGGCATGGGAAAGGTCGGGACCTCAGTATCTAGGATGTGCTAGAATGGGGCAGTGCGTGTGTGGGGAGTCCATCATGCCACAGAGTAGCCCAATGTTTGATTGCATGAACTCGGTAAGGCTATGAAAGTTTTCTGCATCGGATTTTCATCCACGATTTAGTAGTTATAGTATGAGCGTGACACTGACTTGACCAATGTGTTGTTTTTCCTCTGGGGCCACTGTCTATTAGGGAAAGCGTCTTATCGTTGAAAAAATATGCTCTCTCTCTCTCTCTCTCTCTCTCTCTCTCTATATATATATATATATATATATATATATATATATATATATATATATATATATATATATATATATATATATATATATATTTTTTTCAACGATAAGATATTATGTAAGTACATACTATAGCTACTAAATCGTGGATGAAAATGCTATGCAGATATATATATATATATATATATATATATATATATATATATATATATATATATATATATATATATATATATGCTGCAAATTTCGTTTTTATTAATTTCACTTTACCTCGGGGAATAATTTACATCTAAGTGATAGTGCCTCGTCACCAGTGGGATTCGAACCGTTGCCTGGTTTAGAAACAACGTCCAGATACAGTAACTTTGACCTTGTAGTTACACTGGGTGTGAGTTATTCACGAGGTATAATGAATGGGATAGTAACGAAATTTGTGACCTTATATATATATATATATATATATATATATATATATATATATATATATATATATATATATATATATATATATATATATATATATATATATATATATATATATATATATATATATATATATATATATATGCAATGTTTGTGTGTGTTGTCATTGCATGCGTTGCGAAGATTACTCAGTTTTCAAGTTTGGTAAAAATTCTCTCTCTCTCTCTCTCTCTCTCTCCCCCTGTTCAGTAATGTTGGTCTAGTTCTAATCCATTCTTTGGAAGTTTTTTATTTCTCGGAGCCAATTGTTTTTTTTTTTTTTTAGAAGAGAAAAGTAAAACCTCACGCAACGATTGTTCTTCCGAAAGAACGGAGTCTTTGTGAAGGCGGCTTTCAACTAAAGTAGATCTTTGAAAGGTTTTTATTGTTGGTGTATTATAATACTGTTACGTAACGAGTGCCATTTGTAGCAGTACATAAGTGTATTTTAACATTATGTTACAACCGAAAGTTACAATTGCAAAGTCTCTCAGTAAACAGGAGGGTTCCTAATCTAATATTTTCAAAATTTAAGTCTGTAATCATGAATGACTGGGCTCTGGTACTTAATTTGTGTCTGAAAAAATGCAGATTGGTTGGATACAGTTACAGCCCAATGACGAGAATACCAAATCGTTCAGATTACTAATTTATTCCTAATTAGTCAAGGTCACAACCTTACTTTTATATTCATAATACATTAAACAAAACGGTTGTATCCATATATTGTATTTTGGTATGTAACATCACACCCAAGGAGCGCTCGTTTCTAGCTGATGGCGTTTGCACTCAGCGGTATTTACTTTTCTGGAAAAAAAAAGAGATAAAAGGATTTTGTTTTTAGTTAGAATTTTTAATTACAGAGAAAAGTTGTATTTTTGTACATTTTATTTTAAGATGAATGGCTAATCCAGTGTTTGTTAACAAAATGTTTTGATATCTTAATTTGCGTTTTTGAGATAAAAGGACAGAGTCTACCTGCAGTTCGAGTTCGGCGAAAAGCTTACTGGCTTTTCTGTTTGATGAAAAGCAAGATTATTATTAGTGAATGTTGTTGTTCCTGTTGTTTTTGCTGATGTTATTGTTGTTATCACTATTACTGAAAATGAACAAGCACTCATATAGAACCAACTTAAAAGGTTATCGGCTTTCAAAGTAATCTTTCCTTGAACTCTAGATATCTAGGTCAGTTTTAGAATGACTAAAACGAACTAGGCCTTTGTTTTACATGCTGACAAAGTCACGCCCTGAATTGTGATCTTAATAAAGGTCCATTGGAAAAGAGAATACACAACAAACTGACAACCAATGGCTACCTCCATTGCGAATACCTGCAGCAATTATTTGCAGGTAACGCACCTCTATTGAATGGCAGCTTATGCCTGAACGGTCGAAACCAATAACACCTCACGTTAATTTGTTGATAACAGAATGGTTAACCTTGCGCTTGAATCGCCCGGCGGTGTGAATTGGCGAAAGATAACCTTGGAGCTAACAGTAACTCTTGGAAGTGAGCAAAGAAAGGAGTAGGGATTTGAAATATTCCGATTATTAGAATGGAAAGGACACCGACTGCTGACGAAGGTTAAGTGGGCAAAGAAAATGTTTGAAAATGGATGTTTTAATATCACTCAATTTGTTTAGCTATATTCTTATGAAAAGAGGAAATTGGTCACTTGTGAGTATTGATTGTTGGGTTGACAATGAATAAAGTAACAGAAAGGTAAAAAAAAAAAATGGCCATGTCATTATGATCCTGTTTGCTTTGAATTAATCTTGAGTCAAAAGGCCGCTAACTCGTCCTTCCTTCAGCTTGTGGACTAAGTGGAAGGCTCCGTGACCCTTTTATTTGAAAGAACAAATTTATAATTAAATTTATTCGCCGATTAAAGGTGGAAAACTGATTGCTTTCGAATTTAGTGAAGTTAGCATTTTCTTCTTTCTTCTGCATTTTTGGACTAAACATTCACCTAACGAGTTGTGCTTAAATGTTGTTACTTACGAGACTACAACAGACAGTTTCTTCATAATTAACTGTCTTAGATGATTTAACTTCTATTTATGCCTTTTCTTCTATTTATGCCTTTTTCAGTGATTTATTCATCCTTATATATTCTTACTTGTTACCCCTGTCCTTTTCTATCATTCACACTGAATCAGATTCATTCCCCCTTCTTCCACTATTATCTTTAATCCAACCGCTGACCCTGTTGATGAGAATGAAGCACCCCAAGATTATTGTCATTTTCTTTAGCATTTTTGTAAATTTTTTTTTTGCATTTATGAGTGTTTGCACAATGTATTCATGTATGTATAAGTGCACTCAGATAATAAGAGCTCGCACGCCTGCACACACACACACACACACACATATATATATATATATATATATATATATATATATATATATATATATATATATATATATACATACATATATATGTATACATATACACATTATATGTATATATACATATACAAAACGTGTGTGTTCGTGTGCAAGTGTACGTGTGTTTAAATACGTTCAGATAACAGTGCACTCTGATAATAAGAGACTGCACGCGTGCACACACACACATAATTATATATATATATATATATATATATATATATATATATATATATATATATATATATATATATGTATAT